>NC_139957.1:12723091-12733091 GCF_963454915.1 Gymnoscopelus microlampas
TGAGCAAGCACACCGACACACGTGTGCACGCACCCACGCACACACGCATGAACGCACTCACACAATTACAGGGAGTAGAAGAAATTGTACACTGTAAAATCCTGCGTGTTAATTATTATTATTTATTTTTTTACCTGCCTTTATTGCATAGTATAGTGGAGAGTGACAGGAAATAGGGAAAGAGAGACGGGGAGTGACATGCAGCAGGCCGTCGGGCCTGCAGAATCGATCCCCCAACTCGCTGTCAGGCTGCATTAGAGCAGTATGTGGTATGCGCCTTAAGCACTAGGCCATCGGCACCCCTCCTGCGTACTACTTTAACTCAGAGAGTGTACGGATGTAACCAATTGGACCCTTGGATTTTTTGGGTTACTTTTGCCTCTCTGTGTGTGTACAAAAGGCCAGTAGTTAGTTATTGCCCTCAGACTGTCAATTCTTTTATGTTGTGGCATGTTCAGGCATTCTTAATTGGCTGATGTCACCATGACCCACACTCAATTAGGCCTCCTGTGTGATCAGTGCCTGATGTCTGATTAGAGCCTGCTGTATGAATAAGGTTGCATCATTCTATGTTAGTCCTCTGTTGGAAAAGCATCTCAGTTGTTCTAATTCTGTATGTTTTCCCCCTTGAAATTTTTTTGTTACCTAGTGTGCGTGCAACTAATTGTGAGTATTTGTGTTACATGTCTTTAATCACTTTGCTATTTGTTTATGCAAATGTTGTTTGAGTTTTATATTAATATTTCATGTAGCCTAATTTTGGATTATTCTAAACTGTTGATTGTTTGGTAGTCATATGTGAATGCCTTTATTTCCTTTGTCATCAGAACCACACACAAATGTACAAGAAAAGGGTGGTGAAAAGTGGATGTGGGTGTGAATAAATCGGACAATTTTGTGTTTTTACTGGACACTCTGTGGAGATTGCCACCGGTTGAGCAATCAGCTCCTAAGTTTTATTATTCAAATAGAACATTCTTTACAGTGTGTACAAATGGATAAATCAACAATGAGGATTTTACTGTGGCCCACTCCCAATGTGTCAGTTTTGCAGCCCAAATCGTCAGATATTGCTACAAGGAGTATTTGTGAGAATGTGTTGGTACTGCACAGGCTTGTCATGTGTTGTCCTTTCTGAAAGCAAGGAAATCAGAGCACGTAATAGCTGTTGAATCAGTCGTTGAATGTCATTTTAAGAAAGGCAAAAGAAGATTATTTCGGTCTTCATGATTTGAACAAGTTATTGACCATAGTAGAGGAGAAATAAGCTTGTAAAAGTATGGTGACTAGTGGAGAACAAGTTAACATGTGAACACTGATCTAATTCATCTTTGCTATATCAACACATATTTCTTCCTTTCGTTCTCTCTTACTTTTCTTATCCTCTTTAATTCACTTCCTTCCCTTCACGTATGACATGCTATGCGTTTCCAAGGTAACATCAAAATACATGTGAGGCATTCGCTACACCTTTGTGTGTGTGTGTGTGTGTGTGTGTGTGTGTGTGTGTGTGTGTGTGTGTGTGTGTGAGAGAGAGAGAGAGAGAGAGTTGAATATGTGCTTCATCTTCACGTGTCAGCTTCCACACGTGAAGCCCCACCCCCCCTGACCCCCACCCGGCCGTGTTCTCTGTGTGCGTGTGGATTTGCACACGCTAATCGTCAGGTTGTGTTGTCACCAGGGGACGTGTGGAGGGGAAGAGGGGGCTTCTGGGTAATAATAACAGGCTGCAGGTGACCGGGTCGCTTCTGGAGATATGGAAAAGTTGACGGTTCAATTCCTCCGAGGGAGGACTGTGGTGGGGTCGCAACCCTTCTGTTTGTGAATCTAATGGTTTGGATAACATGACAGCTTCTTAATAAGTGCCAAGAGAGGAGGGGTCAGGGGTCACAGATGGAAAGTGGAAGGGACTTATGGTAGTCCTGCAGATGCCTTGTAACTGCTTTTCATTTATTTTATTTTATTTTAATAATAATAATAATAATAATTATAATAATAACATGACTGCCACTAATACTGTTACGACTATTACGGATTATATTTTATTAATTCAATTATTTATACTCTTTGTAACTTTTTCACTTCCTCCCATTTTAGTAGTTAGTTAGTTTCCCAACATGTGTACTGCTGTTGCTGCCAACCCCTGTTGGCCTGAGGAGGGTGTGAACCAACACATTAAGTTGTCAGCGCTCACAAATAATTATGTAACACTTTTAATAATGCACAGCGGCAGAAGGTATAGTCTTTCCTCAGCGTTTCTACTAATTCTCTGTGCTGACTACTCTTTATTTTAGTTATTGTTCTGCCTTTTTTTGGTCAGCACCCATCATACTGTACAGATGTTTAACCATGTAATTATTGACAAAATGTAAAAAAAATAAATCAACAATTATCACAAATTGTCAAGCATAAAAAAATAGGTGAAACTAGCAGATCTACAAGCTCACAATGCATGGCCATGCCATCGCGTGTGAGCTTGTAGATCGGCCGTTTTAGCATTAAAAAAAGGCTTTTTGCAACAGGGGCAAGACAGAGCCTATGGCCATATGGGGTCCATGGCAAGGGAAAGGTTGGGAACCCCTGCGCTAAGGTTCAGGGTGGGCTATCTTCCTCAGTTCCCCTGCCCACCGAACAGTGGCCCCGACCGACCAGCAGGAGTCGCTATAATGCAATGACGAGGACACGGTCACCTGTCAGAGTCCCACCTGCTAACACCGGTAAGCAGGGGGCACCAATGACAGGAACCCAGGGCTCCATGGTGGTGGGCAAGTGTCTTCCATGTATGCCAATTGAAGTTGTACACTCTCTGAGTTACAGTCCTGTAACTCCTCAAGGACCCCTGGGGGTCCCCGGACCCCAGTTTGAGAACCACTGCTCTATGCCACATGTATTTGCAGAGCAGCCTTACACAACACAGCAGCTCTGCAACACAGCACCGGCTTCGAATGCTATCAATGCATTGAATGGGAGATTATCACGTTTTATCAGACCATTGAATGGGCGAAGTAGGCGAGCTACCGTCTACCCCGCGATTTGTCAGACCATTCATTGGGCGTAATCAGGAGCTACTGACCTACCGACGGAGGCGGAGCAGTCCCCACAACAATATTTACGATTCTGTCCATATCGGTACATAACTCGAACGGCGCTGAGTAGGCACAGGCGAGGGTCGCACCGCTCCGGACGGCAACTCAGTCGCCTTAGCTCCTTCGGTGGCCCGTCGCGGGGCTCCACCTCGCCTGAGACTGCGCGCCTCCGTCATGGTCCGAAACCGAAACAACCAAAACCAAAACCGAAACTAAAGTATTTAAGTCATCTCCGTCGGTAGGTCAGTAGCTCCTGATTACGCCCACTGAATGGTCTGATAAATCGCGGGGTAGACGGTAGGTCGCCTACTTCGCCCATTCAATGGTCTGATAGAACGTGATAATCTCCCATTCTATGCATTGATAGCATCCGAATCAGGTGAACACAGAGACAAACAAACAATCTAGAACTGTCAATATCAACACAATGGTGGCCGTCGCAAAAGAGAAGAATTGATCTGGTAAATGATTTGCGGAAGCAGCTTTACAGCAGATTACCTGTTCAATAGTTTGTGGGCAGACAGCAGGCCTGCCGCTGGGAACCATTAACACAACAGGACAGGACAACTGAGAGGGGGACAATGCAGGAGAGACAGAGGGTGCATTCACAAATACACTCTGATGCTTCGAACCCATCATAAAGGTGTCCGCAGCTCCGCACACACGCTTTGTTGCGCGCAGGAGGTTTATGCGCGACTGTTTTCGCCAAACCTGGCCACAGCGGGACGTCTGGTCAATGCATCTCAAGTGAAAACGGCTGCATTCACATTAACATGGAGCAGAAGAAAAGAAGCACCCGTGAGCTTATGCTTGTGCGCCTGGTGGCTTCCGAGGGCGAAAGGGCTGGAGCAGGCCGCGGTTGTAAACTTGTTTTAGAAAAAAGATGTATTCTCAATCTTGCCTGCCTGGTTAAATAAAGGTTCAAAAAAAGAAAAAGATTTAAAAAAAGAGCGAACCAGGGTGGTCTCTTGTCGTTGGGAGATTCAGAGTGGTTGGAGCGTACAGTTCATTCAGAGCACTCAGAGTGCACACTGAAAAGTCGGGTTGTCCTGAGCGTCTAAACAATGGCGGAGGAAGTCATTGCAAAATGCAATTGTTGCAGCTTGCTTGGTACTCTGGATGGTATTCGACTCGTCTATACGTATATAATGAAACACAGCACAGTGTCGTATAGTTTGTCAGTGGTTCCAAAAACTGTTTAGCTCAAGACCCAAAAGAGAAATTAAGAGATACACAACGCATCACTTTGCGCTGTGTTGCGAGCTTGTGGATCTGCTATTTTCACTACTTCTTAAACTTAAAAATATTTATTTATGAGCTTTTAGAAGAAGGCCGATGCACACCTCAAAAGGTTGGTGACAGATGCGTAGGACAACCAAAAAGGTGCAAATGTTCAGAAAGGGATCTCTGACAACAAATCAAAGAAAAAGGTCCCGTAGGAAACAAAAAAAAGGGGGATATTTACTCTGCGGCCCACGACCCAAACATGGGTCCCGCCCCACTGTTTTGTGAAACAGTGGTTTATGTAGTAGTAGAGACACATTGAAGTCATTATCTCCTCTGTGTGTGTTTACAGCCAGGACTACAGGATGCCCCATTGTTTCCTGTCTCTCTCTCTCTCTAACACATGTCAACATGGACGGCCTGACAAGGCCCTGACAACATTAAAGGTGTCATTTTCATCATTTATACCTGTCAGTTTGCATCTATATGGTGTGATATGGCCAGGCAGCGTGTCTGTATGTGTTGTCAGACAGCAGATGACTGCGGATCATTCTGTCATATATGTATGTCTCACTTATTCCAGTCCAGGGCCCTCTCTTCCATATCATTATATTTCCATACAGTGTCACATCACCGGGGAATTGAACCGGCAACTCACAGCAGGGGTGAGTTTTTGTATAGTGTGTGTGTGTGTGTGTGTGTGTGTGTGTGTGTGTGTGTGTGTGTGTGCGTGCGTGCGTGCGTGTGTGTTGGGGGGGGTATAGTCAATGGGTTTACACTATCGTTTGAAAACGAACTTTGATTCCTGTCTCTCTTTGCCCATCCCCCATTTTGCCTTCGTATAACACGTAGGATGTGTGTGTGTGTGTGTGTGTGTGTGTGTGTGTGTGTGTGTGTGTGTGTGTGTGTTCGCGTGCGCATGTGACCTGTTCAGTAATATTATCACTAATAACTGTTGTCAGGGAGACGGAGCGTTGAGGGTTGACAGAGTCATTAATGGACTTGTCAACCTGAAGTGAAATTAGCTCCCATCCCTGTCCTCCATGTGTGTGTCTGTTCACGTGCCTTTGTGCCAACATGTCCCTCTGTGTGCCTGTGTCAATACCCTTGCTGCTGGCTCGGGGGAAACCTTTTTAGTCCAAAACGGTTAATTTTAAGGTACTGGGGGAGAAAAGAATATTAACCTGTGTTCCTCTAATGGATCCAATGTAGGTTCAACCTACAGTACAGACACACGCACTACCCACTTCCAAAAATGTTAAGAAATATCAAAAATAGCTGATCTACACGCGTCACCATGTGAATTGTTGTGACCTTGTAGATCGGCTATTTTCGATACTTTTGCACAACACTCTTGTATGATGAAGTAGGGCGTTCATTTACGGAGGGGGAAAAAAATGAAAAAGTGGAGATACAAGATTTCTGCGAGACAGCAACGGCATGTTTCTGTGCCTTGTGAGATTTTAGTCATTATAACATAAAGGTTCACATTTACTGATCTCATAGCTTCCCAACCACATTATTTTTGTTGTACTGAGACAGCTTCACGCACGGCCATTCGACTGTGTTTCTGAGAAGCAGTCCTCAACGGGGATCAAGTTGTAGTCGTGCATGCCTGTGTCACACTTTTTCTGAAGCACACAGAAGTTTGAGCAAGTTCCATCGTTTTGGTTATTTCCATAAAAAGAGAAAGGGAGAAGAAGAGGGCGGCAGGGGGAGCAAAGGGAAGAGAGACAAAGATCAATAAAAAGCAAACAAAGTATCACAATACATATTTACACATATCTATCCGGTGCGGTATCGTATGTACCTGAGGTTGAACATCAGGTGCGTGAGCATAGCAGCAGATATATATCCTACTGTACATGAACGTTAGTTACTTTTTGCACCCCATGCAGCTCACTTTTTCTTTTTAACATACTTCAAGTACAGGTCGTGAAGGGCCATACCATTACTGTATGTCTGTGCTACAAGCTCTGTCTACAGTATATTCATGTTGTGAATTGTTGTCTATTGTTTGTGTGATTACATTTCAAATTGCCTTCTTTGCGGTGAAGTCTACACCTTGGGGTGATGCTATTTTTAAACTGATTATAAAGCAGTTGGTTTCATAAAAGACTGCTCAAAGACAGGCCAATGTCTACGCCAGTACATCTGATTCCTAGATGTTTGTTGTTGTATTCATTATGTAAATAAGTGTGTGAATGTGTGTAATGTTTGCCTTCTAGACTCATACAGTAGGCTGGCTGTGTCTGTCTGTCTGTCTGTCTGTCTGTCTGTCTGTCTGTCTGTCTGTCTGTCTGTCTGTCTGTCTGTCTGTGGCGATCATTGCATGCCAGCAGGGTTGTGTATTAAGGCTAACATTGCCGCCTACTGGAGAGGTAGACTCAGGGTAACAGTGGGTTCTAACCGAATGTCTTGTAGTTTTCTGCTGTATTCGTTATTTAGTCTGACTTTTGTAAATCTTTATATTTTATTGTTGTGCTGCAAACAGTAAAACATGATGTAGGCCTATTGTATTTTAAGTCTTGTAGGATACAAGCATTACGCTGATGTTCTAAGATCAGATCCCATCAGAGCACTTCTCTCTGTCTCCTCCATCCTCTTCTCCCTCTCAGCTGTACTGTCTGTCTCTCCTGCCTGTCTGAGGCTCTATTCACATATTATGAAGACATTCACAGGTGTTACCAATGATACTAATGAAGGCTCTGTTCCATTCTGGTCAAACAGAGTCAGGTTGGCCCACTGGAAATACTCTGTTACACCAGTGGGTCTACAGTTGGGGTCCAGGGACCCTCATGGGCTTCCAAATGCCCCCTTACAGGTGTGTAACTCCATTTGGTTCCATGTGTACACTCTCAGAGTTATGGGGGGTCGTGGAAACCACTGTGCTAGACTAAATGGAACAGAGCCTTCATTAGTATCGTTGGTAACACCTGTGAAGGAAGTGATAATATGGCTGCTGTGCATAGAGCCTATTTCTACAATTATTTGAATTAAAAAAACAACAACCACCAAACAAGACAGATTATCTCTCCCATTCCAATCGCCACCTGCTCATCAAACTAAATGTACAGTATGCCGCCCGTCAAAACTTCTGTTCCATTCTGCTCCGTTTCATTCTCTAACATAGATTCATTGCAGTACCACTAATTGTCTGTAGATGTCAGCATACGACACTGAATGAACCCCTGTCACACTTACACGTACAAGAAACACTTTTTCATAATCTAACCATTTTATTCTATATTTTTAATACAATTGATAACGCTTTGGTATGTTTTGTATATTTCATACATATAGGATATTATATGAAATTGCATTATATTATATTATATGCTAATTGTAATACTATGCCATCTTTGTAATATAAAAACTAAATTATGAATGCAAGTAAAACATATTTCATTAAATACAGTTATTTTAATCTTCGTAAAATTGTTTTATCATTTATCAAAAAATAACAAACCAATAAAAACACACAAGTTAGTTAAAAACTAAACAGAAATTGAAAATGTTATGAACATCAAGTCCTGTTTACTGGGAACCACCAAAACCAATTAAACATCATTATGTCATTAACACTCCATATCACACCTGCTGATATAAAACATTCTACATTCTGTACATAATTGGATATGACATTTTAGCTCACATCTATCTTCAACATGCTAATTCCTCAGCAAAGCCTGATTCATAGCCCACGTGAATTTGTCCAAAATAGCAGATCTACAAGCTCACAACATGTTGCACCTGTGACACAATATGATGTTGTAGATCTGCTATTTTCTGTACGGGACAATGTCGAAAGACAGAGAGCAAATAAAGCAGTGCAAGATTAAATGAATAAAATGATGAATGAAGATTTGACTGCGTAGGCTGTTCTGCGCAGATGCTCTCTGAGACATTCTGTATGTTTGAGTATTCGAAATAAAAAACGCATTAAGAGATTTAGAGATTGTGTTATGTTTATTTATGTTTATTTGAATGGTGTGATTTGTCGATTTATATACCCTATGTAATGTTAACCACATGATGAACCCTAGCGTCCCTATTTTGGAAATGCCTTAACAGGCAAAAAGGATGAACATTTGGCAAAAAATAGCAGGTCTACAACCTCGCAAGTTTGATTGATTGATTGATTGATGTACTTTATTTAGTAAGACATGAGAACATCAGTACATGGAAGTACAAATTCACAATACAAGGTCTACTAAACTGGGAGACACATTAAGCACTGAGCTTGTTTAAGATGAGATCCCCATACACACAAATCATGATGACATATAAGAGACAGACAGATATACACACTACTATACAGAATGTCATACAATCAGCTTACAGGTTACTGGTATGAAGAGTGAAAAAAATGTACAGACACATCGCAAAAAAGTCACAACACATCGCAACGCAACGCAACGCAACTTTGTGAGGTTGTATATCGACTATTTCCAGGGAAAAGAGATTTGGTGTCGAGGGAACAAAGGAGGGTGCCAAGTACAGAACCCTGGGGGACCCTGTTTAATGAAGAATACATGGTTTAACCAACCAGACCCGTCTTAGACCCTCTACTGAGAAACTGGCAGTATGGCTTTCGCTCTGAGCAAACACCACTGGGTCTGAGGAGGATACTGGAAGGACTCGAGGAGAAGAAACTGTCAGCAGTGATCACCTTCATTGACCTCCAAAAGGCTTTTGACAGCATACTCCGGGGGAAACTCATGAACATCCTCCGGGCCTACATGGAGTTCCTGAGAAGATGGTGCAGATGATAGAGGCAATCTACACAGCCGGACCCGAGCCACGGTTCAGGGCCATGAGGCTAACGAGTGTGAGATTCTCACAGGCGTCCTACTGAGGGTTATACCCTGGCCCAGTGGTGGAACAAGTACTCAAATGTTTCACTTAAGTAAAAGTATCAATACTGCAATGTAGAAGTACTCTGCTACAAGTAAGCGTCTGGAATTCAAAATGTACTTTGAGTAAAAGTACAAAAGTATTGGTATCAAAATATACTTTAAGTACCAAAGGTAAAAGTACAAAAATGTTTAAAATAGCAGATCTACAAGCTCACAACGCGTCGCGATAATTTATTTGAAAACGAAAGTTTTCAAATAATTGTAGTGGAGTAAAAGTACAATATTTGCCTGTGAGATGCAGTGGAGTAAAAGTAAAAGTATAGACCATTGGAAATACTCCAGTAAAGTAAAAGTATCTCAAAATTGTACTTAAGTACAGTACTTGAGTAAATGTACTTAGTTACTGCCCTGTCCCCCTTCCTGTTCATTGTGGCGAAAGACTCGCAATCAGTGTCAGGGAGGAGACCCTGGGGTTCACGCTGGTCCCGAGGCAGACTAAGCGAGTACACCCCATCATGATTTCCGACCTCCACTATGCAGATGACATTGCCGTAGTCTCGGACACAGCAAAGAAAGGAAGAGAACTAGCCTACTACTGGCAGCAGAAATGGAGTGCAGGAATGTCTGCCTCAAGCTCAACGCCAATAAAACTAAAGTAATGGCGTTTAACACGGAGGACCAAACCATTGCCACTGCCATGGTTTTGGAGTACGGGGGCCCGGGGTTGGGGCATTATTTTTCATAGACCAAAAACACATGTTGTGAAACATGTTGCACAAAATCATAACATGCATTTTCGCATCATTACATTGTCAAAGAATTGTCTACATA
>NC_139957.1:12738091-12758091 GCF_963454915.1 Gymnoscopelus microlampas
TTATCACCAGGGTTGTCTGTCCCTTCTTAGATGACCTGATACGTGCTGTATATCTGCAGCAGATACATGGCCTATACAATACGATTCAGGGATGATACATTTTAATATGGAATGACTCGGTGTGATTCAATTCGGTGCGATGCGATGCAATCGGATACAGTTCTTGTGCTTCCAAGTCTGCCAACCCATGACCCCAAATTGCATTCTGAAACAAAATGCCATACGCCTGTTGACATTCATTTTCCATTATAAATTAAAATAAGCCAATTCAAGAAAAGTGGTTATTAATTTGATAATAGAGCTGCACGATATGGACAAAATTCACAAATATTTCACCATCACAACACAATCACAACACAAATAAACATGCTCTGAGAAGGCACGCAGCCCGACCATCTGACCCCTCAACACGTGTTAAGTGGTCTGATGGGTGGGCCGCGAACTCTTATTTCAAGCGGGGCCTGAATCCAGAAAAGGTTGAGCACCACTGCTGTATTCTCCATCTCCCTCTGTGTGCTCTCTTCATGTTGAGTCTTGACTCCAGGACACTTTGTTTCTATAGTTACATGATAGCAGCTCAGAGCTAGAGAACCTCATGCACCTCATTTCGCTCTGTTACATTATACCTGCGTGAGTATAGAGACAAATAAACCATCTTCATTCTTGATTGTCAACATAAATAACACTGTTACTTTTCGTCTCCGTCGGGTGGAAACCGCAAATGTCCAAAACTGTTACTTTTCACGACTCAAATTAAACAGCAGATCTGATCTGCTACTTTTGATGCTTTTGTGTGACACTGTAAAACGATCACGTAGGGAGTTAATTTACGAAAAAATCAGAAAAAGTTATATTAGAGCTATTTCCATCATGAAAAGGTTGAAATCTTTTTCAATTAGAGACATTTTGATGGTGCCAATGTCTCCCCTACACTGTCTCCCCCTCAGCTTTCCTATGGTCTGTCCTCCTACAGTATTGTCTCAGATGTCCCAGCTCAGTGAAGACAACAGTGCATATGAAGAGAAGAGATGTGAGTTTGACGGACATTATTGTTGTTGTTGACAAGGTTGTGAGTTTATTAGTACAGTGAAGTACAGGGTTAGCACGCACGCACGCACGTGCGCACGCACACACGCAGACACACAGTAACGTCTGTCTGTCTGTCTGTCTGTCTGTCTGTCTGTATGTCTTTCTGCCTGTCTGTCTGCCTGTCTGCCTGTCTACCTGTATGTCTGCATCACTGACTCTTTGATTTGAGGAGGTTTGACACTGGCACAGCTTATTACTGCATTGTGTGTGTGTGTGTGTGTGTGTGTGTGTGTGTGTGTGTGTGTGTGTGTGTGTGTGTGTGTGTGTGTGTGTGTGTGTGTGTGTGTGTGTGTGTGTGTGTGTGTGTGTGTGTGTGTGTGTGTGTGTGTACGTGCGTGTGTGCGCGTGTGTGTACGTGCACTAACCCTGCACTTCACTGCGCGCGTGCAAGATAAGGGCTTGAGGGAGAGATAACAGTTATTAAATCTCACACACACACACAGGGCAGGTCAATTTACAGCTAGCAACTGTAGACATGCCTAGATCCCAATGGGCTCTATTACACTGTGATGTGGTCCATGCACTGATCAACCGCCCCCCACACACACACACACACACACACACACACACACACACACACACACACACACACACACACACGCTGTGACAAACAAGTTGTACATGCAGGCTCAAGGGGTGCTGAACAGTAAACACACACACACACACACACACACACACACACACAAACACAAACACACACACACACACACACACACACACACACACACACACACACACACACACACACACACACACACACACACACACACACACACACACACACACTCATGTTCATGCTCTCCTCCAAGCCAATTAAACTTGTTTGTTGAGGTAAAATAATTACAGATAGAGCGTCTTTGTGTATTGTTTGGAACGCAGGTGGGGGTGCAGATGTGTGTGTGTGTGTGTGTGTGTGTGTGTGTGTGTGTGTGTGTGTGTGTGTGTGTGCGTGCGTGCGTGCGTGCGTGCGTGCGTGCGTGCGTGCGTGCGTGCGTGCGTGCGTGCGTGCGTGCGTGCGTGCGTGCGTGCGTGGGCGCGCGCGTGTGTGTAGTCAGCCTGTGCTGCTGTTAGCAATATGGTCTGCATCTGTTTCTTCTATTCAATTTTGGGTTGAATTCAATGGGCAATTTTGGCTTGAATTTGCCATGTAATAATGTGAGCATATTCTTATTGTTAATGCAGTGCCTTTGAGGGTTTCTGGATTATATTAATCATTTGTTGTTTTCAATTGATTTCCAATAATAAATAAACATACATTTACATAAAGCAAGCAAATGTGTCCACTCCCATGTTGAAACTAAATCCCTTTACATTACAAATCATCGTCAAAGATTAATCTTTGACAATCATGAGATTAATCATAATTTTATACGGTGTACTATATTATATTGATATTGATTGACTGCCAAATATATATCGTTGCTGTGGGGGGAAGCCTTGTAAGTACAAACTGTTCCTTCCTGTTTCCTTCCTTTTTATTATTATCTTATAAATGATTTAAAATTGTGAAAATAGCCACTCTTATATGATGAAGTAGGTCATTCATTTACAACAAAACATAAAAAGTTGAAATATGGAGATACGAGGTTTCTGCCTGACAGCAACGATATACTGTATACAGTATAGATAGTGTGAAGACTGATCGGACCAACACAGAGGCAAAGACTGTTCAAGTGCACAAAGTGAGAATTATTGAGGGGGCTCGTTACAACAGCAAGGGGGGGGGGGTTAATTAAACAAACAAACTCCAACAAAATATACTCTTCCCGGTCTGGGGTATTGGTCCATTAAAGCGGCACTATGTAACTTTTCATTAATGAATAAAATGTAATTTTGTCCAATCTGTATGGTAGAGTATGTTAATACAATATAACTTATACAATTGGGGTGGTTGTATTTTTTCTCCCTGCTCTTCTATTGAGACATTTAGATTGTGTCAAAGGTCATGTCTCACCTAGACACAGGATCTGACACGAATTTTGACCTGATGGTCAAGATTCAATTTATCCCCTGAGCAAGCAGGCGGGCTCTATTAGCTCAATGGTAAAAAATATATATATATATCAGCACTTGGGCATGCAGGAAACCGGGTTCAAATCCGGGGTAGAAGAGAAAAGTTACATAGTGCTGCTGAGTGTCCGTCCACCAAGGAGAGCCAGCCACTATTGAGGAAGAGTGAGCACATTTTATAGCAAAAGCTTGATCAGAGCCAACTCAGCGCAGCTGTCTACAGCCTGTTAGTCAGAGTGCCGGTGTCATCACATCAAGCTGAATAGGCTCTATGCACAGCAGCCATATTGGAAAGAAATTGGGCCTCTTCCGTACTTCCTTCGCAGGTTTTACCAATGATACTAATTAAGGCTTTGTTCCATTTAGTGTAGCACAGCGGACCCTCATAACTCTGAGAGTGTACAAATGGAACCAAATTCCATTTGCACACACACTGGCTGCTGTGCATAGAGCCGTACCTCCCCTCAGTGAGCTGGCTAAGGGGCCGGTGCTGGCCGTGGTGCTGAACTCTTCCCTCAGACCTCTGGCTAACCTGGTGGTAATCTCTCAAGAACAGATTCTGCCCTGCGGTGGAATCTGTCGGAGGGGTTCGTCATAGCGTGTGCGCATTGGCTACAAGTGGGCGTGCCTTCAGATCAGGAAGCGGGCCGCGCTTTACCCAATCAAATGTAGTGGGCGGGATTCACGTGTCCATCCACCCTTCCCCCCTCGAAACTAGCCGAAACTAATTTAATAGCGTCCTCGGAGCGGACAAAACCACGGAAAGATATTCACATTTTAACTTACTCTTTCATCATAGAAACAAGTGGGCTTATAACCAAAACCATCCATGTTCTCTGGGAGAAGTGGTGTTAGTGTTCCGTGTAGAAATATTGTTAGTGGGAATGAAAACGTAGTCGCACCAACCGGAAGTGATGCGCTGAAGGCAGACATGAAACCGGAGTTTCCCTGCGCACTGGTCTTCCATTTTCCTCCCGCCAGACCCCACAGACAATATCAGAAAACAGAGGTCGCTGTTTTTCATTTTCTGTGGGGTCTGGCTACGCGAGACTAACCTGGTGGAAGCACTCACCTGGGCGGTTAGACAGCAACACTCCAATGTAGAAACTGATAGATGAACTATCTATTTATCTGTCTATAGTATATGTCCCCATCCACCCTACTGTATCATCTATACATGTCTATACCACCCATCAACAATACATATTCATCACAGTTATCCAGTTGTATCACATGCTTAAGCGTGTGTGCGTGTGTGCGTGTGTGTGTGTGTGTGTGTGTGTGTGTGTGTGTGTGTGTGTGTGTGTGTGTGTGTGTGTGTGTGTGTGTGTGTGTGTGTGTGTGTGTGTGTGTGTGCGTGCGCGCGCGTGCGTGCGTGCGTGCGTGTGTGTGTGTGTGTGAGCTCATGCTGTGCAGTAAACAGTGTACGTAGGAGGGCCATTATTAAGACAAACACAGAGAATAATACAACAGTCATCAGTACAACAGATATGCACACATGCACACACACACAATCACTAATAACAACAACAATTCATCAGACTCCGCTTTCCCCATGGAGAGCGCACGCACGCACGCACACGCGCACACACACACACACACACACACAGGCCTCAGGCTGTATTCTAACTGCATGAGTAATTTCACACAATAGTTTCATGATGTAATGTAAATATGGAAGTTTGTCTATTATCATATAAGACCACCTAAACTGTGTGCGTGTGTGCGTCTGTGTGTGTGCGCGTGTGTGTCACCCTCAGGCTCCTTTGTATCTGCATAGTTAAATGTGAACCAATATTTACACATTCACAGAATCACAGCGGGACAACACACCACAACGTTAACGCACAACGTACCATGTTAACGACGCTCGTATTCATGACTGTAGGCTGTGTGTGTATGTCTGTGTTCTGTTATAAATATTTATTCATTGTTTGCAAATTCACAACAGTCCAATGAAATGGGTGTTAGACATATTAACATGATTCACATAATGTTGTGTTTCTGTTGTGTTAAGATGAATAATATATAAGCTGTTATATTCAAAAGTAGCTAAAGTAGCAGATCTACAAGCTCAAAACGCGTCGCTTCGTGCTGTGTTTCGAGATTGTAGATCTGCTACATTTGGTACTTTCGTGTGACGTTGTAGTATGATCAAGTAGGGCATTAATTACGCTTCCAAACTCTGACACTTAAAATAATCGCCTGCACGGAACTTATTGACAGAAAGTAACTCATAACAAAAACTTTGCAGACAGAAAGAGGATAATTCAAGCTTTCCGTACAGCTGCCATGTTGGTCTGTTTACAGTTTTTCACAATTGTTAACACACGTTTCTCAAAACAATAACGGCTTTCTCAAAACTGCACACACAAAACTGAAACCTCACACACAAAATGCTAAACCCTACTCTCCCTTTGCAAGATGACGCTTTGCCATCAAATCTTTTAACTGTTCACAAAATGGAACTCGTGTTTTCATTTGGTACACACAGCCATATTTTCAAATGACACACACATACCATTCATTGAGTACACACAACTAAGCATTTGCTGCACACTACCAAACATTTACAGCACACTGCAGGGCAAAATTGAAAACACAATCATATAAATGGAACACACCATATGAATGACAATGACTCTGGAGGATGAGACATTTCTCCTTTTGTAAAATGACTCAGTGTAGGCCTACTTTTTTCATAGTCAAACATAAAACAAAACACAAATATGCAGCCAAAAAAGTTTTATTTCTCTACATGATTTAGGCATCATGCCTCCGGTTCATGTCTGGCCAGAGGGCCTCATCCACATCATAGGCAATGTTCTCCCTGTCCAAGCAGCATTGGAAGAAACGCCTCGAGTGGCGCATGAAGCCCTGACAGGCCTCAACAGTGACTAGGGCTGCAATCGATTTTCACGATTTTTATATAATGACATTTTTCGATTATGAATTGGAAAAAAACATGTTTCAATCGAGAATCGTTTGTTTTGAAAAAATCTGAAAAGAATCGGAATCTAATCGAATCGTGAGATAGCAGAAGATTCACAGCCCTAACAGTGACGTCGCCACAAGCCTCCTCCATGGCCTGGAGCAGTGGGACCCGGCTCTGTGGGTTCCGTTCATATACCTTCCACCTCCAAGCTCAAAAGAACTCCTCAATGGGATTCAGGAAAGGAGAATAAGGTCGAAGGTACAGAAATACCTGGGGTGGTCCTGAAACCACTCACGCACTGGAGCAGCCCGGTGGTGCAAATTGCTCACCAGACCTGAATGTTTAGAGATTTGACTATTTGTATGTTGCAGATTGATGCTTTGAGATTTTATGTGAGAAGTGTGTGCAACAACTGAACATTGTGTAGTGTTTGGACAACAAGGTGTGTTGTAGATTGATGCTTTGAGATTTTATGTGAGAAGTGTGTGCAACAACTGAACATTGTGTGTAGTGTTTGGACAACAAGGTGATAATGTAATTGACATCAGAGTGTAAAGAAGGAAAGTCAGAGTCTAATGCAGATAAGGGAGTGTGAAGTAGTGCCAAATTGGGTGGAGCGATTAGTACATGAAGTTAAGGTTGTAAAAATTGTGCCGAATTTTTGCTTTTTGTGTGTTAACAATTGTGAAAAACTGTAACGTCATTTAATACAATCAGATAGGACTTTTCTGTTTGGATGTATGGGCTGTCAAGGCCAGAAAGTAGTTTTTTGCCACTCAGTAGGCGTTCCCGCATAACTTCCACGTACGATGATGTCACACACATAACCTCTATAGATGTCAGAGAGGCAGAGATCCACAAGATTACTCCTTCCCGCATCCGAAACATCTGCTCTATTTAAGCCAATCAAATCAACCTAGAAGCTTAATTAAGACTTTACTCTCTCTCTCTCTCTCTCTCTCTCTCTCTCTCTCTCTCTCTCTCTCTCCCTTAACTGTACATCTATTTTCACGTGCGTATGTCTATATATTGTATGTTTGTTGTTCCATTGTTTTTACTGCTATTACACACCAAATTGACACTCAGGGACAATAAAGCTTTACCTTACCAGTTGGCAGGTGCCATTTATACAATCACAGACGTCATAATCATTTCTTTAGTTGGTTTAAAGGGGGGGAGCAGGGTCTGTAGGGAGCAACTCTGCTCACATCTCACCCATTTATTTTGGTCCTGCAGTGAAAGAACATTGTAATCGACATCAGACAACTTCAGAGGGCAATGCATCGGATTCCCATGACGCCTTGACATATGCGTCGTGATAAACGATAAAACAATGTTTTTTTAATCACCACAGAGACTGACATCTTGAGCTGTTGTTGGTGGCGCTGACAGATCAAATGCTGCAGAAGGTGACACTGTAGCACAAATGAAGCTCTGTAATCATACTGTAAACTATAAAGCTCTGTAACAGTGTAAAACATGAATATGTAACAATTTAAAACAGTGGTTCTCAAACTTTTTCATGTCAAGGAGCCCCAAATCGATATGTATTTGGCCGCGGACCTCCATAAGTTGTCTTGCTCGAGGGGACTTGGACATGCAGCCAGGAGGTAACCTTCCGATTCCAAGAAAGCCACACTACATCCTGAAACACTGCTACCCGACTGAAAAATGCTCTCCTCTTGTCTCTCTTTCCTCTCTCTCTCTCTCTCTCTCTCTCTCTCTCTCTGTCCTCTGTCATGTTTCTTTCCATGTTTCTGTCAAAGCAAAACAGAAATACCTGAAAGAACATACGGCCTCATACAAGATTCTAAATAAATCAGGCGCCGAGCATGTTGTCATTGAGCCCCGTTGACGTATTTGCAGCGCTAAGTGAAGCCTCCATATTCATGAGTTTATGTGTCGAGATAAAGGAACGCTATGCTGTGTTATATAGCTTGTATCGCTGCTTTAGCATGTCTAGTGTCTCTACACACAATATTTACACACAGCTCACCAGGGAGACAGATACACAACAGCTCATTCTCACCCTCAATGTGCGCACGGGTGTGTGTGTATGTGCGTGCGTCAGAGGGAGTTGGAAGGTTTGTCTTATGTGTGTGTATGGAGCATGTTAGAATGACACATGTGTGAAATGTGTGTCTGAGTGTCTGTGAGACGGTCCGACCCCTGGGTCATAAAAACGACGATGAATTTCACTTAACCAAAGCATAATGTTTTTGGTTAAGTGAAAAGTACATCCGCTTACAACTGCTTTGCACAACATTTGTGCAAAGCACAATAAACTTTTAGATGTTAAAACACATACAGTATCACAAAATCTCCATGGTAACAAAATCAAAGGTGGCTGTCAGGTGCCTCACTCCCTCTATGTCCTTGTGAACTGTCATTGTCGGTTGCCGAGATGTGATGTTTTCGTTTTACACCAAGGATAGTTTCAAAGTAGATAGACCTAGATAGAAAAATAGGGACAGCAAGTGCATTTGCAGAAAAAGCCTGGGGTTGATCTTGTAATGTTACAATACTGGTTTGATTAAACAACTTCTATACTTTAATGAATGGGGTCCCCCAGAGTTCTATGCTTGGCCCCTTCCTTTTCCCCCTCTACACCATATCTCTTCACTTTAAGGCATGCCTAGAATACGGCCCTGCTAGGGTTCATGTGAGCAACTACGGTGATGTGTCTCTACTGTTAAATAATGGAAGAATAAACTTGAATTCATGACATGATTCATGCATTCTTTTCAAACACAGAGGGGATTCAAATGTTTTACTTTTAAGGGAATTATATAGACGTATGCACTTGACGATTTTAAATCTATGTTTGATTCATGTTTGACCAAAATCCGATCATGTCAGTGATTTTTGAGCACTCCTGTAAAGCAATTTAATTGTTATAAATTTAAACTGGGACATATACAGTAAATTCCTGAGCTTTAGTTTAACTCGTGTAAAAATGTGTACACTCTCAGAGTTACGAATGGATAAATTAACACTACTACTGTGTACTGTACCTATTAACATAAGAAAACAACAACTCATGAACAAATCCAACTGTGGGTGGGTTAGCATAGACGTGTTAATTAATATAGTATACTGTATTGTACAATCTATCACCAGTAATATGAACAAACATCTATCGTCCATGAATGGATACAGTTTTTAGTAAATGATTTAAGCTGCAGTTTCAGTCGCTGTCTGACGAGGGCTCTGTGACATCACGCACAAACAATAAGCTGTTTTTTTTAATTATGAGAGTTGTGTCTCTGGAGTAATGTCTCTCTCTCTCTCTCTCTCTATCTCTCTCTCTCTCTCTCTCTCTCTCTCTCTCTCTCTCTCTCTCTCTCTCTCTCTCTCTCTCTCTCTCTCTCTCTCACAAGCACGCACGCACGCACGCACGCACACGCACGCACACACACACACACACACACACACACACACACGCACACACATGCACACGTACACATGCACGCACGCACACACAGATAAACACCCACGCAGATTTGCATAGACATAACGAGATACGTACATACACAAACAGTGTTTCCCTTGTAATTGAACCTGTTCAACAGTGTTGATGTGGCAAGTGCTGTATGTGGTAAGGGTTGCAGACTACCACAGACTTCAGAGGGAGAATCAATGCTGTAGTTCAGTCAGACAATTCTTGGATTGGATTAGAATATATATTTATTAAGCAAGCTTGAGCATGGATATAGAAAGCATGAGGAACCATAGTTTGGCGTCAGGCATCTGAATCCATTCATTCCCTGTAAGAATAACATTTTAATGAATGTTACATGCCAAATAGCATTTACAGGGAATGAATTAAACCCCCATGGGGATCTAGAAACAGAGCCTATAGGTGGATGCCGGGGAGGCGGGTGGGATGACTTTCATGGGCAGCAGCATGCAGGTAAGCAGCGAGCAGCGGTAGCAGGATCTCAGCAGCAAAGCAGCAGTGGCGACGCACGTCAGCTCAGCTAGACAGGGAAGCCAGAGTGAGCAGGTAATAGCGCAGTACCTTTAACCACCCGACCAGGAGAAAAAGTGCATGTGACTAGTCACCTGATCGGTTGGCCCAATCCCTTGAGTTGCCTGGCCTGAACTAGCTCCGTAAACTGCGTCTCATTTAGCCCCACCTGAGGAGGCCAGCCCATTAAACATGGCAGAGCCTTGAGGTTATCTCCTCAGAGTATGTGCGTATGTACCGGTTGGCGCACCGGATGGCAGGGAGGGAGTGTTTGCTGATATTTTCATCCTCTCCCTCACCCAGGCTGTTGTTCCCGCAGGCTTCAGGATGTCCACCATTGTGCCAGTCCCCAAGCACTCCAAAGTGAATGACTGGAGAACTGCGCCCTCGCCTCACTTGTCAGTAAATGCTTTGACAGGTTGGAGAGGGACTTTGTTTGTTCCACGTTACGTGCCATGTTGGACCTATATGGCAATTAGCATATCGTCAAAACAGATCTACTGACGATGCAGTTGCCAAGGCTCTTCACACCTCCCTTTCTCACCTGGAGGGGAGTAACTGCTGTGTGCAAATTAGGGATGCAATGGTTCTCTGTGTAATATTGATCTGTACGGCATGCCATGTACGGTTCAATATGCACTTTGTGCGTCATTTTTGGTTTTGCTATTAAACTTTTAGTTACTACTGTCACAGTGTGTGTGTATATGTTTAGGCCTACTTCTGTTCTTGTTCCCTGTTTGGTTTGGTTGTTAGTCATGTTCACGGGTGGTTTGCTTGTATTGTATTCTCGTTTTTTCCACACTTCTGGTTCAATACGTTCATTGTCTAGGTTTTGTAATTCTGTTACTCTGTTTCATTCCCAGGTGTCAATTGTTGCAATCATCCCAGGTGTCTCCAGTGTGTAATCCTCCCCTGTTTTCTGGCCTGTTTTCTATGTACTCTGTTACTCCATAGTACTCTGTAAGATGTGAGTTTCTGTTTGCCTTATGCTAGTCTACCAGAGTTTGGATTTTGCCCTGTTGGCCTGTCTTGTTGGCACAATAAAGCCCTTGTATTGTAGAACTCCCATTGGGTCCCATTCCTCACTCACCTTAACAACTACTTTACGCACATTTCATACTGCCAAATTTGGAGTGTGTGCATGTCTGTGTCTCTGGAAACCCCTCCCCGCGAGTAAATCCAGCGGTGTCACTCGCCGAAGATAGCCGATCTACAAGCATTGTGATGCATTGTGAGCTTGTAGATCATCTATTTCGCATTCATAAATGATCATATCTTTACCTTCCAGAATGTATGTGGAACCAAGGTGTTCTCTGTTGTTGTCATCAGCAGCACATTAATGGAAAAGCATCTTTTGTTTTGCTTAAAAGCAAACTAACGCGCATTTTGGACATATTCACATTTTTGTTCTCCTTACGCAAATAACTGAACCAAAACCGTTACCCAAAAACCAAGGTATGCATTAAATCATGGGATAACAGTTGCATCCCTACTAGAATGCTGTTTGTGGACTGCACCTCGGCAGCATAGTAGTTCATGCCAAGCTAGATGCCAAGCTCAGATACCATGTGCAGCTGGATACTGGACTCCTGTCAGGTTTTCGCAAGGTGGTGAGAATGAATGAGCAGCATCACATCAGATTCACTGGCCTTCAACCCCTCTGGGCTGTGTGCTGAGCCCTCCCTAGTCCCTGTTTACACACACCCTCGTGGCTATGCACAGCTTTAATGTCATCAAGTATGCTGAAGACATGACAGTGATGGGCCTGATCGTCAATGTCAACGAGACGGCCTACAGGGATGAGGTCAGATCACTCAGTGGTCACAGTGGTGTCAAGAGAACAACGTGGCCCTCAATTCCAAGGAGACCAAGGAGCTAATATTCTAAGAGAGCATGCTGGCCTGGGGGGCTGTGAATCGTTTGCTATCTCACGATTCGATTCGATTCCGATTCTTGGGGTCACGATTCCGAAAACGATTCTTGATTCAAAACATAGGATACATTTATGTAACTTTTATAATTGTAAAGGTTTTATCAACTGATAATAATGTAAACACACAAAGGTAAATCCAAGATCCCCCCCCCCCCCCCCAAAAAAAAAAAAACTTTTTTTTTTTTTTTTTGGAAAATCGTTTTTCTTTAAATGAGAATCGATTCTGAATCGTCCAACATGAGAATCGCGATTCGTATTCGAATCGATTTTTTCCGACACCCCTAGTGGAAAGGGTCAGTGACTTAAAGTTCCTCACCGTACACATCTCAGAGGGCCTCACATGAGCCATACACACACCACACATAATGAAAAAGGCTGAAGAAATTCAGCATAAGCACCCGCACACCCGCACTTTCTACAACAGCACCATCGAGAGCATCCTGACGAACCGCCTGGTATGGGAACTGCACCGCTCTTAAATGTTGAGAGTGGTGCATATGGCCCAGCACATGATTGTTGGAGATGACTGCATTTCCTCCGGGACATGTACGCCAAGTGGTGTGTAGGGCCAAGGCTGTAAGGCCTGTGAAACAGCTGTGTATATAAAATGAAAGCTTAACGTGTGTAAACAAATGACAAGGATATAAATGAGCTGTGTACATATTACATAACGTTAAATGTTAACCACTTTCGACCTGGTGTCCCTATTTCGGGCATGTCATTGCATGTGCTGTAGTGTTCATCCAAGTGGTCCATGTGCAAGCTGTGCCAGAAGCAAGCAAGAGTCAGTAATCCCAGAGAGCGGAATAGAACATAATGGAGGTCTGGCTTGGTTGTAGTAGAGCCTGGTGGCTATTGGCACAAAGGACTGTCCAAGTAGCTTCGTGGTGTGCTGGGGGAGGATAAGTCTGTGGCTGAATGTGCTCTTCATCCCAACTACATCATCCAGGGGATGAGAAGGGTTCATCTCGATAGGTGTTCAACAACAGGATGGGACACATTTGGCAGAGGCTTCACACCATGGTATAGGGACTGTGAAGATGCACATGACATGAATAGACCATTTAGACCATAGAAGGTTTCCACATGAGAATATAAAACCATTAATGCAAAGTTGTTTCGGCGTTCAGTTGGTGCAGGGGTAAAGTGCCCTCTGCTGAAAAGGCATCCTTTTGAATCCTTTGTGGTGCCTCTGGTTTGGCTGCTCCACCGCATTATGAATAATGATAAATAAATCAAAAATAATTATAAATTGGGATTGTGGTTAAAGTGTCCGCCCTGAGACTGTGAGGTTGGGATTCGATCCCTTGCCGGGTCATACCAAAGACTAACAATGGGAGACAATGCCTCCCTGCTTGGCACTGCATCAAGGGTTGGACTGGGGGTAAGTCCCTGTGAAATACTAGCGCCATGTCGAGGGGGTGTACTTGAGCATCAAACTGCCACATGCTACAGAAACAGTTCCTGCCCTATGGGCCACGTGGCTTGGCAAGGCTTAATTTGGACTGCTTACTGGCAGCAGAGGGGCTGGGGGGTTGTGAAATATTAGGGGACCAATACATACCCAACATTAGGAAGTAATGTTTAAGTTACAGTAGGTAAGACAATCCCTTATAATTGAGCAGAGTTTTCACGGTTAATTCTCGCCTTTGGCACCATTTGGGGACAGTATTCATAAGGAGTAGGCGTGCTAATAACTGTCTTGCTGCTGTACTGTATGTGTGCGTTTCCACAGGGCAGGTGTAAACAGATAAGTGAAAGGCACAGTCACACAATGTATCAAGGCCAAATTGTCCCACTGCTAAATGAGTCAGGGAAAGATGTAGGTGAAAACCCAGAATTACCTGAACTTTACCCCACACCTACATACATAACAGACCATTATTATGACATAGCCATGAATGCTCTGAAGGACAAGGAAAAAGATGATGACAAACCAGGCCACATATCCTTACTGATAAACATAATGAAGTGGAATGCATTTTTTACATTATGATACATTTATATCTTGTCTAGCGATTACGATGGTTACTTAGCAGTGATTCCCAAAGGTTGAGAATCTACTCGGGAGATGGGGGTGGTGCTTGGCCAATACTGAGTACCTCCTCCACCCTTTCTCCACTATTAGGCATACATGCCTGGCGGCTTACTAGTAGGCCTATTTCGTTACCAAAGCCGTCAGACGGCTGAATATCCATGGCCCCTGAAATAAGGAAATCTAATTTTACTCTCTCAGTCTCTCTCTGCCTTCCTCTCACTCCCCCTCGTCACAGCTCTTGCCAATGAAATGGATGACTTGGAGACTGGAAGCTTGAGTTATTAAAAGACTTAAAGGTGAGTATTAAACCAGTCTTCTCTGCAGCAGGCAGGTTAATCATGGTGTATGCACAGAAATAAATATGAATGTGGGAGATCGTGTGAGGAGGGAACATACGATCAGATCGTTTAGTCCAATTTGTTTATTCCGTATCCACAGTATAAACAGTTCTAAAATAAGTTGCTCACTATGCGTTTTATAAAACTTTAAATGCAAAAAAAGAATGTTCAGGTGAATTTGACACCAGTGATCAGTGATTGCCCACAGGTTGTCTGCATTCTCACAATTAACACAGAATAAGAGTTACATTAGAGAGGTGTATCACTGACTGCCTTATAACAGGTGGCAGGCGATAAGCCCCAATTACACAGGTGCAGCCTACAGTAAAGTTTGAATGCTAGCTAATACATACAGTAATCTGCTTCAGAATGCCACTCCCCCAAACAGCCACAGCCCACTACCACAATGAATGAATACCATTGCATTGTAAAGATGGATGTCGACCCAAAATGGGAACAGGGTCATTCTTGATAATCTTGCTGGTTAGTTTACTACAGGGTTCAGTTCGTCACTAAGCGAACATTGGCCAGGTAAATAAATAAATAGAACAAGAAAAGTAGGATGAAATAAAAAAGACAGAAATAATGTAAAAAAAAGTATGAGAAGGACTCACACTATGGATTAGTGTCTAGTAATTTAGTATCAGATTTATAGAGTATGGTGTGAGGTATCTACTGTATACAACAGTGTTAGGTTTGTAGTCTGTGCATATGATTCAGTTTAATTCCCTCTGGAGTCAAAAGGAACTGCATTCATTTCTAAAAGGTACTCCACATGGGTGCAATACGTTAGTCCACCCTAACCCTAACCGCACGCGGATGCCACATAGTCGGAGAAAAGGTCTGTCGGATTAACGCATGCCTCCCCTCCACATTGGCCAACACGAACACACGAGAATTGATTTCCCACAGATTACACCAGTTATTTCACAACATCTTTGTAAAGCGAATACATCTGCCCTGGATGTGTTGGTCTCTGTCCAGACAGAAACACCGAACTCTTCCGCTTGGGTGTGACGGTGTGTCAAGAGATGTAGGGACTGTCAAATACAAGGGACTGTATTATTCACCAAAAATGGCACAAAGAACAACTAGGTGGCACGAGGAAAACACACTGGGAACTAGGAATAAATACTTGAGGAATACACTAGGAAATTACAACAAACAGAACCTAGTCACAACATCAACAAACTGTCAGTGAACACAAGGAACTGAGGGTTTATACGCACAGGGATAACCAGACACAGGTTAACACACCTGACAATCAACACAGGGATAGGCTATGCTATGGGACTAACGGGACACAGGTGACTGGGGTTAACAATCAGAACAATCAGGAGAGACAAGACAGGTAACAGTAACTAAGGTAAAAGGAAACACTAGAACATCACTACAAAATAAAGGTAATAAAAGTAAAACCTACAACTAAGAAACGAGGAAGACACATTAACCTACTTCAAAATGAACACAAATGTAAAGTAAAATACTAACTATAAATGAGAATCAAGGAACACAAGAAAACACAACAGGGAGACAGAACATGACATGATTTCCAGGTCCATCCCGTTTAACGTTTTTCTCATGTCTCAACAATTACAATTGTTACATTACAATGCCTCAATCCGCGTCCAAATAATCATCATTCTCAACTTGTCCATTTGATCTTGATCAATTAGTCACTTGCAAGCTTTATGCTCAGGAGCGGGGCTCCAATCGATGTGGTTTTGACTTGTCCAGTGTCCATTGCCCGCTCTCGTATTTCTGATCTCTTTCCCCAGTGGCTCTTTGGACAAAAAGAGGTGTGATTAGCTCTTGTTGTTTCTCTCTCCCCTTCTCCATGAAATATCTCCTGACCATAAAGATGTGAATAGGAGTAAGGGATCAGAAGCCTGGTGATTTGACCTATATCCAATGTGTACAGTCATGTACAATATAATCACTGGCGATTATGAAAGGCTTAAAAAAAACAGTATAAACAGAAGAGAAAACACACAAATCACAAACATTAATCCTTGGAGACAAGACCACCTGCTCGCTGGCATTTGCAATATTCAGTGGTATAGTTTTGATGTTTAATAAAGCATTTGTTTTATGCTGAATATCCATGTCCCTCACTGCAGTTTTTACAACATACAGCATGAGTTTAAGTTAAGAGCCTACTGTCCCATCATAGTAGCTGACAAACACACGCACGCACGCACGCATGTACGCACGCACGCACGCACGCACGCACGCACGCACGCACGCACGCACGCACGCACGCACGCACACACACACACACGCACTTATTTATTTATTTATGTGTTGTTATGTTTAAATGGTCCTGAAAGTATCACAGCCTTTTGAAACAGATGTATTGAAAAAAAGTCTGTATGTATGTATGTATGTAATAGAGATGCGTGGATGGGCTTTTCATCACCCTAATCCACATGTACACGTTCATTATCCATCCGTCATCCAACCGCATTAATTATATCATCCAATTTATGGATCCGCACCAACCGCACCGCAGGGATGTACATTGGATTCTATGGATACGTACTTGTACAAACAATGTCACTCACCACTGTCGCGATCACTGACGTAGTGACTGTGTCTGTATACAATGAAATTATCCATGGTAACAGCAAGCCCTCCGTCTCCCATCACTTTCTCACATCACAACTTTTCAAGACATATCCAGTCGTCGGTTTCTCTCTCACTATAGCTGCCTTTAGTCCACTGTGTTGTTGTTTGGAACATGGAAGGACCCCTTGGCGGCAAAAGCATGTGTAGTAGGCGGCTAATTTGTGCCTGATGGGCAATTAAAGTATATTAAAATACTACAGGACAAACGCAAGCATGCCGAGATTTCGTGCTTTTTAAAAGCTATAGGCCTATAGATGCATTATTTCACTTGCGGTTTAACCAATATTAATTCATAATTATATTTGATTGACCCAAATCCGCCCAAACTGTGGTTATCCGCGGCTAAAACCATGATAAGTGTATCTGTAGTATGTATGTACTGTATGTATGTATGTATGTATGTATGTATGTATGTATGTATGTATGTATGTATGTACAGTATGTACGTATGTACGTATGTACGTATGTATGTATGTATGTATGTATGTATGTATGTATGTATGTGTCAGGATATGCATTTCTGTGTCTTGTTTTAAAGTGTTTCTGGTTCTTATTTTGTAGTTTTGTTCTATTGTTTCCTGTCCGCCCCTGTAGTACTGTACCTGCCTTGTCTAACCTGTCTTGTGATTTGTCTGTGTTTCCACCTGTGTCCTCTTAGTCCTCGAGCCTATCCCAGTGTTGATTGTCAGTTGAGTTCACCTGTGTCCTGTTATCCCTGAGTCTATTTAAACCCTGTGTTTCAGTGTGTTCCTTTGTTCCTCATATGTCTACCATGTGTGTTCAGTGTTATTTGCCTGCCTCGTTTTTGAGTTTATTAATAAATTGCTGGATTTGACCTGCCGCCTTCAGTGTCTGCATTTGGGTCCTCTGACAGTATGTATGTATGTATGTATGTATGTATGTATGTATGTATGTATGTATGTATGTATGTATGTATGTATGTATGTATGTATGTATGTATGTATGTATGTATGTATGTATGTATGTATGTATGTATGTATGTATGTATGTATGTATGTATGTATGTATGTATGTATGTATGTACGTATGTATGTATGTCTACAGTATCTATCTAACTATCTATCTATCTATCTATCCATCTATCCATCTATCTATCCATCCATCCATCCATCCATCCATGAATTGAATACACAGGACTCAATGGAAACAAGCCATAGTGCTTTCTTGGGTTGAATCCTTTTAGCATTGTATTTGTATCAAACTGTACTTTCTGTGATTTGTATGTTTTATTTTACAAACGGTTTATAAAGTATTCTATCAATCAATCAATCAATCAATCTAATAATCTATCTATCTATGTTTCAGTCAGGGAGTCGGTCTCCTCTCCTCTCCTCTCCTCTCCTCTCCTCTCCTCTCCTCTCCTCTCCTCTCCTCTCCTCTCATCTCCTCTCCTCTCCTCTCCTCAGCTGACGTCCGTCTCTCCCTCCATCATGGTTCTGTCCGCATCAACTACAGCGTCCGTTCTAAATGGTAGCCTACTACTATAATAGTACAACTACTGGTGGAACTAGCATCATTTGCGGTTGCTCTAGTTAGTTTTCCGTCATTAAGATAATCCGTCATTATTTGGACAGTTGGATGGAAGTTTTGTTTTCCTTTTTTTCTCTTTTTTTTTTGCTTCCCTGCGATCAGACAGTACATGTAACTCAGCTCAGACAGATTGACAACATAGGCTAGACTCTTCATTTTATTATATTTACGGTTCATTTCGGTCAGTTGTTGTTCCCTGCAGTTTTTGTTGAAGCCTCGCCGGGAAATACGAAGACATTATAGTGTGATTCAAAGCTGAGAAACATTGAGATTGTTCTTTTGTGTTTTGTTTTGTTTTATTTTATTTACTCCAACATCAACACATGAGCGTCCCTCCGGTGATCCGAGCCCCCAGTCCTCTCCTCCTCCCCGTCCCGGTCCCAGTACCGGCGGTGGTACCAGTACCGGTACTCGTACCGGTACCGGGGGGGAACGGGGAGGGGGACGGGGTCTCCATCCACATCCAGATCGGTCTGAGCCGAGAGCCGGTTCTGCTGGACCCCGGAGATGTGAGCCTGGCTCAGGTTCGGGAGATGGCGTGCTCCATCGTGGACCAGAGGGTGAGTAAATAGGTGTAAAAAAGAAAAGAAAAAAAGTAGGCTTAATACTTAGTGGGCTAATACAAACTGTTAACGTTAGGGAGCCTAGTAACGGAGTAACGAGCAATGGAGTATGCAGGTATCTCTTGCAAAGAGTACACAGCAGTCTCATATAGCAGTCTCAGAGTCTGTAAAGTCTGTTGGATAAGTAGGCTATTAGCATGTCAATACATTATATTATTATTAGTATAATTAGTGCACCAGTGCAAAGCCCTATTGAAATTGCTTTTGAAATTGAAATTAAAGATTATTATTTTCCTGATAATGGTGTTTTTGAGGGCCTAAATGTAGTCAAAAAGTTGTGCAACTTTGCACACACGTCACAACTGGCGAAAAATGTATTTAAAATGGGCGTGGTCTAATGGCTCAACAGCGCCCCCTAAGAAAAAAGACCCACAATACGGTTTCGCCTACATGTATAAAAATGTGTACATACCTGTATCATGCCCCGACTTACAAAAAAGTGTCTTGGAGCCATGACCTAAACCCAACAGGAAGTCAGCCATTTAGATTTTATTGTAGCGTTTTGGTGCATTTTATGCGATTTTCACAGGTCGTTCTTTAACAAGCTCCTCCTAGCAGGATTAGTCTGATCCACCTCAAACTCTCTCAGTGTACACAAGAGACTTTAACGATGAAAAGTTATTGGTTATTGAATTTTTGTAAACCAGTGTAACCGTGGCGAAGCGTCAAACTTCCATGTTTCAAGGCCAAACAGGAAGTGAAAATAGCCGAATCTGTGTGAGACGTCACAGATCATAACAGTAGAATAGATCCACAGCCTGTAATATCACCACCTTCGTACTGTGGGGTTTCAAGGTATCAATTAATACACTTCAAAGCCACTTTTCTCACATCTCTATGGCTTTATTGGTCTACACTGTTAAATGATCCATGTGTTACTCCAAG
>NC_139957.1:12760591-12768091 GCF_963454915.1 Gymnoscopelus microlampas
AACGGTATAATGGCAGTATCACACTATCACAGGGAAACAGCAGGGGCAATATGATGTCTAAATAGAGCAGGATGAAATGGCATTTCTAATGTTTATTCTTTGTCTCTCAGTGGCGTCAAACTCTTTCAGGACGGCCTCTGCATCAGTTTAAAAATGACCACGTGAGTCCATTCATTCACCGTCAGTCATTGTGTCTCTCAATGTAACCTACTACCTACGCACAACTAGGACGATGAACATAAAAACAATTTGAGGCATTCAATGATTCAAACTCAAGTGCCCAATGTACAGTAGGTTACAAAGAGCGTTTACAATTGCTCCAATTAGAAATGATGGTAGGCACAGTGCGACAGTCGTGTCTCACATCTCCACCTCTGTCTCTCCGACACTGGCTCCCTCTCAGCTCTCCCAACTGTCTTTCTCTCCTACACTGTCTCCCTCTCAGCCTCCCTACTGTCAGTACTGTGTGTCTCTTAACACCGTCTCCCTCTCAGCTTTCATACTGTTTTCCTCTCATTTGTCCTCCTCTGTCCCTCCAGTCAGTTGGAGAACCACACTGTGACACACATCTCAGGCCTCAGGCCAGAGTCTGGACCCTCTATTAGTCTACTGTACGTCTATTATAGACAACATTGACAGCTGGAGACTGGCTGCCTTGTGCTGTTAGCCGTTAGCTTCTGGTTAGAGCTCAAAACAGGAAATTATATACATATTTCCATCTAGAGATACATTCTGTGGAACAGCGTGACAACAGTTCACTGCTTCCCTGGTTTCACACTGGGACCTGAGTTTGGGAGCATATTTATGTTCCCATGGGTCCTATGTTCCCAGGATCCACCCTAACCATAACACTCAGAGGACCCTAGCTAAATATTAACCCTATGAACTCTGTGGGCGAATGTTGGACGATAACAGCCGATCCACAGGCTCACAACGCGCTTCACAAGCTTGCAGATCGCCTCTACATTTGTAGAGGGAAAAAAAGAAGGGGGACTAGTATAGACCCCCTGGGGCACTCCAGTGAACTAAAGTATTATAGGGTTTAAGTGGTTAAAGAATTCTTTGATGTTTTTATAGGTCTCAGAGGCCTGTGGATTGCTCTAAGAATTCTGTGCCCGCGTCAAAATCTGTGCATATACATGGCATGTGAAAAAAAGTTGTTCTGTCTTTTGCGACAGTGGAAAGTCTGAGAAAATGTGTCACAAAATTACATCCCTCGCATAATCTGACTTGGCAGAGAACGCCCTTTTAAATAAGTAAATAAGCAAGTAAAACAATTCTGATGGCTGCATTGAAATCCTTTTGAATGGATTGTTGAACACGGTTATTGTGATGCTTCGGCTAACCTGTTTCCTGTCTCCGCTGCCTGGATAATCTCCTCCCAGGTGTGTGCATTGAACTAGCAGGCTGAACATGAGTCACTTCTGTCTGACGTTGCTTGGTCCTAACCACTGTTGCTGAGGAAGACATGTACTCCAACCTGCTGTCTCTGTAGTGGCTCTGAAATGCAGCACAAATAAATTCAACTGTCTATAATGTCTGTCTGTCTTCAAAATATACAAAAGCAATTCTGATTTTAGATCTGATCACAAATGCAACAAGAGAATGTGTATTAACCAATATTAAGCCCTATTACCATTTTTTTTTTAAATAGCTGATCTACAAGGATCGCATTGGGAGCTAGTCATGACATTTTGGGGGAATTCTTTTTGACAGTTTTTTAAAAATGTTTTTAAAATGTGATCCTATAATGACATGCCCGAAATAGTGTTCAACTAGTGCTCCCCGAACCTGTACATACTGTACATTCATGGGAGGCCCCCTCTGTTGGACAGGTTGGCCCCCCTCTTTGTAGCTGGAAGACCCCCCCCCCCCTTCTTTCTAGCCCTGCCGGGAAATATACAATCTGAACATGTTACAAGAGGTTATTGTTATTGTATTTTTGTTGCGTGCTTGATAGGGCCACAGAGGTCAGAGCCATGAGAATGGAGCAATTAGGAGACAAAACAATATTGTGCTTCAGCCTAAATGATGAGTTCTCTGAAAGGAGTTAACCCAGGAGTTGCACTGAATGCATGAGAGGACCAACTGATGCAGAACATTAATAGAGTCTGTGCAGCCATACCGTTTCAAAGATTCAACTGATGCAGAACGCTGACCACGTGGTCCTAGCGTCCCTTTTCTGGGCATGTCATAAAAAAGCCGCTCTACAAGCATACAATGTGGTGTGTTGTGACGCGCTGTGAGCTTGTAGAACAGGGTATTTTCGGCGAAGATGTTGGTGGTTGAGATTGAAAAAAGGGTTGGGGAAAGTATAGACCCCTGGGGTGCATCAGTCAACAAAGTACAGGGTTTAAGTGGTTAATAGTGTCTGTGCAGTCGTATGAATACAAAGACTCGACTGGTCCAGAACATGAATAGAGTCTGTGCAGCCATAGATGATTGATAGAATTGAAAATAAAAAATCACACCTGTGTGAAGGTAGCGGCGCCTTTAAAGTTAAATTGAGGATCTAACTTTAAAAAACTTACCTAGAAGGAGACTTTAGCCAAATGAATAATAAAATGAAATTACTAAATATTTCTAGATATTACTCATTGTTTATTTAGTCATTGTTTATATAGACATCTAATTCTATATTCATGACATCATAGTGATGTCATGAATAGTCCCCTTGCCTGACAAATCAGAACCTTGACGGGCCTGACCAATCAGAACCTTGACGGGCCTGACCAATCAGAACCTTGACGGGCCTGACCAATCAGAACGTTGACGGACCTGACCAATCAGAACCTTGGCGGGCCTGACCTATCAGAACGTTGACAGACCTGACCAATCAGAACGTTGACGGAAAAGCCAGGTATAGAGCAGGACCGCGGCGCCAGCGCCGCTAAAAACATGGCTGGTAGGCTAAATGTAGTAAAAAAACAACAACAACAACAACACATTTGGTAGCCATGGAACCAACCAGCTAATAAGGAAATTGGAGATGACATGAAGTAAAATAGTTTGGAGCAGTTCATCCAAAAAAAGACAAAGTAATGTACTCAGCCCCAAATATTTAACAAGGCCAAGGAAATGTTTTGCAATTCCAAAAATGTCTTACAATTGTGCAGGTCAGAACTAAGAAAATGTATGTAATGTGTCCAGTCCATACAAGGGTTTGAAAAAATGTCTCTAACTAGCAGACCGAGTTATACTGTAGCCCATTCACTGGCTGCTGTGCTCAGACAGCTAATGTCTTCATATTTGTGCGGACACTATTACACTTTTGCCTTGCTTCCCCCTGACATTGGAAATTAATTACAAATTCATTGGACCCGAACAAATTCACCAAACTCAAACACATACAGTAGACATGTCTGACACGTTGGCATAGCGGAAACCCCCCGCAGCCCCTGCTGTGCAGTGTGGCCCTGAGGTGAAAGGTCACCGCCCTCCCCCTTATTATAGGCTGCTACAGTGAGGCCCCCTCTCCTCATCCTGTAGCGTAAAGGAAGGAGGGTGAGTTCTCAAGTAGCCTATAGAAATTAGAAAGTCAAATGACTTTATGTCAAACACACAGAACGTGATGCTTAGGCAGATGACCGCCACTGAGGCCACATATAACGTTCTTTTTTGTTCTTAGTATATAACGTCTCTGTCGGGTGGACAGAGACCACCCGACAGAGACCCATGATTGGGTCCATTTTTACACGTCGCAAGTAAATATCCCCTTTTCCATTTCCATTTTTTGTTTTACCCACAACTTTTCCAAAAAAATCAAAAAATTATCTATAATTTTCCAAAGGAATTTCATGAATTAAGAAATCAAAGAGATTCCATCTATATATATATATATATATTTTTTTTAAAGTGTCAAAAGTAGTGAAAATAGCCGATCTACAAGCTCACAACAAATTTCTCTTTTGGGTCTCGAGCTAAAACATTAGGGAACCACGTGTCTGGTCGGAGGGTTCCCGGTTTAATCCCGGCACCTCCTCTCTGTGTCCTTGAGCAAAGCAATGAACCCTTTTGCTCGCATGTGCCATGCATGGTTGCCTCTGCCATTGGTGTGTGTGTGTGTGTGTGTGTGTGTGTGTGTGTGTGTGTGTGTGTGTGTGTGTGTGTGTGTGTGTGTGTGTGTGTGTGTGTGTGTGTGTGTGTGTGTGTGTGTGTGTGTGTGTGTGTGTGTGTGTGTGTGTGAATTGGAAAATGTCATGCACAGTCATGCACAAGGCATTTTCAGATTCAAAAATCTCATTGAATGTTTTTAATCACTCAATATAAGTCATGCTGCTTGTAGCTCCATGCAGACTTACTTGACATGCAGGCATGAAGGACTACAGTCAGTGTTGCCAGCAGAGGTGGACGAAGTACTCGACCCCAGTACTTGAGTAAGAGTACAGATACTCCTTGGTCAAATTTACTCCACTATAAGTAAAAGTAGCTCAGTCAAAAAAGTTATTGCTTTTAAATATACTTAAGTATTCCAAAGTACATGCTTTGAAAAATACTTAAAGTACAAGTAAAAGTAAAAGTAAAAGTAGAAGTACATTTCTTAATTTTTATATCAATGAATTGCTGTAATGTTTTCACAATGAATTTATAGGACCTTGTAACTCTTGTGTCAGAAAAGTACTGTAACTCTCTGAAACCACCTGCACTGCATGCACTGATGTGCTTGCTTGTAGACGTTATACAAAGCCTTCAGAAACACCTATAAAAACATAGAAATGGCTGAGGAACCAGAACTAAATACTTTTACTCCTATACACCCATACAAGAAACACGGCTAGTGTGAGAGCAGAAGTTACGCCAATTGCATTTTACGGAAGAAAAAAAACAGCCAACCTTAAGGCCAAACCGCACCAATGCAACTAGTCGCAACTCCTTGCAACAGAACTGTTTTAAGGTCAACCACACCAATGCAACTCCTTGCAACTGCCATTGGGGTTAATGGTTGCAAGTAGTTGCAAGTAGTTGCATTTTGCAAGTAGTTGCATGTTGCAAGTAGTTGCATGTTGCAAGGAGTTGCATGTTGCAAGGAGTTGCATGGCGAAACGTTGTTGTGGATATGGAGTGTTCTTAAAAGTACTCAGTACTTTATAGCCTTCCTAGAAAATTACTCGAGTAAAAGTAAAATATTTGTCTTGGAAATGTACTCAAGTAAGAGTAATACGTATCAAAAAAATCTAATACCTCAAGTAAAGTACAGATCCTCAGAATCTGTACTCAAGTACAGTACTCAAGTACATTTACTCCGTTACTGTCCACCACTGGTTGCCATGTCTGCTTATTATAATTTCCCCTCAATATTTTATTTGAAAATAGCAGATCTACAAGCTCACAACGCGTCGTGATGTGACACGTTGTGAGCTTGTAGATCAGCTATTATCTAATAGCTCATGGATGTTTAAAGTGCTCATGTGACCCATAGTCGCTTCTTTTTGGCTTGTTTTCCTAGACCTGGTTGCTCGTTTCTTTCACATAATCTGGCAACACTGATACATACAGTATGAACCGACGTGTTCGGTAGTCACATCTTTTAGTCCGACCCAAGAGTCAAAGTAACACTGATGATTTTACTGTGTAGCAGAGAGGCAGAAGTGAAGCACTTACCAAGGGTGAATTACAAAGACCAAAACAAGTGAATTACTTACCTACATGTTTGAAGATTTGTCCACAGTACTTAATTATATGGATTGTTTCAGAGAACAATAAAGAGGACCAGAATGAACTGCAGAGAAAGGGATAATAGATAATTTGTTTCAGAGAACAACAAAGAGGACCAGAATGAACTGCAGAGAAAGCGAGAATAGATAATACTTTAATATTCGACTTGAATAGTTGTGCACGACGCTTCATTGTATTATTGTAAGAATTACATAACTTTCATATCTGCGCGATAAAACATCTTAATATTTTTCAAAACATTCTGAATTTCTGCATGGTTTTCTTGTGTTCACACCAGACGCGTTTTTCACCTCTGTGTGTTTGCCAGACGGCACAGCATGTGTGGAGGACAGATTTCTGGTGTGTACATTTTGCAATATTATGATTTTTTTATCCAAGCACCATATCTTGATTCAGATGTTGACGCCATTGGGCTAAATCGTGCTGACATCAGCAGTTTCTTTCCCGATCACAGTATATCCCACTGACTCACTCTCAGACATTAAGATCATACTATGCCTGAATCTAAATATGTTGCCTGGATCAAAACAAACAAGATTACCAATTACCAAGACTGCTGGTTTAGTTGTTTAGCCCATGAACATGCCTCTTACTATACGTGCGTTGCAGCACGACACGTTGTGAGCTTGTAGATCCAGCTATTGAGATGAATAGTGTACAGGGAAATACTAGCAGACCTAGTGTAGACCCCTGGGGGCCCCCGCGGTACTATTAAGTATATCGTCGCTGTCGGGCGGGAACCAGCCAACTCCATTCTCAGCTTCTTTTTTTTCCCTTCATAAATCAACACTATTGAACACCCTTTACGTCTGTGTAAAAATAATATTGAACCAATGAAAAGTATTAAAAAGTGCTTCTGACAAAACCTCCCAACTCCATTGGATCCTCAAACTGTCGGTCAAACCAGCCAACTCCACCCCCTCTCCTCTGCGTGCTGCGGCTCCTGCCATTCCACAGTGCAGTGTGCAGTGTTTCCCCCCGTAGTCTGTATATGCAGTGTACCTGTTTATCAAGTTTAGCTGTCTTAACTAGTTAATGGAGTTAAGACAGTGAAAATATTGTGGGAGTTATTGGAGTGAAAAGTGTCTAGGCTGATGCAACACATGCTCACAGATAGGCGACAGTTATTGCCACTCTGTTTTCACTCCCTAATGCGTCACTATAGGACGATAATCCTCCCGCGATAAAATCCCACAGGGGAAACAACTTTTTTATTCTCTCTCTGCATAGTTTTTGTGAGGTTAGGGTTAGGTTTAGGCATAGTTTTGTAAACATGCAACGTCGCCATGGCGTTCCGACATGTCAAAACCTGACGTTTCAGGGCTATTGACAGAGCTGCCAAATGTGATGCCTGGGGGGTGAGAACGGATTGGCTGATGAAACCAGTTTTGGACCATTTATGTATCTCATCTGCTTGATAATTGTTCTTCTGCTGTGACAATGTTGTGTAGTCCAGTAGTTCTCAGCATTTTGTGGATCAGTGCCCACCCATCTGACCACTTAACTCGGCTTCCGTGTTAAGTGGTCAGGTGGTTGAGCGGCCTGCATTCTCAGAGCACGTTTACTTTCATGATCAATCAATCGATTGTGTTCCGGCATGATACTTTAATGTATTGGTATCACAATGAACTATGACATTTTTTAAAATAATTTTTAATATTAATGTTGTATTATCCTCAAAATCTTAGTGTTTTGCCAATTATTTGGGGGCCCACTTGCAATATCCTCAGTGGACCCCAGCCCACAGGTTGAGAACCACTGTTGTAGCTAGTCTAATGTATGGACCTACTGTAAGTTGGTATGGCTGTGGAGGACCGAGGCACT
>NC_139957.1:12775591-12780591 GCF_963454915.1 Gymnoscopelus microlampas
GCTATATCATAGTGCATTGGATTAAAAAAGGAAAGCCTGCTGGGTCCATTTGGTTCTGTACACTACCAGAGAACAGAATGCAGTCTAATCGAGAAAGCTATGAGGGCTCGTCTGAGGACGATAGAGAGATTGAATGCTATAGCAGTCATACCACTGTTGACTGCAGCATGCCAGTTCCCAGCATGCATAACAAAGACAAACATGCTTCCGTGGTCATGCATATTACACAGAATACACGCACACAGAACACAAATGCATACTATACAGTATATACACATACACAGAACACACGCTCATTATTTTATGTTGTTATTCCTCTAGGTCTGGGTTTTGAAGCTCACTCTTCCCTTTACCTCTCCTTTGTCTCATTCTAACTGCTGTTGCTGCTATGATACATGGATTTACCTCCAGGGATAAATATCTTGTCTTATCTTATCTAGTGGTTATATTCTATTAGCAGTTATTGATTCCTGGTACATCATATGTATCACTGTACAGTTGACCTGATATAAGTATACAGTAACTGATATAGGACAGAAAGAGAGAGTGTGGAAGAAAGAGAGAGTGTGGAGGAGAGACGGAAAGAGACATCAGAGATGGAGGAAGAGTTGGAGACAGAAGAGAGAGAAAGCAACGGACAGAGAACAGAGAGAGAGAGAGAGAGAGAGAGAGAGAGAGAGAGAGAGAGAGAGAGAGAGAGAGAGAGAGAGAGAGAGAGAGAGAGAGAGAGAGAGAGAGAGAGAGAGAGAGAGAGAGAGAGAGAGAGACTGAGAGAGAGACTGAGAGAGAAGACAGCGGAAGAGAGAGAAGAGGGAGAAAGTGATGGAGGGAGAGAGAGAGAGAAGGAAGGAGAGATGGGAGATGAAGAGATGGAGGGTTAGATGGAATGAAGGAGAGAGAAGATGGACAGAGATGGAGAGCAAGGAAAGAGAAGAGACAAAGAGAGAAAGCAGCCTTGGATTCTTGCTACCATGACAACACTACTATTACAGTAGCGCTGCTGCTATGGTGACCTGACGCACACGCGCAGCGCGCGCACACACACACACACACACACACACACACACACACACACACACACACACACACACGCACACGCGCACACACACGCACTCACGCACACTCACTTATGTCTGTAGTGCATTGTTGAGGGTTTTGTTTAGAGTTGGGGGGGGGGGGTATTAGAATGACAGAATCCAGATTGCGGTCTCACAAAACAAACGACAGGAGTGGAAATGGAACGCTTTAAGCGCACATTAAATTGCAAATGATTTATTATCCAGTTTAAGACTCTTGTTTATTTATTGCATGAAAGAGAACGCTTAAAATGTGAAAGCTATCCTTTAGGTGAAAGTTCAAACATAATATGGCCATCACACGAGTGGATGAGGTTGATGACCAAAATGTTGTAAAAATATGGTTTCTAAAGCCTATTTTGCCACTGTGTGCCCTGTCTGTGTGTGTGTGTGTGTGTGTGTGTGTGTGTGTGTGTGTGTGTGTGTGTGTGTGTGTGTGTGTGTGTGTGTGTGTGTGTGTGTGTGTGTGTGTGTGTGTGTGTGTGTGTGTGTGTGTGTGTGACAGTGTGTGTGTGTGTGTGTGCGTGTGTGCGTGCGTGTGTGCGTGTGTGTGTGTGTTTGGGGCCAGTTAGTATGTTGTACATCTCAGCAGTACTTTCCACTTGGACGCCCCTCCTGACAGCTGGGCGGGGCATTCCTGACCCCAAATCTCCCTGATTGTCCTGTAGTGTGACCTCTGGGCTCTAGTCCACCTCTTCTCTTAGTTCCTGTGTTGGTCCTGAAACCAGTAGATCTATAAATTATGCTATATTATATCTATAAACATTATCAACTTTATTCTGCTGACAGACTATATAGACACAGTTTTCTTTGTGTTCATGTAAACATGCAGCAAAGGCAGTGCGAGTGTTGGCTGCTGCCGTCTGTTTATCACATAATTAGCTGTTTCTTAAAGTTTTGCTTGATTAGGGTCACAATTTACTATTAAGTGTTGTTTGTTTCTCGTCTCGCTGTTGTCTTTGCTGAGAGACTTAATGAGATGTCAAACTAAACACCCTGGCTGTTTGTGTTATAGTTTGTATTTTTCTGAGCAAAAATAACACTGTTTACTGATGAACATAGAAACAAACAGAAACATGAATTCTAGCAGCTAAAACACATAAACACACAAAAGAGCTGCTATAGCTGCTGTCATGACCCCTCTCCACCTGGTTTAACTTTTAGCTTAATGCTACTGCTACCATAAAAACCCAGACCGGGGCCACGCCATTGGTCCGAATGGCGTGTATTTTAACCAAAGAATCTACCTGGTTTTGAAATATAATTACATCACTTCAATGTCTCGTAATCGCGCTCAGTGTGCATATACTGTACTCATACAAACAGCAGTTTAGATTAATGCGAATTAATAACAAAATAGATACCCCCGGACGGAGCTTTACCCGGACTATTGGGACGTCGGAATAACGGGCGGTCGGACTGATGGGCAGCCCCCCACAGACCAGAAGAACACATAGCCCCTCTCCACCTGGTCTATGCTATTGTAGCAACACAGAACATGGAAAGTTGAATTCCTTTGTTTCTTTTGAAGATGAATATCAGAGTGTTTTTCCACATCAAGGGTAACTCTGTCTCTTTTCATCTTCCACCCTCTCTCTCTCTCTCTCTCTCTCTCTCTCTCTCTCTCTCTCTCTCTCTGTAACCTATTCCTGTTTGCTTTCACCATTTGCCCCTTTCTTATGTTCTGCTTCTCACCCCTCTTTCTTTCTTTCTTTCTTTCTTTCTTTCTTTCTTTCTTTCTTTCCTCTCTCTCTCTCTCTCTCTCTAGTTTCCAGAGTGTGGTTTTTACGGTCTGTACGAGAAGCTGTTGTTGTTTCGCCATGACCAGTCCTCAGCCAACGTCCTGCAGCTGCTTAACTCTGCTGCGGAGATACAGGACGGAGACCTGATAGAGGTGGTGCTGTCAGGTACTGTACATGGAATTAAACGCATGCATGCGTGGGTGCGGCGCGCGCGCACACACACACACACACACACACACACACACACACACACACACACACACACACACACACACACACACACACACACACACACAAAGTGATAGACTAGGCAGGAAACAGGAAGCAGCTGTTAGCCAGGAATCAGTGAGAACATGTCATTACGCTACCAGGCATGTTAGCATTACTTTGTTGACACAAGCGTGCTAGCGTTACCGAGGCTAGCCAGAGAGCAAATGAGCATCTGTTAGTAAGGCAGACAGGCAGTGTGGGTGTCAGGGTGTCAAAATGTGTTGTCAAATGCACATCGTGTGTTAATGTAGTTTATATAGGACTACTGACAGTACTGTACACATAAACACATGAGGAAGACTATTTATCACACACACACACACACACACACACACACACACACACACACACACACACACACACACACACACACACACACACACACACACACACACACATTTTCCGTTTCCTTAACGATTCCCTCTTAACGGTATAATTCCTTAACGGTTCCCTTTAACGATTACTATATTTTTAATAATCAATATAATTTTGGGTTAGGGTTATCTCTCTCCAGGTTTCATAAAAAAAACACACACACAAATTTGAGCTTGTACAATAATAAAATAATTGTAGAATAATAATAATAGAGATATTTGAGCTATTTTTCGAACATTTTTAACATTTCAAATTTTGCCTATAATGACATGACAAAATAGGGACACCAGGTTTAAAGTGCTTAAGACAGCAATTACAGTAAATTACAGACAATTATTAGAACGGGGGGGGGGGGGGGGGGGGTTCTGATGAGTAGTTAAACACAATCACAACATTTCACCAGGAGAGAACAAAGTGAACTGGGAAGAAATGTTTAGTGTGTGTGTGTGTGTGTGTGTGTGTGTGTGTGTGTGTGTGTGTGTGTGTGTGTGTGTGTGTGTGTGTGTGTGTGTGTGTGTGTGTGTGTGTTCTTGTCTACCTCTATATCAGTCGTAGTGCGTTAGTTGCTGCCGTGCGATCAACCGTGGAAGCTATCATTAAAAACGTGTCACTACAGAGAGAGAGAGAGAGAAACAGAGGGAGAGAAAGAGAGAGGGAGACCCAGAGACAGAGAGAGAGAGAGAGAGATCTCCACCTGTAGGGGGTGGAGGAGGTGTATGCTTACACACACAGGGTGTGGAACTGGTGCCTACTGAGCGTGTGCAGACACACTTTTAACAGTGTCAAACACAAGGCTTCCTGCTGCTCAACACACAAGAGAGCAATACCACACTCGCACGCACGCACGCACGCACGCACGCACGCACGCACGCACGCACACACACACACACACACACACACACACACACACACACACACACACACACACACACACACACACACACACATACACATTTCGTGTGTAGAAAGTTTTGTGCAGATTGCTCAAAAATTCCAGGAGTTTGAATGTAACTGTTGCTCATAAAATTCATAATATTCAAAGTATGGCGGAAGATCTAAGGATCAGAGGTCAAAGGTCACAGTTGCAAATGTGTTCCTCATGAGGAGACTCATACTGTATGCGTAATGAAGTTTCATGGTTGTAGATCAAACAGGACATATGCGTTGTGCCATATTGCCACCCTTTGGCCAATGGTTGTGGGTTTAATTTCTTCGTCGTTTTCCATGACCCTCTACCAGAACTGTAAAACGTGGCGGAAGAAGAATAAAACTAACAAATGCAATAGGGCGCCTACGCACTACGTGCTTGCCACCCTAAATATTAAGAAACAAGAAAATAAACGAATAAATCATTGAAACAACACTTTTGCAATGTCAGTTCCTGTTTGTACAAAACGGTAGCATGTGAACTTCTTGCAAAAACTGCCAAAGCAGTGTAGTATAAAGATTATTGTGCAGTGTTAGTATATTGTTTCTGTTGGGGGGAAACCTCATTTTTCCAAAACTGTGACTTTTCAGGATTCAAATTCAGAAATAG
>NC_139957.1:12785591-12798091 GCF_963454915.1 Gymnoscopelus microlampas
ACAGGTCTGTTTTAATGGGTTTACCAGAGACAGGTGTAAATGGAATCTGGATTTCAGATCTGTTTTTTACCAGCATCCATATTCTGGGGAAAACCTTTGCAGACAATAGCAGATGTAGATCGGCTATATTCAGTCATATTATTTAATGTAGAGTGAAAACAGAAAGTACATGAATGTGTTTACCAGGGATAGGAGTAAATAGAATCCATGTTGATGTGTCAACTAATAATACTTTACTTTTTCCTTCCCATCTTTCACCTCCACTGACTTCACCTCTCCATTCTTCTCTCCTTCTTTCCTTCCTCTGTATCTAGTCTCCGCTCAGTCCCGGTATTGAGGTATGTCCTTTACTCTGCATTGTTAAAGGGATAGTTCAACCAAAACATTACTTTTTTTTCTATCGATTAATCACCCCATGGAGACTTGAATTCATGGATATTTTTTAGTTTTTGTCGCATTCCTAAGCCAATAATTTGATGACCAGATACCAGTGGTTCCGGTTGGAACCACTACCGGTCATCAAATTATTGGCTTAGAAATAAGACAAAATTAAAAATATCTCCATGGGGTGAGTAATCGATAGAAAGAAAAGTAATTTTGGGGGTGAACCATCCCTTTTATTCACTTTGTTACACTTATCTCACCCTGAAATGTATCATTCCAATTTAACCGTTGCCCCGTGCCTCCGTCTCATCAGAAGACCATGGCGGATTGTTTCCCTGGCCGCGAGCGACGGTCCAGCTCCGTGTCCTACATTGGCCGACCGATCGAACTGGACAAGATCCTGCTGTCTAAGGTCAAAGTTCCTCACAGCTTCCTGATTCACTCGTACACCAGACCCACTGTCTGCCAACACTGCAAGAAACTCCTCAAAGGACTCTTCCGACAGGGTCTTCAGTGTAAAGGTCAGTCTCATCTCACCACTTAATCCCTGTACGTCTGTGGTTTTCAACCTTTTTCATATCAAGGTCCATTATTTATTCAGCATTTGAGCCACGGACCACCATTTGATGAGCTTTAGCCTCTTCAGACCCAAAACTTTTAATATTTCTTCGACATTCTCTAATTGTGTAGATTCCTTGTGAACTAAGTAATGCAAGATGTTTTACAATTATTTAACTATTTTTTTTCCTTCTTTTTTTTATCCCGCGATTTTGTAACCCTTATTTTTTTCACCTGGTGCCAATTTCCTAAGTGATCCTGGGCGCTACGCTCCCCCCACCAGCCTAGGGAGCCCAGGGCCTAGCTCATGCCTCCTTCAATGCGTGAGAGCCAACTGACCTTCTTGTCACCTGACAGGGGGGAGTTTCCCCGGTAGGACGTAGCGCGTGGAAGGAACACGTTATTCCAACCAGTTCCCTTCGCCTCCATCAGGCGCCCCGGCTGTCATGGGGGAGGTGGTATAGCGACCAGGACTACTACATGTTTTTGTGAGGGTACATGTTTTTTGGTTTCATTTTACACTCTCAAGAGTTAAAGATATATAAGGGTCCATTTGGTTACCAACTCTCCATCATTTAGATGGGGACCACCTGGAACCCCCTCAAGGACCACTGGTGGTCCCCGGACCACTGGTTGAGTCCCTCAGGGCTCTATACTAGTGTTTCTGCTCCACATTAAATAACTTCACTGAAAATAGAGGATCGACAACAGAAAGAACAGAGTGCTAATTAGCCATGTATGAGCCAAATACAAGATGACACCTTTCACTACCTGTTGTTAGTGGAAGAATACATTTTGAAGACCAAATCTTTTTAAATGAAGAACATGTGTTAATAGAGTGATAAAAAAGTAAATGAATGAGTTATTGAAATAAAATAAACGTGAATTATATGTAAATGGTGGTAAATATAGCGCCCTTTACATAGATTGTGCATTACATTCACACACACATGTAATGGCGGAGGAAACCATTCAAGGCACAAACGTGCTCATTGGGAGCAATTAGGGGCTCAGCGACTTGCTCAAGGACACTTCGACACTAACTCTGGGGGAACCCGGGATTGAACTGGGAACGTTCCGGTTCCCACACGGCCGCTCTACCTCCTGAGCCACTGCCGCCCCCTGTAATGTAATTGTTGCCTACCTGTAACCCAATTTAACAGTTCATAAAAATAAAATAAAAATAGTTAAAACTGGGAACGTATCTGTGTAACCACTTTAACCATTATTTTCAGTGGTTCTCAAACTTTTTTCATGTCAAGGACCCCCAAAATGATATGTATTTGTCCGCGGACCCCCCCATCTCAAAATATTTTGTTCCAGGGACCCCCACAAGCAAAGATTTGAGTTAAAACAAAATATATATATATTCAAAGATTTGCAAAAAAAAATTTCACGATTTTTCAAAAATAGCAGATCTTCAAGCTCATAGCTCTCGGTGCCGCCCTATGAGCTTGTGTATCTGCTATTGTTTAATAGCCAAAGAAATCTAAAATGACACAGATGTGTTCCCGGATTGAATGGGTTTACAGTTCATTAATTAGGATTGGTTGGGTTTCAGGTTTTACTGGTTTGGTAACATGTACTGTATGAGCCTAGATTGGTTTGATTTGATATAAGCCGACTATACCGACATCATGAAATGTTCTACTACCTGTTATAATTGTACAATTTTCAGAGTTCTGGTTATTAACATAGTTGTTTACCACTGTAAATGTGCCTGTTGCACATCTTAACAAAAATGAGCAAATTCAAAGCACCAGGAAAAGCAAGAGGTCAATCCCCCAGAATTCACAAGGAAGGAACGCTAGTGTGTAAAAGCTAACATTTTCCAGTGAGAGAAAGACAACAGATTGTTGGGACAGAATGGGGATGAAGAGTGACGTGGTGTTGGGCTGTTAACCCATTTAGACCGGAAAATAATCTGTGTCATTTTTAGATTTCTTTGGGCTATTCAAAAAATAGCAGATCTGCAAGCTTGTAGATCGAGCTTGTAGATATGCTATTTTTTGTTTTTTAAATCGTGAAAATGTGTGCAAATCTTTTAATATATATATATATATATTTTTTTTTAAGCAAATATTTGTAAAATATTTTGTTCCAGGGACCACCAGAAGCAAAGATTTGAGTTACAAATGTTCTCTAAAAAACATATATTCAAAGATTTGCACACATTTTCACGATTTTTCAAAAATATAAAATGTATATCTGCTATTTTTGAATAGCCAAAGAAATCTAAAATGACGAGAGATGCGTCCTCGGATTGAATGGGTTAACTGATGTTATGAGTTTGCGTTTACAAGTGGCAGGCTGAAAATCTGACAATGTGTGTACAGCCTTGTGTCAAAGGAAAAAATAGCCAAGAGGCAGAGCTTAGCTACAGTAACTTGGCAAGTCTAGTCCTTTAATATGAGACAACCCAAAAAAATGGTTTTATACTCAGGCAAATAGGATCATATGGATGGATAGATTAACGGGACATCGAAAGAATTAATAGATCTATTAATGATGTATTGGATACACTTATTGCAGATCCTTGCATCTCTCTCTCTCTCTCTCTCTCTCTCTCTCTCTCTCTCTCTCTCTCTCTCTCTCTCTCTCTCTCTCTCTGTCTCTCTCTCTCTCTCTGTCTCTCTGTCTCTCTCTCACAGATTGTAAGTTTAATTGCCATAAGAGATGTGCTCCTAAAGTTCCAAACAACTGTCTTGGAGAAGTCTGCAGGAATGGAGGTAATATACTTACTTAACCTCTATTTGCTGAATTGAATTGTTTACATGTATATGTTACAGGGAAATTGGCATTCGTTGGGAAATTGGAAAGGTATGCTTGTTTTTAGGCACGGGGCTTCGACACGAGGCGGGGCTTTGATGCGAGGCGGAGGAGTGCTGAAAAAAAAAAGGATAATATGAGAGAAATATTCTATGACAGGTTGGATAATGAAGCGGTTAGCCAAATTGAGCAGAGTAACGCTGTATTTTTAACTCGCAAGACGGTGATAATAGTTATTGTCCATGACGGAGGCGCACTTTTGTACATTTTTAATTCCAGACTTTTACTTGTAACTTGTAAACGTGTATTTCTACCATGCAGTATTGATACTTTTACTTAAGTAAGAAATGTGAGTACTTTTTCCACCACTGATCCATCCACAGACCTTCTGAGTCCGGGGGCGGAGTCGGATGTTGTCATGGAGGAGGGTTGCCTTGACGACCAGGACGTCGACAGGGCCGGCGTCCTCGTCCTATTGGATGACATGGAGGAAGGGATGACATCGGAGGTGACGGGTGTGCTGCTCAACACGGGGCATGGCGATCTCTGTGATCTCCACGACCCCGACCTAGATGACTCCAACAGATCTATCAGGTACACGCACGCACACACACACGCACGCGCGCACACGCACAAACAGAAATGCTAACTTCTGTCGACTCTCTTGTTTCTCTTGACTTGTATTTCTAACTGCTGTGTTTCTATTGGACCTCATGTGTATGCCCCACCCCCCTGAAGCCCATCAACCAGTAATAACATTCCCCTGATGAGAGTCGTCCAATCAGTGAAGCACATCAAGAGGAAGAGTAGCAGTGTGCTGAAAGAGGGCTGGATGGTTCATTACACCAGCAAAGATACACTGGTAACTGTCTGTCTGTCTGTCTGTCTGTCTGTCTGTCTGTCTGTCTGTCTGTCTGTCTGGATATACTGGAAACTATTGCCTGTCTGTCTGTCTGTCTGTCTGTCTGTCTGTCTGTCTGTCTGTGTGTCTGTCTGTCTGTCTGTCTGTCTGTCTGTCTGTCTGTCTGTCTGTCTGTCTGTCTGTCTGTCTGGATATACTGGAAACTATTGTCTGTCTGTCTGTCTGTCTGTCTGTCTGTCTGTCTGTCTGTCTGTCTGTCTGTCTGTCTGTCTGTCTGATTGTCTGTCTGTCTGATTACCCGTCTATTTCTTTTCTGAGTCATCTCAGTAAGTAATCAGTGTAACTCTCCTCTCCTCTGTCCTCTCCTCTCCTCTCCTCTCCTCTCCTCTCCTCTCCTCTCCTCTCCTCTCCTCTCCTCTCCTCTCCTCTCCTCTCCTCTCCTCTGTCCTCTCCTCTCCTCTCCTCTCCTCTCCTCTCCTCTCCTCTCCTCTCCTCTCCTCTCCTCTCCTCTCTGTGTTTCAGAGGAAAAGACATTACTGGAGGTTGGACAGTAAATGCATCACGTTGTTCCAGAATGAAACAGGAAGTAGATACTACAAGGTATGACTCTCTCTGTTTGTTTCTCAGTGGAGACCGAAGCATGAAGCTACATTTGTCATTAAATGATGGATCCTACAACTATGCTACTCGTATAGTGCTTAAGTGATTAAAGCAGCCCTGAACGTGACTATTCCTACTGTACTGTAGTCTACTGTAACCTACATTATGCAAGGGATAATTGACGGCGCGGAGGTCATTGTTGAGAAATAAACCCCGACAGGATGATTATCCTGTCCTGTCTTTCTCAACAATGACCACTATTACACGGCTACTTAATACATAATTTAATAAATTGACCCAAAAGTAACAACAAAACAAAGTATTTCCTTGCTTACGGAAATGAAAGTATTCCATTGATTTATGCCAGGTGCGGCCGACCGTCCGTCCAGCGCAACACGGTCGTCTCGGAAAAACAACGGGAAATCATTTTTTGGTTACTGTACTATTGTCTAGTATGTCTATTTCTCGCTTAAAATGTTTTCAAAAGCATTCTTGAGAGCAATGTTTAGTTGTAAATGACATTGGGCGTTTGTTTACATGGCTTCCGTGTTGGATACAGCATAAAGTCAAGCGGCGCAGCAGGTGCTCTGAGCCTTTGATTAGACAGGATAGCGGTCTGTTATAGAGCTCATAGGTCAATCACTGAATTCAGTGATTGACCAATCAGAATCAAGCATTCAACCAAGCCGTGTAATAATTTAGGTTAGACTCCACTGTTTACTGTCCTCTACCCTGCTAACAGTGTGGTGTTTCCACTGCACTGTGCTGTGTGTGTACTAGTGTTGAAAACTAAATACAAACTAAGCTAAGATGACTAAAACTAAGACTAAATATGTTGACAATTTCGTCAACAAATAAAAACTAGACTAAAATGTTATTGAGGGACTAGTCGAGGAGAGATCCAGTAGAACTAAAAGGCAATTAAGTAATTTTATGTTTGGTTGCGCTCGGGTGTTGCGCTCTGAAAATAGCAGATCTACAAGCTCACAACGCATCGCTCTGCGACGCGTTGTGAGCTTGTAGATCGGCTATTTTCAGCAGTTTAAAATCATTACATACATTTTAGTCGACTAAATCAACTGTAGATTTAGTCGACTATAACTGTATGATATTTAGTCAACTAAAACTAGACTAACAGTAAAACATTTCAGATCACTAAAATATGACTAAAACTAAAAGGAATTTGCTTCAAAAGACTATAACTAAAACTGAATCAAAATTTGCTGTCAAAATCAACACTAGTGTGTACTGTTGTAGGAGATCCCTCTGTCGGAGGTGCTGTCTCTGGACCCGGCACGCTGCTTCTCTCTGCTCCCCGATGGAGCCAACCCGCACTGCTTTGAGATCGTCACGGCAACGCTGGTGTACTACATAGGAGAGAGCCTCCAGTGGCCTGATGGCAGTACGGCAGCTCCATGCTCTGTCAGCCCCGCTGCCGGACACTCTAACTTACTGGTAAGAGACCAGCAGCAGATCAATGAAGGAATTGATTTTTATTTCATTTGACCTCAGTGTGATTGTCATGTTTTTATGTGGACCACAGTGGAAATAATAAAGCGATGCGAGGCGTTGTGAGCCTGTAGATCGGCTATTTTCACTATCTTAAATCGTTTTTTAAAGATAATAATAATAAAAAGGAACGCTTTTGGATTTAAAAGGCTTCCCACCCGACAGCGACGGCATAGTTACTGCTTTCCAGCCACTTTAAACTAGTTCTAACCCACGTGTGTTTCACTAGGTCAGTGGTGTCGGTCGGGACGTGTCCAGGATGTGGGAGATGGCTATCCAACATGCTCTGATGCCTGCCATCTCAACAGGAACACAACACACCAAACACAGTAGGATTTACTCAATATCTTTTCCCAGGAGATCATGCTTTCACCCCTCTGCACGCGTGTGCGTGTGCGTGTGAGTTTCTGGGTGTCTTGCATACTACTAGGCCAATCACCATCATATTCCAATCCGTGTGCAGACAGACAGACAGACAAACAGACAGACAGACAGACAGACAGACAGACAGACAGACAGACAGACAGACAGACAGACAATCAGACAGACAGACAGACAGACAGACAGACAGACAGACAGACAGATATATGACAGCTGTGTGTTTGTCTCCTTCAGAGGACGTGTCCATCAGCATCTCTGTTTCCAACTGCCAGGTCCAAGAGAATGTGGTGAGAATACACACACACACACACACACGCACGCACACGCACACGCACACGCACACGCACACACACACACACACACATCTACGCACACATACACACACTTGACATATGTTTTTCCGATGCATTAGTATATCGTTGCTGTCAGGCAGAACGTTTTTTCATAAATGAACGCCCTACTTGATCATACTACAGCATCACACAAAATTGTCAAAAGTAGCAGATCCATAAGCTGGAAACACGGCGTGTAGCGATGCATTTCTGCTATGTTTGCTGTTTTAGAATTTGAATCCTGAAAAGTAACAGTTTTGGACACGATGAGGTTTCCACCCGACAGAGACGATATAGTATTTTAAATGTGTCTCTGAGTCATTTGGAAACACAAGTACTAGTTTAATAATGTTCTCTGGGGTTTCACTGGCAAGTGAGAACATTCATTAACAACACATTCACACATAGCGTTCTATTCCTACCTCTACAAAATGATAGCATACTATAGGAAAGTCAAGTCAATGGATGTTTATCCATTACCTCGCTTGGGTGTAATATCTATGTATCAGTCTCTGAACCAAGAGCATCAAGTTTGTGAAGAACTTATCGTGAGGAACTTTCTTCCAAGTTACTGTTCCCAGCACCAACTCGGGAAGGCCAAACTTACAGAAGACAAGCACACAGAATTCCAACTATGTATGTTTGACACGCTGTGACCACATTGGAATTGAATTGTTGACTGGGTTTTCTAAAGTTATGGTCTGCGAATCTAATCATTTTACTACTGTTTTATTTGCAACTATCAAAATAAAACTAAAAAATGTTTTAGTTATTTACTTATATGAATAACATCAAAGAAGCAACTGAAAACGGTTTCATAAACATTTTTGGAACTTAAATTTGAGCAGTAAAATGTGCCTGTGTCATTTGCAGGGGGTAGTTCATTTTGAATATGTAAAATAAAAACTGTGTCCACTGTGACCTTATTTTCTTCCATTTTTTTGGCGGGTAGCCCGGCTGCTGTCAATGGTAGAGTGCGGGAGCCGGTGCTCTCGTTGGCTCCATTGGATAAACAAGTTGACTTGGAAGTGATGACACAAAGCAGTGTGGAAAATGGAACTGGAACACTATAACACTGAAGCTGATAAATGGGTACTCTCTGGCTGAAATCGGCAACCAACCTGAAAATATATTGTCTGTTTATTAAAGAGCTGGAAAGACCTCTGTTATTGAACAAATACTCTATAGCAATGATTACTATCAGAATATAGAGCTGGAACTTAAAGAGAATAAAAGACAAATGTGTTGTTGTAAACCAAAAAGATATCACTTATTACTCACTACTAAGCTATCAACACACACACTTGCTGTAGACACATACTGTAAACTTGCACCACAAATACACACAGACCACTCACTTGCTCTGCATACACAAATGCACATTTTGCTCCATGCACTCCATTTACTCTACTGTACATACACACACACACACACACACACACACCCGCTCTCAGTGCGTCAGAGCGTGCAGTCTCCAAGGTGTGAGCGTCTTCAAGCAAAATGGAGATTACTGTCATTAGCCACTCAGCCCCGCGGTAACCATGACGACAGCCCCGAAGATAATTAGGCAGCGAGTGAGGCGGCAGGCGCGCACGACTGTATGTGTGTGTATGTGTGTGTGGGGGGAGGTTTGGGTGATGGTGGTAATATCGTATTTCTGTCTTTCCCCCATCAAGGTGCGATGTGATATTAGGCTGTCAAACTAAAAGGTGGGGGAGATTATTGCACACAAAACGAGAGGAAATCGCTGCTGTCCGGTGGAAACCTTGTATGTACAAAAGAACGTTACCTCTCAGGAAATGGAAAGAAAATGTTCAGAAATAGTGAAAATAGACGATCTGTACAAGCTGAGACGCATTGTGACGTTGTAGGTCGGCTATTTTCACCACTTTTCTTTGGCACTCCTGTATGATGAAAAAAAAAACGAAAAGTTGAAATTTGGAGATACGAGGTTTCCACCGACTGCGATGTAATATTTCAGTTGAGGAGATGGATGGCAGAGCAGCCAAACACCAGGGGCGGCCTGCACTCCATCACTTGCATTTACTCATTCATTGGTTTACATGACAGTATGTTTGAGTCATTTATGTGACACGCGCCTCCGGAGAGACTTACAACAAGCCCAACCATTAAATTAAGCCTCAGATCCTAGATCAGCAACATTACAATGAACCAATAGTAAGTAGAACAAGGATATGACATCCTAGATCAGCAACATTACAATGAACCAATAGTGAGAACTACCAGAATCAGATCTTATATCAGTGTAACGCCCGGGATTTGAACCCCGGTCTCCCGCGTGGAGAGCCAACATCTTAACCGCTAAACAAAAGGGATATTCCTATGCCTCGGGGGAGATATTAGACTTTCAGCTAGGGATGTCCGATTTTATCGGCCTCCCGATATTATCGGCCGATATTAAAAAAAATATCGGTATCGGTTTTTGAAAAAAAAAAATATATATATATTTTTTTTGCTTTATAAATAAGTTACAGGAGTTCTTACTGTATATGGTGTGTGTGATATGAAATTTGAGCTTACCCTAATCACAATAATCCCCGCATATATCGGTATCGGTTGATATCGGTATCGGTAATTAAGAGTTGGACAATATCGGTATATCGGTTATCGGTAAAAAAGCCAATATCGGACAACCCTACTTTCAGCAACATTGCAATGAACCAATAGCAATGAACCCGATGCTGATCTAGGTCAGGATCAGATCCTAGATCAGCAGGAGGACTCAATACTGCTGTGATCCCCATACAGTTGTAGGAGTATTGTACTATAAGGGTCCATTTGGTTTCCAACTCTCCATCATTTAGCTAGGGACCACCTGGAACCCCCTCAAGGACCACGGGTGGTCCCCGGACCACTGGTTGAGAACCACTGCTCTAAAATAAGCTTCAGATCCTAGATCAGCAACTACTACGACTACAGACACTTGAATGCTTTTATTATACGGTCCAGCAGAGAGAGAGAGGCAGGAGAAAGACACAGGACGTGACACATGGTCCTGAGTACGTTTCAGAGCCATTCCAGGTGACACACATCCTGAACAAAAAGGGCAATGATGAATTATCTTTGATGGTTAAAAGTGCACCTTTTGTTTTTGATATGTTTATGGTAAACGTCTGTCTGTCTGTCTGTCTGTCTGTCTGTCTGTCCAGGACATCAGCTCTGTGTATCAGATCTTTCCTGACGAGGTGCTAGGATCAGGGCAGTTTGGCATCGTGTATGGAGGTAACACACACACAGCACACATATACGCACATTCACGCACGCACGCACGCACGCACGTGTGTGCACACACACACACACACACACACACACACACAGGTTGGCAGGTTACTGGTTATTGCAGGCTACTGGCTTTGTCACGTCTTTGTCAATTGTTTGTGTTGCAGGGAAACACAGGAAGTCAGGCCGAGACGTGGCCATTAAAATCATTGATAAACTGCGATTCCCAACCAAACAGGAAAGCCAGCTACGCAATGAGGTGGCAATACTACAGGTATACACGCACACTGTAGTAATACACACTACACACTCACACACAGACACACACACACACACACACACACACACACACACACACACACACACACACACACACACACACACACACACACACACACACTTTACACTTGGTTTTATTACCTAACCTTTTTTTAAAGACGTTATGTTTGTTAGTTTCACGTCTTCTTTCACACAGCATGATATGTTGAAAATTATGCTCCTGTGAATTAAAATTAATTATAAAGAAAGGTTTGCTTGGTTCTTCTGAGAGACCCAGCCTCGCTGCAATGCACCCAATAGCATTAGAGTATTCGCAACCGGAAATCCAAGATGGTGGATTTGAATTAGCTGAACTACAGCCTTTAAAATGGGTCTGCAGAAACATAGGCTATTTTCAAATAGCCTAGGTATAAAATAGGGCTAACGTGGTTAATGTATGCTTTATAATGTAATAATTTACAGTATTTCTGGAAAGTAACTAGTAACTAAAGTTTTCAAATACTTGTAGTGGAGTAAAAGTACAATATTTGCCTCTGAGATGTAGTGGAGTAGAAGTAAAAGTATTGGATATTGGAAATACTCCAACTAAAAATTGTACTTAAGTACAGTACTTGAGTAAATGTACTTAGTTACTTTACACCACTGCTTTTCGTCACAGAACCTCCACCACCCTGGTGTGGTCAACCTGGACTGCATGTTCGAGACCCCGGAGCGTGTGTTCGTTGTCATGGAGAAGCTCCATGGAGACATGCTGGAGATGATTCTGTCCAGCGAGAAGGGACGACTGCCTGAGAGAATCACCAAGTTCCTGGTTACACAAGTAGACACGCACGCACACGCACACGCACACACACACACACACACACACACACACACACACACACACACACACACACACACACACACACACACACACACACACACACACAGGAAATCCCTGCCCATTCATTTCAATGAAGTTGCTCGCCCAGCGCAAAATCCTCGTTCTGGGTTCTCATTATTACGTCATTGTGGCAATAATGAGAGAATGAAAAGGCATGCCTACACATGTCCTACACATGCACATTGATGTCCATTATGCGTCTACGTCACAAATGACTTAAGTCCATTGGTCAAGCCATGAACTTGAACAACAAAAGATTGTAACTGGTTTATCATTCTTTTTTTGTATTTTATTTTTTCTGTCTTCTGATTCATGTATTTTATTTATTGCTGTATATGAATGAATGACTCTACCTGTTCTCCATCTGAAAATATTTTATGCCAGGGAACCCCAGAAGAGTAGGTTTGTGTTAAAAATAAATCGAAATCATTCAATTTTCCAATACTTTCAAGATTTTATTTTATTTTTTCAAAAATAGCCGATGTATAAGCTCACAGCGTGGCACGAAGTGACGCGCTGTGATTGGCTACCCCTGGTGGTCCCCGGACCGCACTTTGAGAACCACTGCCATACATCATAGACTGGCCCCGAACTACCGCGCCAATAGCCTGAGCAACACTGGGCACCGATATAGACAGACACGCACAGACATGTTGACGTCAGAGTGCTGATGACATACTAGTGACTTCATATACTGGCAGTA
>NC_139957.1:12803091-12828091 GCF_963454915.1 Gymnoscopelus microlampas
CCTGTAGCATGCTGGGAACTGTAGTTATGGGTGTTTAAATCCCAGCCAATAGGAACACAGAGGGGGTGGTGAATCAGCAAATTACAGCCCGTTATTATTGGCCGCCTAAAAGCACCCACCAAGTCTGGGGCCTTTAGCATGCTGGGAACTGGAGTTATGGCTGTTTAAAGCCCAGCCAATTGTAACACAGAGAGGGTGGGGCTTAAGCAATTACAGCCTGTAAAATGCCGTCTAAGAGCACTTAAGTTACCACGTCTGGGGCCTTTAGCATGCTGGCAACTAGAGTTATGACTGTGTAAAGCCCAGCCAATAGGAACACAGAGGGGCGGAAACAATAAGCCTGATGATTCTATTGGATTCCCCAGAGTTATTCCTAACTAGCAAACATTTATCTGAGGCCCTCAATCACTTGGATGCAATCGGTCACTGAAACAGATGGGGACTGTCTGCCTTTTGTCACAAAATCAGTGGCACTGAACTGCTTAGATAGAAAATGCCACTGCAAACTCACTCAGTGTTTCTAATGTGACATTGTATATAATATACATATATATCACTGACAGACTCATATCTACAGCTTATATCTGTAGAATACACAAGCTCAAGACGCTCTTTTTGGATGTGTAAAAATTGTGTGTGTCTTGGCCCCAGTCAAGAAATGGTGCAGTGGAATTAAAACATTATACAGTGGCCACAATAGGAGTCACTTTCGAAGCTGTCGAAAGAGATTCAAGCGGTACGAGTGGCAATGTATACTGTAGACTGTATGGGAGGAAGATTCGTTGAGAGGGTAGGTACCCTCACAACAAACATGCAGTAATCCTGGTCTCTATACTGCCTCCACCTGGTCGGTGCTTGATGGAGGAGAAAGGAACTGGTTAGAATAACGTGTTCCTTCCACACGCTACGTCCTACCGGGGAAACTCCCCCCTGTCAGGTGATAAGAAGCGGCTTGCTAGCTCCTCATGCATTGAAGGAGGCATATGCTCAGTTCTGGGCTCTCCCTAGGCTGGCAGAGGGAGAGTAGCACCCAGGATTACGTAGGCAATTGCCACTGGGTGAAAAAATGGGTTACAAGATCGTGGGATGAAAATGTAAAGAAAAAGTATATATTATGCATAAAGTAAAAAAAATAAAAGAGGTGTAGTAAAGTAAAATGTAAATTTTAGTTAGTCTTTTCCCCTGTCTATATCAGTGTGCTGCATGAATACAGTCTTTGTGTGATAGGATTTTTTCTTTTTACATGAACTATTTAGCACCCTAGCATCCATATACTGAGAACTAGCAGATACCTTTTTCTCTGCGCGAGGCGTTGTGAGCTTGTAGATTGGCTATTTTTGACAAAGTGGTTTAGGGTAGAGGGAAAAAGGAGCAAACCAACTATTAAGTTTACTAAATATTGAGGGTTTAAGTGGATTAAATTTCTGAAATTACACAACAATGATAGTCAGTGACAATCAGTCTATGAAATCTATGAAAAAGTTTAATCTGCAGCACAATTTTAAACAATATGTAGTGGGGGGGGGTCTCTCCCTCAGCTAAGGGGCCCTTGGTCTGAAAAAATATTAGAATATATGAGGTCCCGCTGTTCTTACTGAAACACACACAGCTAGGGTTGTCCGATATTGGCTTTTTTACCGATAACCGATATACCGATATTGTCCAACTCTTAATTACCGATACCGATATCAACCGATACCGATATTTGCGGGGATTATTGTGATTAGGGTAAGCTCAAATTTCATATCACACACACCATATACAGTAAGAACTCCTGTAACTTATTTATAAAGCAAAAAAAATAATTTTTTTTCAAAAACCGATACCGATATTTTCCCGATATCAATTTTTATGCTAATATCGGCCGATAATATCGGGAGGCCGATAAAATCGGACATCCCTACACACAGCTGATAAAAGCAGTGAACTGCAATGCACGATCACATGACCTCAAGCACAGGTCCGTCTCATATCACGTTCAGGTTGATTAGTTGCAAATGTATTATGTTCAGTTCATCAATAACATGAGCACCTTCAATTAACTGCATGATGTTACTCTATACTCGTTTGCGTTCTTTTTGTCTGCATTTGGTAATTTACAATTACAATTTAGGCGTTTAGCAGTTTGTAATCCAGAGCGATTTACATAAGTAAGGTAAACACGAGGTGATACATCAAATGCATAGAAATAGTAATCTAGGATCATAGGTAAACCTATCATCAGTCTAAACAGCATAATATTAAAAACAAGAATCTCTACATTGAAACTATACAACCTATAAGATGCCAGGTCAACAAATGAACCTGGCATCTGTCTACATAACATGCTATCTAAATTAAATTTTAGCCTTTGTATAAGCCTGCAAGGCCGTCAAAGCCAAGTGCTACGGCACGTGCTATGGGCTAAGGTGGAGACTGAAGAGGTGAGATGATTGGTAGTGAGTCTGCAGTTCTTTTTTTTTATCCTACGATTTGTAACCCATTTTTTCACCCAGTGCCAATTGTCTAAGTAATCCCGGGCGCTACACTCCCTCAGCCTAGGGAGAGCCTAGAGCCGAGCTCAGGTTCCCTGGTTAGACATAGCACGTGGAAGGAACACGTTATTCCAACCAGTTCCTTTCCCCTCCATCAGGCGCCCCGGCTGACCAGGTGGAGGCAGTATAGAGACCAGGATTAATGCATGTTTTTTTGTGAGGGTACCTACCCTAGGAGACACGGGGAGAACATGCAAACTCCACACAGTGAGTCGTGCTAGAGTACTAAGAAGTGTCCATCCACACGTCGAGGACGTATTTAATGGCCATACAGACCACCGCTGTCTACAATGCAGTAAACCAAAGACAAATTATTTATTTTGCCTGAAAATACCGTATAAACAACATGGTTTTGAAATTAATATATACACTATGTACAAGAATAAACCTTTGTGTGTGTGTGTGTGTGTGTGTGTGTGTGTGTGTGTGTGTGTGTGTGTGTGTGTGTGTGTGTGTGTGTGTGTGTGTGTGTATGTGTCTTAGCCTAGCCTAGCCTTTATGACCATGGTCATTGAATACCAACCACTCCATACATACCATCTCAGAGCTAGGTTATAGGTGCAGACTATTTGTTTTTATATTTGGCAGCCTAGGACATACCCACAGACTGGTTGTTAGGCTGGCAAAGTATTGTGCTGTCTCTGCTATAATTGGCAGCCGGCATATATGGGCGGAAACGCTGCTACTTATACCCATAGAGTACTGAGTGACATGCTTATTGTATCATGAAGACATACAGTATGCCATGATTTTGTGATGTAACCTTACTGCACCTATACAATATTTGTGTCCTTGTATGCTCTCCTTTATGTGGACATAAAGAAATTGTTAAAATGTGTGTGTGCGTTTGTCCTCCAGGACTACCAGATGTGGTTAGACCTGCGTAGCTTGGAGTGCAGGATGAACGAACGGTACCTGACCCACGAGAGTGACGACCCTCGCTGGAAGCACCACGCCAACCAGTCCGGCCTCGACTATCCCCAGCACCTCGCCAACTGTCTCCATGGCGATCATAGCCGCGGCGCGGTGCGCTACCAGGAGGAGGAGGAGGAGGACATGGGACTGCTCAGCGAGAGAGTCAGTGAGCTGTGATGTCCCTGTGACGTCACTGTGATGTCATAGGGCATCATATGGCTCTTTTCAACTACGAAGGGTAACCCAGAACCTTATCCATAAGCTGAAACTTTCCAGAACCTGTGAAGTTCTGTTATGGTTTTACTTTCATGCTTATGTTTTCATTATAAAGCAGAACTATCCCTGAAGGGTGGGGAAAACGTCATAAAAGAAGCGTTAACAGCTGCAAGCCAATTTCCACTATTTTTTTAAACAATTTTGAAAGTATTTAAGTTCTGGGCTCCCAGAACTCAGGCTTGGTACTGTACCTCCTGAGCAAATTAGGTTCTGAGAACCTTATCTGAATCCGAGCCGCAGCGTATATGGAAACAAATCCAGAATCCGAGAAATATGTTTCACGGCATGGCTCGGCTTCTTGTAGTCGAAAAGAGCCAATAGAGAGGCTGTGATGTCAGTGAGACGCCTTTGATGTCATGTTGTTACTGTTGCATTCACTGTGGTGTCTCTATGAGGGCTGGGATTATTTCACTACTAAGAGTTCTGATGTTCAAATGTGTCCTTAAATGGAAGTAATTAGAGTTGAATTTGATTAGAGCACATTCAATGCAAGGTGTTACAAAATACAGGACAAATATAGTAAAATAGTGTACAAATTCCAGTGCAGCCAGTCATTGAGTCAGTCACTCAAATTATTTGCTCAACTGATCAGTCAGCCAGTCAGTCATTAATGAGTTTTAACTTCATTAACATTTTCTACCTCAAATTCATTGTACCTACGGTAACCAACATGTACAGCAGTTAAATAAATCATCGTGTAAATAGATTCTGATTCTTTGACATTACTGTCAAATACTTGACTTAACGTAACCAGTTTGAATTAGAAAACTACAACCAGGGATTTCCTGCTGGTTTTGCTGAAGTTGTCAAACAGGATGTTTTTTTTGTTGTTTACATTTGATGCCATGCTGTTTCAGTGCACAATCCGCATGAAATAAAACTATAACCTTATTATACCTCAAAATTACCTAAAGCCATTTCTGTTATTTAGCTCTCAGAAGGAGATCTCTGATGGTGAAATCAAAGAAAAGGACCCGCACACTGTCAGGAACTCTAAAACACTGCAAAGTATTTATATTTGCTGACTGTCTATCAGGATGGTAATAAAAAAATGTTGTTATATGATGATGATAATGCTGATCCGCTGTGAACCGTACATTAATAGACCACCTCCAGTATCACTAATCATAGAGAACAGTACAGAATGGCCTCTGTAAATGATAACCATACTGCGCGATATTAAACGACTATACAGTATAATGAACTGTATTCAGGTTATACTACAGTAAGTGTAAGGAAAGAACGAGGGATATTTATTTGAGCCAGAATACATCACTAAGGAACTACAGCGGAACCAGAGACTGCAGGAACTGAATGAGGCTGTTGTCTGCTAGTCAGAGGCACCATGCTTCATAGAAATCATGCTTCCCTTCCTGGTTTTGGAAAAAAAAGTGTTGGGACGCTACCAGCTTGTTGTATAGTTTTCCAGATAGTAGAGGGTTCTTGACTTCCACTTTAATCAAACCAACACCTGTCCTAACAAACGCAACAATACTTGTTGCGGTTCAGAATTAAAATCAATGAAATTAAATTCTACAGAATTATTATATACCAATTTTGTAGTACCAGAAATATATTAAGCCTACCTTTTGTCAAGAAAGATTTTAACTTTGTTGAAAGTGACATGTTTGATTTATGTGACATTCAGACACATTGGATGTTGTTGCTAGTTAAAACTAAAGTTTAAAGTTGCTTTGTGATTGGATCCTCTGACAAAATGAACATCAGAACTCTGTCTACAGTACACCACCTGCCCTTTAAGAGGTTGTTGCTAACTATGGCTCCCCTATGAAAATAAAAATGTCAGCTGCTCTCGTACTGAAAGCATTGCACAGCACAAACAAAAGCACATGAATGGTAAAAATATATATAATGGTATGTATTTTTTTTTTAAAGATTTTGCTTCACAGTTTTTCTTCTTGTTTTTTGGGGGGTGGGGGAGCAATTTGACTCATGACCTCAAGATTGTGTACAGGAATGGTCTGTATGTGTTTACATTATTTATTGTCATTCATACTTTTCAGTGTTTCTAATGAGTCCATGAAGCCATTGGTCTGCTACAGACAGCCACTGAAAACCAAGGGTGGCTTTCTGGAGCTGAATCTCCTGAAGGTGTCTTTAGGTCGCTGTAGACTCTTCTGGGTGTCTGTAGATCTCTCTGGGTGTCGGTAGATCTCTATAGCAGTGGTTCTCAAACATTTTATATAACTGTAAATAACGTTTTCATCCATTGCACCCCGAATTACATTGTTACTTTATAGCACTTTACATTTATGTCATATTACGGTACATAAATATGTAGATCTCTCCCCCTAAGATACAGTATGTCACAAGGAAAACGAGAGAATATCTGTTTCCATTAGGACAAATTGAAAATAACTACACTTGAGTTGACATTTAACCACTTGAACCACAGCATCCCTACTCTGGGGGGAACATTCACCAGAAATAGCCGATCTACAAGCTCACACCGTTAGCTCGTACAGTAGATTGGCTATTTTTGGCGAAAATATTTGGTGTAGAATAGATCGAAAAAGAACGCACCAAGTACAGTGCAAATCAGGTATGTTTTACTAAGTATAGAGGGTCTAAGTGGTTAAACTGAAGTGATTGATAGATTCCAAATATTATCAAAGTATTCCGCAGCACCCCTGGAATGGCATCATGGCACCTGAGAATGCCACAGCACCCACTTTAATGACAAACCCTGCTCTATACAGTAGGTCTAACTAGGTCAGTGGAGTCCAAACATTTATGGAGGGTTTGCAGCGATTCAGTCCAACCAAACACTCCAGCAGCTAATTTAACTAATTACTTCCTTCTCTGTGGCTGAACTTGTGTTAAATTAATTAGTGAATTCAGCTGCTGAAGTTTGGTTGGAATAACAACCTACAGGATTCATCTGTGGTCAAACTTGTTTCGTCTACAGAATCAGATGTTTCCTTTTAATGAGGCTTTGCCTTATTTGTATTCAAAAAAACAAAAACAAGGCCAATTATCAAGTGTTTGTTTCTTGAAGTGTTGAAGTGTTTTGTATATTAACGGTCTTATAGTGGTACAGTCTTACTTTGTAAAGAAAAAGATCCAGAGTATGTCAGTATGTCAGTACCTCTTCTCAGTGCCATGATTTGAATGGAATACTCTTATCTCATTTTTGTACTTTAACTGGTGGGGCAGTGCCCAAAAGTGGGTCACAAGATATTTTGACAGGGTCAAATAGAAAAGAACAAATGTAATAGAGGAATGTTGTTATCGAATACTGAAAACAAATTAGTGTGTGTGTGTGTGTGTGTGTGTGTGTGTGTGTGTGTGTGTGTGTGTGTGTGTGTGTGTGTGTGTGTGTGTGTGTGTGTGTGTGTGTGTGCGTGTGCGCGTGTGTGTGCGCGCGCACGTGTACAGTATGGAGGAAATATAGTATATGGGACAAAATATATTTTGAGAGCCAAAACTAAATCTAAAATATATTGTGAACATCTTTTGGGAAAATGTTTCTAGAGTGTGAAATAAAAAATATATAATAACAGAGGAAATAATTTCCTGCCAATTTCTGTATATTTTCAATGAAAAGTGAAAAATATCGGAATATTCTAAATTGCTTGGATGCATTTCCTGAAACTCTTACCACTTTCCCAAAACTCCAGGTGCAATCCCCAAAACAATTTCTACCTCCCTTCCTCTCCCTCTTGCCCCACCATGCACTCGGACACCTCTTACCTGACTGACACCTGCTTCTTGCTCCATTTATACGTTTGTGAGTATTATATTCACAATTTTGCACCTGTGGGATGAATTCACAGCATGTGTTTTTGTTTACTCTTCAATTTTGTGAAGGGAAATACTCACTTATACTTCAATCACCCATCATGCTGGCCTTATCTTTTGCACAAATTCAATGCTCATTGTACATAGTATGTTGCATGCAATGATTTACATTTACATCATTAACAACTGTGTCAATGGGAAGGGGAAATGTAAACACGGTAGCCAATTGAGAGAAAAACAATCTATTTTGACTGGAATGTCAAAGTGGAATGAGAATTGCATCTATACTATGACAACTGTGTTTAGTATTTTGTATTCTGTGTGAACACAGTGACAAGTGAAATAGTGTCTTGGCCAATTGCCTTAATAGTGTGGGGATTGAGGCACTGTTATAAGAATGAAGTTAGAGTTTCAAGAACTGCCTCCAAGAGGTTGATATAAACTGAGAAAACCTGATAAATAACATCCACCAGTTTATAACCAGACGTTTAATGGAGCCTTTACAACTGAGTGTTAGAAACATTGTCAGGCATTCAGAGACAATTTAATTGAATTGTCAAAAGTACAGGACTACACACAACTTAAATACTGGATTATCCAGGACTCATTCGTTGAAAATAGGATTATATAGTGAAGTCCTTACGCCCAATTTATACTTTATACTGTACTTCAATTCGTTTTTTTTTTTTTTTTTTCAGTGACACTGTCGTATGACGGGGCATAAATTAGGCATATCAGACACTTGATGTTTGATATTGTTGAGGATCCTGTTAGATGCTGTGATTTAAATGAAGTTAACACTTCCTGGTTCCTGGTAGAAAGTAAATTACATGAAAGTATTTTGTAAGAAAACTCACAATCTTTTTTTGTTTGTTTATCACCTCATGTGACAGGTGTGTGTGTGTGTGTGTGTGTGTGTGTGTGTGTGTGTGTGTGTGTGTGTGTGTGTGCGTGTGCGTGTGCGTGTGCATGTGCGTGCGCGTGCGTGCGTGCGTGTGTGTGTGTGTGTGTGTGTGTCAAGAATAAGTAACCCTTTAAATTAAAGGGCATTTATTACTGTGAAATTTGACATCTGTAAATTAAACTGATATTATTATCCACTTCAACCCTAGCATCCCTATTCTGGGGGGAACTTTCGCTGAAAATATCAGCTTTGAAAGCTCACAATGTGTTGCGTTGCAGATCTGCTATTTTCAGCGAAGAGATTTGTCGTGGAGGGGAAAAAGAGCGGACCAATGACGCCGGTCATTTAGGGTTGAAGTGGTTAACATAACTATGGTGATCACTTTATAGATGTGTGAAAATATATTTTTAACAGCAATTGGCTTTTATTAATTAGAATAAGTTATTTGGACAAAAAAAATACATTGCACAAAAACATCCAACTTAATCATATATTACATGGACATTTCTGGAACATTTATGATCTGTGATTTTACCTTGGATGTCAGTCATTTCAAACAAACACACCTGCTGATTTCACTAATGAGCTCAGTTACAACCCAAGCAAGGGCAACTCTGTAAGGAAATTATAGTATTTGGTTGGAGTGAAAGCCTACCTAAAATGCAACCCTCCCTGCTAACATGATCAGACACCATTAGGGTAGACTAAGGCCTGATCTGTGAGCTTGTAGATTGGCTGTTTGCGGTGTGCGACACCGTCGTACGATGGAGCATAAATGAACAAGCTCAAAACGCGTTGTGTGCGTCACGTTTTGAGCTTGTAGATCATTTCCATGATGGTTAATGCAAAAAAAATGATCCTATCACACAAAGATTTGGTGGCCCCCCTGTATAGTAACTCTGAGGACCCCCTTTTGAAGACCCCTGGTTTAAGTGGTTAAGTATACAAGATGAAGGATGGCAGACAGATATTTAGTTTGTTAAGCAGTTTGTCTAGTCGTCGTGCTGAGAGCTGAACTGTAGCAGTTTGTTGAGCGGTGGCTTCGCTTGTGGCTTCGTACCTCTTTGATTGTGCTCTGAACAAAACTGGCCTGAAATGGATCTTTGTCTCTATCTGCAGCAGCTTTAAAGATGTATTTTTTTCTGGTTTATGCTTAAATAAAGTTATTATAATAGTAATTGCTTTCAGAAAAGTTGTTTTCCACACCTGTCTGTTTTAACACAGCTGTTAAGTTCCAGACTAGAATGAAAACCAGCAGTATTCTGGGTTCGCAGAAGATGTGAAAGACGATAACAATAACTATACTTGTATAAACTATGACAATATATTTCTGATTTATGCATACTTTAGTATATAACTTTGCAGTGAACTACTTGGAGTGTAATAATGTAATGTAGACAGCATGTCAGGATGTTATACTTTACTTCAACTGTTACTATAATTAATATATAAACCACAGCCATAATACTTCAACTAGAACATTGTACATTGAGTCTCTGTGACCGTGTATATCGGCTATTTGAGCTTGTAGATTGGCTATTTTCGAATATCCTAAGTACAGTATAAAATAGGGCTTAAGTGGTTAAACTGTTCCTCATTTTTCTGGGAACCACTGCCTTAAACAATAGACCTCACTGAACAGGCCTGAGTGTGTACTGTTGTCAGTCAATTGTTGTATTGCTGTTATTGTGGACTGTTGTATGTATTGTTGTCTGATATTTACAGCGCTGTGCTATGGAAAGCAATTTCCTCTTGGGGACAATAAAGCTTTAACAAACAAATAAAGAAAAATAAGTCCAACGATGACCAGGTACAGTACACCCTCAGGGTGATATAAGTTTAACTAGTATCACCATTATAGTTGTATTTAGGTTTCGAGAGCCTATCAGGCTTCGAACCCTATTACATCTCTACACTTTCATTATTATTATTCTTCCGCCGGTTTTGCCAGTTCTGGCCTAACCGCGTGGTCACTTTTTATGAAATTCGGCAATATGGTAGAGGGCTATGCCAAACGGCGAAAACCCGAAACTCACAAACATTGGCCAAAGGGTGGCGCTGTAGCACTCAATTGAAATATGCCAACTTTGAACAGGTACAACTCATGCCCTGTTTGACCCACAGCCATGAAACTTCGATGCACACATGCGTCTCCTCATGCCTAACAACTTTCACACTCTGACTTTTGACCTCTGACCTTTAGATCTCCCACCATTTCGAATTCTATGAAAAGCAGTAAAAAGCAGTAAAAAAATCACTTCTCCTGGGATTTATGAGCAATCTGTACGAAACTGTATACACATGAACTTTGGACCAATGCCGACAAACGTAACTTAGCGGATTTTCCATAAGTGAAAACGTTAAGCTTTTATAAGCCAATGAAAATTGCAGCTTTTTTTAAATTATTCATCTGCCCCTAACACATACATGCAGACTCACATTTGTTTGACACTTTGCAATATTGTAGAGGGTCCTTCCAAGTATCACTGAAACCAATCTTACTCCAATTGGTCAAAGGGGGGCGCTATAGCAATTTTTTGAAAATGCAAACTTTAAACAGGCAAAAGTCATGCCTCGTTTGGCCGACAGCCGTTAAACCTGCTTACACATGTGCCTTGACTCATGAGGAACACATGTATCACTTTGACCAGTAAGCTCTGCCCTTAGATTGTCTGCAATTTTGAGCAGTTTGAAAAACATTTAAATCCAGGATTTCTGAGCAATTTGCATGAAACTGTGTCAAATACATGTTTGAGGCCCTTTTTCACAGGTTCAGGTGTGTTGGTTCAATAGCTTGATCGCTTAATCATCTGCCTTGAAACCATAGGGTAGCCGGTTCGAATCCCACCTCAGGTAGACTTAATTATAATTGCATTGCACACAACATGTCTATACCAATGAATACATGTGCAATTGTTAAAGATGACGAGAAATGCATACTTGAAAGTAGTTATTTTCAATGTATGACGTACTTCATTCGCGCTTTTGTTTTGTTTTGTTGGATTCTCCCGTTTCACTGTCTAAGGCTGTGTATTGGATAGCTCCACCAGTAGAGTGTGAGTCTCATGTGCCGAAGGTCCCTGGTTCGAATCCCACTTATTACAGTTCACATTTAAATTGCATTTTACAAAACATGACCCTGTTAATTCAGACAAGTGCAATGTTTAGACAATAACACGAAATGCTTTTGAGAGTAGTTTTTTTTTATGTATGACATACTTTCTTGTGAAAATAGCCGATCTACAATCTCACACCTTTTTAGATAGCAACGCGTTGTGAGCTTGTAGATCGACTATTTTCCACTAGTTTCCATTCCGAAATATATTGAGCAGTTTGAAAAACATTTAAACCAAGGATTTCTGAGCAATTTGCGTGAAAGTGTGTCATGTGTGTAAACTCCCTTTTCACTAGTACAGGTCTGTTGGCCCAATGGCTTAATCATCTGCCTTGAAACCACAGGGTTCCTGGTTCGAATCCCACGTCATGTAGAATTCATTATAATTGCATTGCACACAACATGACTGTATCAATGAATACGTGTGCAATTGTTAACCAGTAAACTCCGCCCTTAGATTGTCTGCAATTTTGAGCAGTTTGAAAAACATTTAAATCCACTATTTCTGAGCAATTTGCGTGAAAGTGTGTCATGTGTGTGAACTCCCTTTTCATCAGTTCGGGTCTGTTAGCGGTGCCGGGAGAGGGATAGTCTGGATACCTAACGTGCAATCACGTTTCAGCATTTCCTAAATCCCCCAAAAGATGGGAAAGCTGCACTCTCATTGACTGCTTTCTTCAAATCACGCCTCCTCATTTCCATTTGATGGAAATGCTCGATTCCAACTGGGTGGGGAAAAGATGGAGTTGGATATAAAGAATTTGGAGACACCTGATTCGTTTACTGCAACCAACCAGCGAGCGTTCCGTCCAGCTTCTCTTTCCTTTTTTTTTATAAAGCGCAGGTGCGTTGATTAGGCTGCTGCTGAACTCTGCTTGCAAATGCTGCGCTGTGATGTGAAATAACTTTTGGAACGTTATCCTCACTATAAAGTTAAGCTCCTGGCAATGTTCTTTCTATTTAACCTTCTACTAGTCTGCAGTGCCCGAAAAAGTACTTGTTTTACTTAAGTATAAGTATCAATAATAGCCTACTGCAATGTAGAAACACTCTCTGTTACAAGTTAAAGTCCGGAATTCAGAAAGTACCAAACGCAGAAAGTACTCATGCAGACTGTCCCATTTCACACGTTTTCAAATGTATAAAATATATAAAAATGTTTTGAAAATAGCAGATCCACAAGCTCACTGTGAGCTTGTGGATCTGCTATTTTTAAATGGCCGAAATGTAAGGGCTGAAGTGGTTACTGTACGTCATGTTGTAGTAATAATAATAATAATAAAAATCTACAAAGTAACTAGTAACTTAGCAAAAAATTGTGGTGGAGTAAAAAGTACAATATTTGCCTCTGAGATCAGATGTAGTGGAGTAGAAGTAAAAGTAAATTGGAAATACTCCACTAAAGTAAAAAATACCTCACAACTATACCTAATTACGGTACTTGAGTAAATGTACTTAGTTACTTTCCACCACCGCTGGTCTCCTACCTTATTTACTACGAAACGACTAAAAAATCCTAAAAAAAAAGCCCTAAAAAATAGCAACTCCCTGAGTAGCCATGGTTCACAATGCATGACGATCGTCTGTCACAAGCGTCATGGCGCTACTTGATCCTGTTTTTTGAAAGTTTTACATTTACAACCAGCGCGTCTACATAAACTTTCATATCAAATATAAAGTGCTGACCCCCCCGGCCACGGATGTTACAAGTTAAAGCGCATGGGTCTAAATACCCGTATGTTATTGTATCAATATTGTATTGTTCAATAAAAAGCTTTATAATCCGATCGCCGCCATTTTCTATATTTTTAATAATGTCTCAGGATGCAATACACCTCCCAACCGATAGGGGCGCGTAGTTGACATTGGAGAAAATCCGAAGAAAATGGCCGGTGATCGGATTAAAAAGCTTTTTATTGAATAATACGGAAGATACGGGTATTTAAACCCATGCACTTTAACTTTTAACATCCGTGGCCGGGGGCTTAGCAGTTTATATTTGAAATTTGAACGTTTATGTAGATGTGCTGGTTGTAAATGTAAAATCTTCAAAAAAACAGGAACAAGTAGCGCCATGACAGTCATGTTTCAGGGCTACTCTGCTGACTGCCGCGATGGAAGGTGCAGATTCCATTCAGAATTTGTATTAACTGTTACGTGCAGCACAGTGCAGTGCATTTGGGTTTCCTCTTCCTCAAAGAACAGCCTCATCATACATTACTACTATAATACCCTAAAACAATCATGTTGTCATTCTAGCATTACGTTTTTTTTTTAAATATTTTTTTATACACAACTGCAGATACTTTAATTTTATGAAAGACTTCAATGGGGCTCCAATTGAGCTGAAACCTTGCCCTTTTGTCCAATAAAGCAGAGTTTGCTAGCACATTATTTGTTAATTGTATTTTGTATCATTATTTCATTCATGTATTTCTAAGATGTGTATATTTTGCAATAAATCTGCACTTTATTTCTAGAGCTATACTTTTGACTTTTTCTACTAAATATACCGGTACAAATAGCAGTCAAGCAAAGTTTAGCTTTTTGCAAATTCAAACAGATGATGAGACAGTTCTACATTGCATGCAAACATCAGCCATGCATAGATAGAAGGCAACTGATTTGTTTACACACAAAGGCATACAAAGGTTAAATGCACAAACCATATATATATTTAGATAGAGAGATGTATGGCTACACTGCATATAACTCAGTCCATAATTATAATAGTGTGTATATATGCATATCATTTATATATATATATATATAGTTTTATTTATATATATATATATATATATATATATATATATATATATATATATATATATATATATATATATATATATATATATATATATATAGTTTTATATATATATATATATATATATATATATATATATTTATATATATATATATATATATATATACACTTTATATAGATCAGGCCATAATATTTCAGCTCTGTTAATCACAGTTAAAATATCACTGCAGTTCAAGTAAAATATTACTCCTTGGCTGTATGGCATTCTCAATAAGACACTGACTGTGTCACTAATGAAATTATATTTGAAAGACTTTTCAAATATGGTAAGACTTTGGGTTAGAGAGATGTTCCGGTCGGGAATCGAACTGGTGACCTTTCGATCCACAGCTCCCCCTTCCTCCTCCCCCACAGCTTCTCCTTCCCCCTCCTTCCCTTTTTTTCCCCTTCTTCCCCCCCCGTCCCAGGCTATTGTTCCCCAGCTTTGGCCCAATGGCTTAATCATCTGCCTTGATACCAGAGGATCGCCGGTTCAAATCTCACCTCATGCAGACCTCAACTCAATTGCATTGCACACAACATGACTGTATCAATGAATAAACATGCAATTGTTAAATTAGGTTTCGAGAGCCATCAGGCTTCGAAAGCTATTACATCTCTACACTTTCACTATTATTATTATTAGGTTTCGAGAGCCTATCAGGCTTCGAACCCTATTACATCTCTACACTTTCATTATTAGGTTTCGAGAGCCATCAGGCTTCGACAGCTATTACATCTCTACACTTTCACTATTATTAGGTTTCGAGAGCCATCAGGCTTCGAAAGCTATTACATCTCTACACTTTCACTATTATTATTAGGTTTCGAGAGCCATCAGGCTTCGAAAGCTATTACATCTCTACACTTTCACTATTATTATTAGGTTTCGAGAGCCTATCAGGCTTCGAACCCTATTACATCTCTACACTTTCATTATTATTATTAAGGTTTCGAGGCCAATAGGCTCGAAGCCTTATTACATCTGTAAGAGTTCATGATCTTCCGCCGGTTTTGCCAGTTCTGGCCTAACCGCGTGGTCACTTTTTATGAAATTCGGCAATATGGTAGAGGGCTATGCCAAACGGCGAAAACCCGAAACTCACAAACATTGGCCAAAGGGTGGCGCTGTAGCACTCAATTGAAATATGCCAACTTTGAACAGGTACAACTCATGCCCTGTTCGACCCACAGCCATGAAACTTCGATGCACACATGCGTCTCCTCATGCCTAACAACTTTCACACTCTGACTTTTGACCTCTGACCTTTAGATCTCCCACCATTTCGAATTCTATGAAAAGCAGTAAAAAGCAGTAAAAGTCCATAGCTTTCTGGGATCTTTGAGCAATCTGTACGAAACTGTCTACACATGAACTTTGGACCAATGCCGACAAACGTGAGCAAGCGGATTTTCCATAAGTGAAAACGTTAAGCTTTTATAAGCCAATGAAAATTGCAGCTTTTATGACAATTATTCATCTGCCCCTAACACATACATGCAGACTCACATTTGTTTGACACTTCGCAATATTGTAGAGGGTCCTTCCAAGTATCACTGAAACCAATCTTACTCCAATTGGTCAAAGGGGGGCGCTATAGCAATTTTTTGAAAATGCAAACTTTAAACAGGCAAAAGTCATGCCTCGTTTGGCCGACAGCCGTTAAACCTGCTTACACATGTGCCTTGACTCATGAGGAACACATGTATCACTTTGACCAGTAAGCTCTGCCCTTAGATTGTCTGCAATTTTGAGCAGTTTGAAAAACATTTAAATCCAGGATTTCTGAGCAATTTGCGTGAAACTGTGTCAAATACATGTTTGAGGCCCTTTTTCACAGGTTCAGGTGTGTTGGTTCAATAGCTTGATCGCTTAATCATCTGCCTTGAAACCATAGGGTAGCCGGTTCGAATCCCACCTCAGGTAGACTTCATTATAATTGCATTGCACACAACATGACTATATCAATGAATACATGTGCAATTGTTAAAGATGACGAGAAATGCATACTTGAAAGTAGTTATTTTCAATGTATGACGTACTTCATTCGCCCTTTTGTTTTGTTTTCTTTGATTCTCCCTTTTCACTGTCCAAGGCTGTGTATTGGATAGCTCCACCAGTAGAGTGTGAGTCTGCATGGGGAACTCATTTGAAACAAGCTCAGTGCTTTTATGAGTCTTCCAGTTTAGTAGACCTTGTATTGTGAATTTGTACTTCCATGTACTGTTATTCTCATGTCTTACTAAGTAAAGTACATCAATCAATCAATCAGTCTCATGTGCCGAAGGTCCCTGGTTCGAATCCCACTTATTACAGTTCACATTTAAATTACATTGTACAAAACATGACCCTGTTAATTCAGACATGTGCAATGTTTAGACAATAACACGAAATGCTTTTGAGAGTAGTTGTTTTTTATGTATGACATACTTTCTTGTGAAAATAGCCGATCTACAATCTCACACCTTTTTAGATAGCAACGCGTTGTGAGCTTGTAGATCGACTATTTTCCACTAGTTTCCATTCCGAAATATATTGAGCAGTTTGAAAAACATTTAAAACAAGGATTTCTGAGCAATTTGCGTGAAAGTGTGTCATGTGTGTGAACTCCCTTTTCACTAGTAGAGGTCTGTTGGCCCAATGGCTTAATCATCTGCCTTGATACCGCAGAGTCGCCGGTTCAAATCCCACGTCATGCAGACTTCAACTCAATTGCATTGCACACAACATGATTGTATCAATGAATAAACATGCAATTGATAAATGAAATGCTTATTGAGAGTAGTTATTTTCAATGTATGATGTACTTCATTCCCTCTTTTGTTTTGTTTTGTTGGATTCTCCTTTTTCACTGACTAAGGCTGTGCATTGAATAGCTTGATCAATACACTGTTAGTCTCCTGTGCCAGAGGTCCATGGTTCAAACCCCACTCGTCACAGTTTACATTTAAATTGCATTGTACAAAACATGACCCTGTTAATTCAGACATGTGCAATTTTTAAACAATAACATGAAATGCTTTTGAGAGTAGTTGTTTTTTATGTATGACATACTTTCTTGTGAAAATAGCTGATCTACAATCTCACAGTGGAAGAACCTATAGGACGGAAAAACCTATAGATATCAACAGACACCATCAGGGAGGCCATATCTTTAGCTCAATGAGAAGAGAGGCAGCCTGTGAATCCTAAGGTCGCTGGCTCGATCCCTGTCCCCAACAATGCGTTGAGGTGATCATCATTTGGAATTCCCCCTATTCCCATGGATTGGATCCACCCCTCTCACCTGCTCTCACTCATCACCAATCACACCTGCCACATGCACAGTACAATTTTTAGGTACTTTTACTTTACTACTCTACTCTACTACAATTACAGCAGATGACAGCTTTAGTTACTTGTTACTTTGCAGATGTAATTATTAATACAACACCTACAGTAACCACATACAGCCGATCTACAATGTGACGCGTTATGAGCTTGTATGTATATAATAAGCAACCCATGCTGTATGATAACTTACCACATATGAAATCCAATTCTGTCTATCCAATGGCTCAGTCTGTACTGTGGCCATAGCTGAGTGGTTAGTGAGCCCACCTAGGAAGCCAGAGGCCCTGGTTGCCCCAGGTACGATTCCAGGCCAGGCCAGCAAATGTGTCGATGAAATGAAATTTGTCCCTGAGCAAGACTCTTAACCCCTAATTGCTCACAGGCCCTCATTGGAAACAAGACCGCAAGGACTTTCATGAACGGACCTGGAATTATCCTTATCCTTTACACTGTCTACCCACAAGTCTATAGGTCCCTGGTTGAAACCCCAATTTAACCGGTCCAAATATAATTTACTGAACAAAAATCATGACTTTGTTAATTAATGCATGTTCACTTCTTCTCTCTCGCTCTCTCTCTTACTGCCTCTCTTTCTCTCTCTCTCTCTCTCTCTCTCTCTCTCTCTCTCTCTCTCTCTCTCTCTCTCTCTCTCTCTCTGCCACTCTCTCTCTCTCTCTCTCTCTCTCTCTCTCTCTCTCTCTCTCTCTCTCTCTCTCTCTCTCTCTCTCTCTCTCTCTCTCTCTCTCTTTCTCTCTCTCACTCTGTCACTGTCTGTCTGTCTGCCAGTCTGCCACTCTGTCACTGTCTGTCTGTCTGTCTGCCAGTCTGCCACTCTGTCACTGTCTGTCTGTCTGCCAGTCTGCCACTCTGTCAGAGTCTGTCTGTCTGCCAGTCTGCCACTCTGTCACAGTCTGCCAGTCTGCCACTCTGCCACTCTGTCAAAGTCTGCCAGTCTGCCACTCTGTCACAGTCTGCCAGTCTGCCACTCTGTCACTGTCTGTCTGTCTGCCAGTCTGCCACAGTCTGTCTGTCTGCCAGTCTGCCAGTCTGCCACAGTCTGTCACAGTCTGCCAGTCTGCCACTCTGTCACAGTCTGCCAGTCTGCCACTCTGTCACAGTCTGCCAGTCTGCCACTCTGTCACAGTCTGCCAGTCTGCCATTATTCTCGAAACCGCTCATTGCTGCTTGCAGCTATATTTTACTGTTTTTTTTGTTTTTTTTGTCAGTCAGTCACATTTACAAAACAGTAAGTGTTTCTCGAAACGATTTGTACAAACAACAGCACCACTCAAATGGATTATCTGCAAAAGCCCCTAACTTGCTCAAAATCCAGATATTATCTCTCAAAAGTAAATATTCATGTCAGTGAACATGTCAGTGCCATCAGAATGACAAGTCACATTGATTGTTTACAAACATGCCAGTCAGATTGCTCACAGACAGTGTGTATGTAGTTCATGATGTCAACTAGGCTTTGATGACAGCTATTGACTTTTTCCTACAGTATATGGCACATATAAATTACAACAGCACAAAGTTACACAATGTACAACATGTGGGAGATTGATTGGTTCCTATTTGCAGTACCCTTCTACTGTTTGTAGTGTAATCTGCTGACAGACTATGTCCTTGCAATACAGAAAGGTCAAAGCAAAGACTGTCTTGCAGCACTGCATACCACAAAGGGGGACAGAAAATACAATATTAGAAGTGTAAACATAGGAAACACCCCTTGGGCAGAACTGTACATGCAGCGCTGTATGGGGAATTAGAGTGCAGTCTTACCTCCTGCCGTTCCTGTCTGTCGGGACACAGATTCTCATCCATCACAATGGATGTCTTCCCTTGCAATGTAGCATGTAAAGCAGTGGTTCTCACATTGGAAAAAGAGTAGACCAAGTGGGCTACAGAGCCAAAGGTCAAGTTTAAGTATTGAGGGTTTAAGTGGTTAAATGTCTGAAAATACACATTAACATAAATTCAACATATTAATAGAAAATAGAGATAATGTGTAGACGGAAGAAATATTAATTTACACAACACTGATGATAGTGCTGTCAAATAAGTCTATCAAGCTACTGTAGCTTTGAAATCTGAAAAAGTTTAATCTGCAAGACAGTTTTATACAATATGTAGTAGGGGTCCTTGCACCATCTCTCTCTCAGCTAAGGGATCCTTGGCATGAAAAACACTGAAGACTCCTGACTTAGATGTTTTGGGGGTAAGATGTAATGTAATGCAGGAAACAGCAGACATTGTTCATAATCATTTGCATGAATGTGACAAGCATTGACAATGTTTTCAAAAGAATGAGAAGTTGCATAATGTGAAGTCAGTGGTGGAAGAAGTACTCACGTTTTTTACTTGAGTAAAAGTACCAATACCCTATTGTAGAAATAGTCTGTTACATACAAGTTTGGTATTCAAAATGTACTTAAAGTACCAAAAGTAAAAGTGCTATTTATGCAGAATGTCCCATTTCAAGTTTTTAAAAGTATAAAATGTATAAAAATCCCAACGCCACAAGTTGTGAGATTGTAGAGCTGCTATTTTCAAATTGCCAAAGAATATAGGTCTGAAGTGGTTTTATAATAATAATCAAAATCTACAAAGTAACAAGTAACTAAAGTTTTCAAATAATTGTAGTGGAGTAAAAGTGCAATATTTGCCTTTGAGATGTAGTAGAGTATAAGTAGAATTTCTTTTATTAAAAATTGGAAGTACTCCAGTAAAGTAAAAACACCTCAAAATTCTACTTAAGTACAGTAGCCTACTTGAGTAAATGTACTTAGTTGCTTTCCACCACTGTGTGAAATTGCATAATGTGATGGTGCATAGTGTTAATGCATAAGGTTGAAAAAGTAGTTTTGAGAATTTCAATTCTAAAGAGTCCTAATGTAACTGTAATCTATTATGTTCCTGTCAGCGGATGCAGAGAGATGCTTATTGGCTGTGCTGACAAGGCCTGTCACAATTATGACATAATCGTCTGATCACAATTAATTGAGATGATCGCAATTATTTTGCATAATCGTCATAATGATTTCCATGATGAAAAGTGTTCATACATTTTCAACGTTTTTTTTTTCCGGTAATACCGAAAATAGCAGATCTACAAGAGCTTGCAGATCGGCTTGTAGCTCGGCTATGTCCACTATTTAAAAACATTGCCAGTTATTTGTATTTTTAAGTTATTTGGCACATCTGCCATGTGGAATTTTTGTTTACGAAGCCTAAAAGCAAACAGAAATGAACTTTGTATGTCTACTAGGAAACATTTCAATGTTCAATACCAAAAACACAATTAAATCATTCATTGCAATTATTTTTGCGGCAATTAATCGTCAAGTAAAATGTCATGATCGTGACAGCCCTAGTAACTGACACAGTCAGACAATTTCCTGGTGAAATGTTTAAATGGGCATCGCTCCCAGACCAACACATCACGCATCCTGGGGATTTCTCCACAGACCTCCTCCTAACAAGGTCTGAACATTTATGACTCTGGGTTAAAACATATTAGCTTGTTTCCCAGGCAACAAGATGTTAAAGAAATAATTGTGTGATTGACGCTGGCGTGACGGTTAAAACACTTTGCCCTTCTTACCCTTGGCTACACAGAAAGAAATTCATCAGTGTTCATTTATCCATTTTGTACAGTACTATATGATAATTACGGGTTAATTTGAAAACACGCTGTCATAGTTTCCCCTATAATGTGTACTTCTTCTCAGTTTTCCTAACCACTTAAACCCTCTAGACTTAGTAAACTGGACCTGAGTTGGCTCCGCTTTTTGTCAAAAAGAGAGATCTACAAGGGTCAGAGAGACCTACAAGGTCACGACGCGTGTCAACGCCACACGTTGTGACCTTGTAGATCTGCTGTTTTTGGCTAATGCCCCCCCCCCAGAATATGGATGCTAGGGTTCAAGTGGTTACTATCTGTCTCCCGACACAGTCTCCCTCTCAACTAATACATTGCAATTAATTAAGCAATATAATTCAGCTTGGGCCGATATTTTGGATATGATAAGATATATGAATTTGATAGCTGTTTGATTAATGATATGTTTTTGTCACAGTGCAGATAGCTCAGCTTAAGAATCAGTGTTGTCATTGTACGCCTTGTTGGAACATCATACACATAAAGCCCTGGGTGCCGATTTATCCATTTGTAACTCTGAGAGTTCAAGGGGCTGTAAGTGATGATTTTGATAAAATGAGTGTTAAATAGCTCTATATTCCGATAGCAATCATTGCTATAGGGTATTTGTTCAGTAACAGGGGTCTCCCCATCTCTCCAGCTCTTTGTTGATCCCAATTGTATCCAATCAGGAGAGAGAACTCATCCAGAACACAGGACAAACAAGTGAAAATGGAAGTGATGAAATCAAAATACAAAAACATAAAATAGCAGACAAACCAAAATTGGAACTGGAACACAACATTGAAGCTGATGATGGTCTTTGTGGACTCTCTGATAAATTTGTATCCTGACCTGAAAATGTATTTTCTGAGCTGGATAGCAATGGTTATTTGTGAATATAGTGAATATTTTGTAATGAAAAACTTATTTTACAAACAAAAACATATCACTTACTGTACACCCCTCTTTAAATGAACAATGATGATTTTACCACATGCCTTTGTGCTCCTGTCTCTACAACTTGTGTTCCTGCTCTATCATTCATTGTATAAAATAGAGCTGTTGGAACAATGTATTATGGGCCTTGTGTTGCGCTGTTGCTACAGTCAGTCTAATTTTCAGTCAGCGCAAAGACTGGATCACGGATGTTGGGCTAAATATCAATTAGTCCAGTTAATCTTGTCCTGGCTTGGCCTGGCCTGACATGTTACAAAGCTGCCTGCCATGCTGTGTCAAAAATAGAATAGAATGAAACCAGTATAGAAATAGAATAGTCCATGGGCGCACAGAGAAATACTCAATTTTTTACTTCAACAATAATGAATCAGCTTGGATAAAACACAAGTTATTGAACATATTTTGGGGTTTCTGTGGTTTAGCTTCATAGAGCTATAGCTAACACAAATTAGCAAACAGGTTCTCTGTTTTGTGGCACAGTGCTAGACAGAGGGGAGGACAGAGGATAGAAGCACCAGCTGGGAGGAGAGGAGAGGAAGAGAGAAGAGAGGGAGAGAGGAGAGAGAGAGAGGTGGAAAGGGGGAGAAGAGGTAGGACGAGAGGGGAGGAAGGAAGGAAGGAGAGGCGGGTGTTTATGGAGAAGCCTCAGAGACGAGTAGAGAAGGTCAACAACAAAGGAGACAGAGGTGAGAGAGCGAGTAATCCTCTCCTGCTAACACCCACAGAGGAGACGAGAGGAGGAGAGAGGAAATCATTCAGGGATAGACTCAGAAGCTGACTATCGTAAGACAGACAGAGTCGTAACACAAGACAGGTTGGATAGAAATAATATACAACTGTAAACTTTGGAGTGTTTGTTTACCTCTGAGAGTGTAAAAATGTAACATTTTACATTTGTACACTCCCAGAGTTACGAATGGATAACATTAAGGATCTTACTGGGATAACAACACAAACACAATAGGCTATTATGATATAGCCTTGACATAATGAAGCTTAACATAATAATAATAAAAAATACTAAAATTAAATTAAACATGGTGGCATAAAACACAAAATAAGACGTAAGATAATGGTATCATAGCACACTGGGGGACTCCTGTCAACTATTTAGGGTTTAAATGGTCAATAGAAGTTATGATGATTGTATGTGTGATGATTATGTGAAAAAATACATAAAAAAAACTCCTTCTACTCATAATGTTTCTTGGTTGCACATTCCTTCCATTTAAGGAAATGATGTAGTCCTATACTTTTAAATAAACATCAGGTATTGTCGTCATTTATAATGAATTGCCTGTGAAAAAAAATAAAATACAACCATAGCCTAATACAAAACGTTAATTGACACAAACAAAAATATATATAGGCCTAGTATAGGCTATATTATTATTATGATGATGATGTGAAAGATCCGGGGCTATTCATGCATTAAAGCCCTCAATGATACTGCTATAAGAGGCAACATTAATGTGTGTAGGCTACTCCTGCTTATTTTCTGGGGTTTCGTTGTTATGCGCATTAAGAGCTGCTAAATACAGATTAACCTGTTTCATCACTTTGGCAAATACAACAATTTTATGCAGCGAAATATTGTCTAATGACGGATCACGCCACAAGATGGCGCCCAATGAAAGAGAGCGATAGAGATAGAGACTGTGTGTGTGTGTGTGTGTGTGTGTGTGTGTGTGTGTGTGTGTGTGTGTGTGTGTGTGTGTGTGTGTGTGTGTGTGTGTGTGTGTGTGTGTGTTGCGTCCCAACACCTACTGCGGCGCTTGTTGGGACACCGAAGGCCACATGAACACACACATAAACACGCGCGCGCACACGTTTAAGAAACAAAACTCACACACACACACACACACACACACAGCCCTCCCTCTCTAACAATTAAAAGCAGAAAAACTCCGCGCTTTCTTTTTACAGAAATGTTTTGGCCTCGCGCGACAAGATGAATAGCCTACAGAAGGAAGAGGTGTCCTGTCGATATTAACGCTTTAAAATATTATCTATCTATCTATCTATCTATCTATCTATCTATCTATCTATCTATCTATCTATCTATCTATCTATCTATCTATCTATATCATGTGCTTCCTCCCTTTGAAAACCGTAGTCTACAGGCTCATGCTGTTTTGGCTCTTCCAAAACAAAAACAAAAACAATAATAACACAAATATTAGGCCCACAGTTGTCTGGTCCTCATATTTGTGGCCGTTGTATTCTTTGTTTTAAACTTACCTTATCTTCAGTAATAATAATGTTTTTCTTCTCACGACCAGTTCTCCGCGCGGGTCAGCACGTGAGGGACAGGAACAAACACACCAGACAAAGATTAGTAAGTAATTACCGATTCATACTTTGAAAATATCCAATCTACAACTCAAGCTCACAATATCATGCGATGCGAGACGTTGTGAGCTTGTATATTGGCTATTTTCGGCGCGGGACGCCATCGTGTGACGCAGCTTAAATGATTTGGCTTAATAACTCGCACGCACCTATATCAGAAACCGACCAGTTTTATTCACCACGAACAATTCATTATTGACCAACAGATGTTATTTTTTAATTAAGTACAGGACGTTTAGTTTTCTTCAACTAGGCCTGTAATTTAAACATGATATATTATAATGTATTCAAATATATTATATATTAAATATTTTTAAATGGTTTCAAATAATAATAATATTATTAATAATAAGGGTAATAATAATAATAATAATAATAATAATAATAATACTTATTATTATT
>NC_139957.1:12833091-12860591 GCF_963454915.1 Gymnoscopelus microlampas
TCCGCTAATATTTCAATATACACTAAATCTCTTCCCTGAATGTTCGCTCCAGAATAGGGACACTAGGGTTCGTGATTTAACTAATTCCACTAATAGCCAAGAAAATCAAGGACCATGGTCAAGCCAAGGTAGCCTATGCCCTTCTATCCATTCATTCTATGCATTTTTTAGGCAGGCAGGTCTATGCGCATGTATTGAATCAACCTGATTCTTCTTCTGAAGTGAATATCACCTTTGTTTCCTGTAAACACAGTGAACAAGGACAATTGCATGGCAACTGAGGGTAGCAGCTAAAAAACTGTTTGTTCCCCAACACTGAATTCACACCAGCAGCTGCAAGCGAATGTCCATAGTGCTAACATTTGCAAAATGCAATAAAATGGGCATGTCTGAGTTATGAGTGACAGCCTCATATATAAGCAAGTTGTGCTCCAGCGTTCCAGCACCAATAAAACTTATGTTAGCACCCCTAAAATGATTTTGTATTTCTTTTTATTATATTATTTCAATATATCAGTTTCTTAAATAAAGTTTAGCCCTCTAAAGCAGTGGTTTTCAACCTTTTTCATGCCATGGACCCCTAAATTGATATACATTTGGCCACGGACCCCCATTAGATTTTTTTTTGTGCCAGGGACCTTTAAAAAATATAGATATTCAAAGATATGCACACTTTTTCAAGGTTTTTCAAAAATAGCAGATCTACAAGCTCATAGCGCAGCACTCGGTGCTGCGCTATGAGCTTGTATATCTGCTATTTTTGAATAGCCAAAGCTAAGTGGTTAAAAATGATTGTGACGCTATTAACTCATTTTGCTGGGGACCCCCTGGTACTCCCTCAAGGACCACTGGTGGTCCCCGGACCACTGGTTGAAAACCACTGCTCTAAAGGCCTGTTTGCCTTTTGGTTGACAGTACAAAGAGGGAGAGGATTAAATAATTCCTATATATTTTTATTTTTTTCCCCGTTAAATATTATTTTTTAAGTCAATGTCAATGGTGCATCTTTCTGATGGATATTATAGGTTAGGTGATATGTCTATGTTCTTTCACCTTTTTTCCCACCCTGGAAGAATATGAGAGAAAGAGAGCGGAGTGATTGGAGGTGACCTTTAGAGGAGTTGAAATGTGGAGGTGAACATGTGAGAGGAGAGTAGAGGAGGTGTAAATGATAAAGTGGACACAAGAACAGATCAGTTACATAAACCTCAACATTTCAGTACAGTTTCCATCCATACCATAGACTGCTAATAATAAAGGACAGGGTCACCATGACTTCACTGTCACGGTTTGTGGGACCCCCCTCTCTTTAATTCACGAAGACCACCTGCAACAGCCTTAAAACAAGTTTATTTACATAGGACTTAAGGGTGGGCAGACAGCAAAATAAAAAAAGATCTAAACGTACACCTCCTTACATTACCTGGGCAAAATAAAGTAAACAGAAGACAAAAAGTAACCCAACTCCTCACTCCAAAACAGGTAAAAATGTTGAGTCAACAGAAATACAGATCTACAGCTCACTATAAAACCTAAGGCATACAGTGTATCCTTACTTCATTATCCCCCAACAAGAAGTTGGCCACTGTGCTTTTAAATATAAAGCCACAGCCGATTAGAACAATCTTCCCAGTTCCCTTAGATCGATTAAAGCATCTATCCTTACTCATCCTCAAATATCCTGCTCCTGCTTCTAATTGCATCTGATTGTTTTCTCTGTCCTCTATAATCCATCCTGTGAATCATATGGAATACACTGTAATTTAATTACCAAGGTGCATGTGCATGTTTGTATTCTGTGTATTTGTATGGGCATGTCAATGCATGTTACTGCATGTGTTGTGCATGTATGTAACGATCTGTAGTTTTAGTTTTTGTTCATTTAGCTTGACATGGGTAAATTAATGCATGAGGTCTGTTATTTTGTGGGTGATCAGGTGGGGTGGGAGCGACCAGTTCATGAGCCATGTTTGTATATTTGTATTTATTTATTTAATTATTTAATTATTTAATTATTTTATTATTTTATTATTTTATTATTATATATTTATATTTTAATATTTTATTTTATAATTACTTTCTGTAAACGCAAAGTAGGCCTACTGGGTGATGACATAGATAGACCTTAATGAATATAAATTTATCTTGATTTCATTCACCTGTTTGATTCCTATAGCTCACGTTCCTCCACTCGCACCTTATTTAATTAGGGAGACACAATATCCAACTCAAGATGACGACCAGGTGGTGCATTACTAATTTTAAACTCAAACAGTACATTCAAATATGTATCTGAAAACATTGGAGGTGAGAAATAAGCAATGCAATGCATAAAAGTGCCGCTAGCCTGTCATTGATCTCCTCTCCCTCTGCCTGCCTGCAGCTGTGCTGTGTGCTCTGATCAGCTGATCAGTGCAGTGTGTAGAGTTCAGAGATCCCATAGCCCGGTAGCCTGGGAGCAATACCATTTCCGGGTTTCCACTCTGACCGGATGTCGGAGCGGTCCGGAGGGAACAGGACTGTCGGGCGTCGGCTGACCCTGTGATTGGTCAACGAAAAACACACCCCTGTCTCTGAACCAAACTTGGCAAAAAAGCCATTTCACCACGGATTGAAACAATCAATAATCCCAATAAACAGAGCATGTCAAGGCCACTGGCAGTCTGGCCATGAGTGGAAAGAGAAGTCAAAAGGAACCTGAAACAGCCAGGAGGTTGCGTTGCTGCAACCAATCAGCTATCGGGCATCACCTACACACTCAATCATCCACTCATCATCATCACAACACACCTGCAGCACATCACACCCAGACACCAGCAGGGAGAGAATTCCACAACCCTACACAGGGTTACAGGACAGATTAAAGTCCATACACCTATACAACATGGCATGTCCACAGAGTCCATACGACCTCTGCGTTGTAACAGTCACCCATTGGTTTATGGATTCCCGTTTTGAAGCGTCAAGTTCAGCAAATTGACCGTCCCCATGTTGGAAATGCCTGCCATGATGGAGAGGATGGCACTGGGGAGACGCATTGTTATACCCCTATCCTGATAGAAGTCTATTGCAGTGACTTGACAATCACAACATAGCTACGCCCTAAAACATACCCTACTTTATTGTGTATTTTACTCTGGGACCATAATTTACAAAATGAACATCATGTTTTGTATTGAAGAAGACTTGAAGCTAGCGACTGAAAACATAAACTGTTAAATGATGTAATAACTGAGAAGTACATGCATTTTCCTTTGGTTACTAATATACTGCGGTAAAAGAAAGAAATACACCCCTAAATTGTGCAACCATGCCTTCAATGAACAACCCTCCACAACACGTGACAATCAGCAAAATGTATGGGGAAAAAATAGGACAGCCAGGATCTGTGCATGGCAGATCATTGTATCCGTCTGTACATGCATAATCCTTCCCTGGACTTCACCCCTCATGGAGGACTTGTACAGGGAACAGACTTTTGGAAGAGAAAAGTCCTTCAACCCTGCCAAAGAGCATTAAGGGCCCAAGAGCAGTCCCCTGCTCGTCCTGCTACTCTCCCACAGCAGGAGAGACAGTCAGAGAGGATAAAACATACATCATCCCATTGGTCAGACAGAGGATCGTTGTGATCGCTGCGATTTCTGACATCTCCTCAAGTGCGAAAACATTAACTCCATCCCCCGGCCTTCGGCCTGGCAGAGATAACCACTCACTAACCTGTTGCTTTCTTCTTCTTATTATTATGTTATTTAAATATATCAGTTTCTTAAATAATGTACAGTTTTATTTCAGCAGGTTTAATAGGCTCTTGTGCTGTGCGTAACTGTAATCCCAGGTTTCCAGAAGGAGACTCAGTCTCCTTACAGTCACTACAGTGCGGTTGAAGTTTCACCAAATATTTCTACTGTACTGGTCAACAGACTCATCCAGACAAATGTTAAATATTATCATCTCTGTGTAAAGAAAATGACTTTCCTTAATAAAGTAATAACATGTATAACTTGGGTTTGTTTGGTGGTGTTCAAATTAAAATACAACTCTGTTAATAGTAAACTGACAAGGTGAGACATTTTGCAACATTTCCTTGTTATTTCCAAAGCTATGTAAAGAAGGAACAGTGTGTCATAGTTGTGGTGACACATTGTCACTGAGGACCCAGACTGCTGCTGAGTCAGAAACATGCTCGCAGAAACATCTGTGGTCTTTAGATAGATGGAATAAATAATAATGTATTGCGAAAAGTGAAAAACACAGAAGATCTGTAAGCAGTGCAAGTTTTCGGAACACTTCCCCTTCTCCTTCTTCTGGCTTCTTTCCAAACTGCTGATGATGTCATGTGAGCAGCGTCTCATTTAAAAAGACAGTGGTTGAACTGACCTGTTGGCACCTGGGCCTTATTATCACATGAGGTTATTATTAAATTCTTGCTGAAAACTTTGGAGGAGCAGTCAAAGTAACAGAGCATTTTTCTGACACTGTTGAGCGGCAGAAATAGCTGATCTAAGCTCACAACACGTCACATCGTGATGCGTTGTTTTATCTATTTTTGCTATTTGTCGATCGACATGAAAATATCCAGCCCTCAGTTTTTTGGTGTTTTTTTTTTACAAATCGAACCCTCGGACCAATGTTAGTGCAGGGACAGCTGTTCTTTTATCTTCTGGTGCACATGTAAATATTGTATCCAGTGCAGGGTAGAGTGCATGTGGTGAGGGCTCAGATAGGAGGAATACATTTTTGTTTTGTAAATATCTGTGCCTCTAATGTGGGTTCAGAGCCGGTGGAGATTTTTAAAGCAATTTTCATTTGCACAGGGCGATGACAGGGATTGGCTTGGCATAGTTTAAGGGGCATAGTTCAATGTCACTTGAACTGCACACTTGGCAATAGACAAGACACGGTATCCAGATTAGTGAGACTGACACAGATAGATTTATCCGCATGAAGGCGTCCATATTCGGGGCAGCTGGTATAAGTGGGCTAACAAGGCTTAGCCCTCCCTATATTTTAGAATGAAGATATATATATATATATATATATATATATATATATATATATATATATATATATATATAAATTATTAATATTATTATTATTATTAACCATAGAAGATATTATTTTGAATGCTGACTGAACCGGAGCAGCAGCAATACTAGTCACAAGAAAAACACAACATATTTATATCTAAATGGCTATGCAAAATGGGCTTATTTTCAGCTGTGTTCCGTCAGCAACTATAAGACTTCCGGTGGACAATCTCTTCAGAATAAGAGTACCCTCTAAAAATAAAGTAGAAAAACGGTTAATTTGCACATTAAAACCACAAATTAAGCATTTAAACGAAGCTCTACAACACATATTATGTTTCTGTGTAACAAAAACGTTTTTTTAAACATTAATAATTTATCTAAATGGATAAATGGTCAGAAAAGGTCAGAAAAGTGCCGTTCTCAGACAAAAGTGGACACTGGACAGGCGCCGGCGGACACTGCCGACACTTCTGACATGCGCACGCGTGCGGGGACACCTCCCCTACAACGCCACACTCTCCGCTAAGCGGGAGAGGTGTAAAAAAAAGTGTGGCGGACCGTCCAGTGAGGTCAGAGGTCAGAAAAGTGCCGTTCTCAGACAAAAGTGGACACTGGACAGGCGCCGGCGGACACTGCCGACACTTCTGACATACGCACGCGTGCGGGGACACCTCCCCTACAACGCCACACTCTCGGATAAGCCCCAGAGGCGTAAAAAATTTTGCAAAAAAACACATCCACACCATGGCCAATATCTTCCAAATTGTCCTCTATTGTGATGCCAGCATTAAGTGATGCATCATTACATTTCACATAGAAATAAATGTACCCATGTGTTTTTGCCACTTGCAATGCATTTGCTGGTTGGAGGATGTTTATACTTGTACAGGCGGACACTGCCAACACTTCTGACATCAAACCTACCCATTGGCTTTTTGGAAGAGGACGCAAGTCCCAGGAAGTGCCACAGAATCTCATCAGGAAGTTTTAAAGCATCTTCTGTGTATACAGACCTGTTGCGTTGACCAGTTATTGATGGATATGTGTTGATACTCCCACCCAACAGACATGGCTATGGACAAGCCTTGCTTCTATTTCAGTTTCCCAGTTTGACATCAGTATAACATTTCAAGACCATTAATAAAGGCACACACCAACATCTCGTTCTGTGTCTCTCTCCGTTCCTGAGATAAGATGTATGTAACATTGACTGTGACTATGATTGTGCCATTTATCTAGGGCAGCCTGGAGGTTAAACGTGTGCGTGTATCAGAAGTGTCGGTAGTGTCCGCCGGCGCCTGTCCAGTGTCCACTTTTGTCTGAACGTGACGGCACTTTTCTGACCTCTTACCTCACTGGACAGTCCGCCACACTTTTTTTTACACCTCTCGGGCTTATCCGAGAGTGTGGCGTTGTAGGGGAGGTGTCCCTGCACGCGTGCGTATATCAGAAGTGTCGGCAGTGTCCGCCGGCGCCTGTCCAGTGTCCACTTTTGTCTGAAAACGGGACTTTTCTGACCTCTGACCTCACTGGGCGGTCCGCCACACTTTTTTTTACACCTCTCGGGCTTATCCGAGAGTGTGGCGTTGTAGGGCAGGTGTCCCCGCACGCGTGCGTATGTCAGAAGTGTTGGCAGCGTCCGCCGGCGCCTTTCCAGTGTCCACTGTTGTCTGAAAACGGCACCTTCTTTTCTTACATCTGTCCGCACTGGACGGCCTGCCAGTTTTTTTTTTTTTACAAATTATCTCTCAATTTTCACCAACATTCTGTACTACTGGTCTGTATCAATTTTCTATCAAGTTCAGGGGTATTTTAGTTTTTAAATAGGTGAGATCAACTTTATAAACCCCCCTTGCTTTATTTTTTTAAATCGCACCTGCACTGATCTACTATTGTTATTTGTAGCATATTTTGTTGTTACTTTTATCACTGTTTATTTGCTTCTGCAATAAACAATATTATATCATGATAATTTTCCAAGAGTGACCTGGCCTAGAGGCAGCATTATTACAATAATGGACAAACAGTTCAAAAACAATACATATGTAACAAACACAAATGAATATCCAGTTAAAGTAAATGTATTTTTAAAATACATTTGTGTCTATAAAAATAAAATTGGCAATTAGAAGTGTTCTAGTATGCGCCATTTAAAAGACGTACATCATAAATGTATTTTTAAAATAGATTTGTGTCTTTTAAAAAACATTACACATTCGTGTGATCTTATTTTGAAGGCAACCGGAAACCTTATAGTTGCTAGCTCCAAAACCGGATGTCCTATAGTTGCTGACGGAACGGAGCTCTTATTTTCCACAGCCCAAATGTCTGCATCCATTCACTTTCATTGAGTGAGTGACAGGTGTCAGGCACGCCTCCTCAGCATGTGAGGTCACTGACTTTATTTACAAAATACACCCGCTTGTGTGCTTTGAACAATGGCGGCGCGCATGCAGAATCAGATTAATTAATTACTTCGTTCATAGTTCAAATGATGTCCTACATTTAGTGTAACTCGGTTTCAACTAAAGGAGTAGCTAAACGTATAATGTTTTTTATTTTCCATGTTTGCTTTGAGACACTACTTGGACCAAACAAAACAGGCTATTGTGGATATGAAACATCCAACATTGACGCGGTGTTGAGTAAAGTGAAATCACCTGCCTGCCAACTTAACGAGGGCCACCGCGTCGCCTCAATGAACACTACAGTAGGAGAAGAGAGAAGAAAGTTGTTGATGGGAGCTTCTCTTAAGGTAGGCCTGAAGGCTCGTCTTAAAATATCACTCAATTCCTTTCCTTTTCTGTATACATATTGAATAATACATTGTCTCTCTTCTTTGATGACTGTCATATTGCTGTGGTTATCAAATAGTTTTAATTTGACACAATTGTTGCAAAACAGTAGTGAAAAAGGAAAATCAGTTGCAGGAGGCTATCTATTGACAGTTGTTACAGTTGTTTTGTAATGCATTCCAAAGTGGACCCTTTTCTGATGTCATGTGGCCTATCATTACATCATTCTTACTGTACATATTACATCATTGCTCAAAATGGCCCGCACGTGTGTGTGTGTGTGTGTGTGTGTGTGTGTGTCTGTCTGTCTGTCTGTCTGTCTGTCTGTCTGTCTGTCTGTCTGTCTGTCTGTCTGTGTGGAGAGTTTCTTTTTTGCATGGAGGCCATTCTTGTGGGTACTTTTGTTGTTTTAAGGCACATCATTTAGACAACTGGCGTCTAAAACCAGATTGATTGGCAGTGGACACAACTGAACACCAATCACCATATACTCCTAGCTTTAAATCCATTAGTGTTATGTTGAAATAGAATACAGCCTACAGTAAGTGATTACAGACATAATCAGAAAGATGGTTTCTTAATTTTGCTGGCAATGGAGAGAAAATATGTATACTGCTCCTAAGACGAAGTATGACGGCCATGTTTGTGGAAAACTATAGCAAAATATTTTTTTCTCCAAATTAAGTATAGGCCTAGTTAGTTAGAATTGCAAATAACTTGAAATCAAGGGGGACATGCAGGGCCTTCTAACCCTGTCTTGTCATTTTTTGTGTGTTCCTGTGGTTGAACACAATTCTACTTTCCCTCCCTATGATGCAAAAATGGTTTGGTCTGTCACATTAAATATTTTCCTGTCTGCCTGTGACTGTAGCGGGAGGAGAGTGGGCCCCCAAATAGCCTTAGCCTCTTGCTGCGGCCCCCCGTTTCTGAAAAAAATGTGTAAATGTTGTAGGTTTACAGAAACATAAAAGTCAGGATCTGTCTCTGTGTTATATTTTGAAGTGATATTTCATTGTTCCCTGTTTTCTGTGGTGTGCTTTTTTTTTGCTATCTTTGTCAATTCTTGTAATATTCATGCATGTTTCATGCATGGGCGGATTATAGACTGGGCCAGTGCCAGTGGGCCTTGACTACCACGGGGCCTGGGGCAACCATGAGCCACAAGGCTCAATAACAATTTACTAAAACGTACATAGGTTAAAACTCAAATGCATAGGCCCCTCAGCCTATACAGTACTTAAGGCCCCTCCTATCTGGCCGTAACAGGGCCCCTGGGCTGTAAATCCTTATAGACTGTAAATCCTGTAAACAGGTCTCTAAAGGTGCTTTCTTTACCCTCAAATGCCTTACAACCCGAGAACTGTGTGGCTAGCTGAATGCCCATTCTGGGTAGCATGGGGGGATCAAAGATAATTGGCCCTGGAGCCCTACGAGTTCTTAATCCATTCCTGGTTTCATGATGAACTGTGAATGGTCTATTTTCATGATAGATGTACTGTAGGCCTATATGAACATACAGGCATCTACAATACTGCTACACCATAAAAAATATTGCATCTGTGTGGTTGAAGCTGTTACAGTATGGGTGATTTGTAGTTCGTTGACCGCCAGAAAATAGCAGATTTACAAGCTCACTGCGACGCATTGTGGGCTTATTTTCAGAGCGTGACGCGGTGCGCAACCATTATATGAATCAGGGATTAGTGTTTTGGTTTTGGTTGCCCAGAGAGCGGAGAGCTTGATGTTCACGGTTAGGATGTGAGGGGTCAGAGAATGATTCTGTTCGCTCGATGCATAAATGCAGCACGTTGATGGGAGGGTCAGTCAGATTCAGCCGATGACAGACTGAGAGACAGATGGACGATTTGTGGGTCATGTTGATCGGGACCATTCCACTGAGCTCAGTGATTACACGTACTGAGCCAGCCAGGTCCATCACAGAGCAACCAATCACATCACAGCCTTGTTCCTCGTGTGACCAAGATAGTTGTTTGAGTTTTTATTATACAAAATAGAATGGCAAGTGTTATTTTGGATCTGAGTGAATTCAGTATATCATTATTTATTTATACCACTTTGTTGAATGCTTTGATTCTGATTTGTCAATCGCGGCATTCTGCAGTTTTGTTATTTCTCGATTGCTGACCACTGTTCTCAATAGCGGACCGCTGCTCTGACTCCGTTTACAGAGTTTTTTTTATTATGGAAATGTTAACTTGCGAGCTAATAAATTCATGTTTAAATCAATATTTGTGTAAATTATTGATTGGTTGATTTCCTTACAAGTTAGCTGTGTAATAGTGGGATAATGTAACATGAGGTGGTCATTATAATCCACTTCACAGTGGTCCGGGAGGGCTCCAGGGAGTCCCCAGCTAAATTAGTTAACATAGCATCACAATAATTTGAACCACTTTAAACATATTTTATACATTGAATATTAAAAAAGAGTAGATATAAAAGCTTGCGAGCCATTGAGAATTTTTTATATATATTTTTTTTTAACACAAATCTTCTCTTCTGCGGGTCCCTGATTTTCAGATGGGGATCCGCAGCCTAGGCTGGGTAGGCCCCCTCCAATCTATTTAGTCTTGTCTGTCTACTGCTACCTGTAGAGGAGAGGAGGAGAGTCTGTGGTTGTGGTGAGGGAGGGAACAGAAGAAAGGTAGAAAAAGGAAGGAGAGAGAGAGAGAGAGAATATTGTGGTGAGTTAGTTCACAGGACAAAATACTCATGGGAAATTATCTGTGGGACAGCCTGGCTGTTACACCCACACACCACAGCACGCACAAACACACACACACGCACGCACAAACACACGCATGCACGCCGGCATGCGCACTAGGGCTGCAACTATTGATTCTTTTCTTAAAGATTATTCTGTTGATTAGCCTACGTTTTTGATTAATCGAATAAGCTTGAAGCACGTTTTTATTAAACTAGAGGTTTGTATAGCTCACACCTACGTGTCACAGTCACCGGGGGCTTTGTCAGACTACCCGTTGTACCCATCTGTCTGTGTCCCTTTTTTGCCCATATATGGAGATCTCTGTTTCTGTCTGTCTACCTGTATCTGTCAGCCCTTGTCCCTTTTATGCCCATATATATGGAGATCGCTGATGTCATCAGTTTATGGCATAAACTGAAGGGGCAAGCCCATATATGGGCATAAACTTTATGCCCATATATGGGCTTGCCCCTTTTGTGCCCATATATGGAGCTGACTTATTGGTTTGCGCCTATCTGTTTCTGTCAGTCCTGGTCCCTTTTATGCCCATATTTGGAGATTGCTGATGTCATCAGTTTATGCCCGTATATGGGCATACCATGACGACACAGGTTAGACGACAACAGTCCATATTTCGGCGTAGCTGCATTTCAATTTTAACACGACATTCCGAATGTTAGTGGCGGTCTCGCCCCTCTCGTGCATCTCTGTAGCATTTCTGCATCACATTGTGTACACAGAACGAATGTTTTTTTTTATCCTATATTTCACATGAGTAGTAGCATTGTGTCTTTTTTTTCTCTTGATTGTTTTGTCTTTTCTGCTCAGTATGTTCTGTGATGTTTTTTTGTTTATTTCTTCTGCTTTCATAAAACATTTTGTTTCTGTTTTTAGATACTAATAAATTCAAATTGTATGTAATGTAAACGGTGAGGGTTTCTTACCTCACCATCACCTCACCGATATATATATATCCATCTATCCATCTATCTATCTATCAACAATATTCTTTCCTAGGAGTTACACAGACACACAGACTAATGATTATTGTGCTGTCTATTCATAGCCTATATTCTTTATCGCCTTTGTCAATCATACTGTAACCAATTTAGCAGTTTGTCATAAGATAGAAGGATTAATGTGAGTGTTGTTATCATTAAAAGATGGACGATGCCATTTAAACAAACTGGCAGGTTGAAAGAAGTCATATCACATGATGTCAATAATAATGTCCGTGTTTCTGGGCACGTAAATATGACACAATCATATCAGAGAAGCTGTTTGGTTCATTTGTGTATGTGTGTAGAATATTGTCGCTGCCGGGTGGAAACCTTGTATGTCCAAAACCATTCCTTTTGTATTATGTATCAATAATATCAAAAAAATAAATGTAAAAGTGAAATTAGCCGGTCTACAAGCTCACAACACGTCGCATCCCGAAGTGTTGTGAGCTTGTAGATCTGATATTTTCACTACTTTTGTGCCACACTGTTGTATGATGGAGTAGGCCATTCATTTACGGGAAAAAATATGAAAGATACAAGGTTTCTGCCTGACATCGACAATATACAACGAACACTGTAAAATCTGCAGTAATTTAACTCTGTTAGTCTAACACTCTCTCTGAGTTATGAATGGATAAATGAATTAATATAATATTATATGGTTTACCAATAGAACCGTGTATATTAGCATAATATAACTATGTGTACTAATCTAGTCAGCAGCTTTGAGTTGAACATGAGATGTGATTGCGACCTGCTGCTCGTGTAACTGTTGCTCAATGGGAGGGAAAACATGAGAAAGAAAATGTGCCTGTTGTTTCTCATTTTAGTCAAATTAATTTCTGATTTCATAGTTGTTAAATATTGTTTCCCATTTTGGAAGCTTGAAGTTTGCAACTAATTAAAGAAGAAATCATGCTCGCAGACAACCGTTCAGAACAGTATCCACAGTTTTATTTGCCTTTAGTGTGCGTGCATGAATCGGTGCGTGTGTGCGTGTGAGCATGCGTGCCTGCGTGCGTGCATGCGTGTTAGAACTTCTGTTTGTTCCTAAACAGTTCACACCTGAATAAACAGAAAGAAGGACGGCAAAGAAAGAAAGTAGGAGAGAAAGACAGAAAAGAAAGAAATGCTTCTGTCTCACCGTCTACCCGCCCATTCACCTGTCTCGCTGTTGACAAAACTAGCGACAACAAGGGAGACACCAGCGCTATCCCTCCATCCATCTATCTCTTCTATCCAACCACTCTTCCCTCCATCCATCCATCAAGTGTTTTTTCCCACGCTCTACCTGTCCTCCGGGTTTCCAGGCCCCCCAGGAGGGGGGAGGGGCGTGTCTGACCATCCTACCCAGGGGAGAGCTGCTGTTTTGGGCTTGGTTTGCCCCAGCAACTCCCCCCCCCCCCCCCCCCCCCCCCCTCTCACTCCCACCAGGGCTGGAGGGTCTGAGAACGGCGGTCTGCCTCATCTCCCACCGTAACGGCTTCATCCTCCTCACCTGCCTCCCCTGGCCCACCTCCAATACGTGACGTTATTTAGTCTTTAAACGGTGTCTTTATTGGGAAGAACATGAAACATAGATGGGCTTAAACATGAAATTTTAAGTCACCCATTTGGCATTCTGCGAGCGAACAATGGAAAAGGTCCCTTTTTTTGCAAGTCCTAGATCAGTGGTTCTCAAACGTTTTCATGTCAAGGACCCCGGAAATGATATGTATTTGGCCGCGTACACCCATCTCAAATTATTTTGTGCCAGGGAGTCAGGGACCCCTACAAGTGAAGATTTGCGTCACTTTATCTGTTTTTTTGAATAGCTAAAATATAAAATATAGATTAAGTGGTTTCAGTTATTGTGACGCTATATTAACACATTTTGCCCCCTAAGGACCCCTGGGGGTCCCCGGATCCCACTTTGAGAACGAACCTCCTAGACAGTGTGCGGGACCTTTTTCATTGTTTGCATTTGGACCTTCCTTTTATTCAACACACCTGTTGTTAACCTCTCTGGTGTGCATGTTTAAGCTTGAAAAATGTACGGTAAATACATTTAACTTACTTTTCTTTTATTTAATTCAATTGTCAATTGTCTGTGTGTGTGTGTGTGTGTGTGTGTGTGTGTGTGTGTGTGTGTGTGTGTGTGTGTGTGTGTGTGTGTGTGTGTGTGTGTGATAGATGTAAACTGATTGGAACGTTAGTGATACAGAATGGTTTGTTGTCAGTCAGAGCTGCGTTGTGTTGTTAGTAAATGCTAGAGAGAGATGCTGAGAGTTTAGTGTGTGTGTGTGTGTGTGTGTGTGTGTGTGTGTGTGTGTGTGTGTGTGGGGGGGGGGGGGGGGGGGGTCCAGGTGACTCCATATTGAGTTTCATTCTAATTAGTGGCTGTGTTGACTTCTTCTCTCAGTGAGGAGGAGGAGGAGAGAGGGTTAACGCACGTACGCACGCACGCATGCACGCACGCGCGCACGCACGCACGCACGCACGCACGCACACACACACACACACACAGAGGGGGGATGATGTTGTGAAATGTAAGTCAATAATTGTATTTAATTTAAGGTCATTTAATTGCTCAAGTTTAAATTAAGTGAATCTATGTACCACTGTCACACAGGCTCATTAGAACGACCCTGCGACCTTCTCCGGGCCCCGGGCCAGACATTGAGAAGCCCCCAGGCCACTCCCCCTTTTCACTTGATTGACAGATGGTGAGTCCATTAGATGGAATGATAAGTGTCTCTCTATTGGTGGAGGGGACTTCCTCTTGACCTTTGACACATGACCCTGACTCTTCAACCCTCTCAGGGGTCAACAACACCCCCCCTCCTCCCCTTCTCTATTTCACCTCTCTCTCTCTCTCTCTCTCTCTCTCTCTCTCTCTCTGTCGGTCTCTCCAGGTGCAGGAGGGCAGGGTAGGAACAGGGGGATGAAGATGGAAGGGTGGAGTGTTTTGGAGAGGCTCCTTTGTTCCTCTGAAGAGCTGATCTGGAGAAACGACAGAGAGACGGACGGAGGAGGAGAGGAGGAAGAGAGAGAGAGTGAGTCCTTTTGTTCTGAACAACTGATGTCTGAGTGAAAGAAGGAGACAGATGAACTGGGCAAGACACAGAGAGATGCACCACTAAAGAGATACAACACACACACACACGCACACACACACACACACACACACACACACACACACACACACACACACACACACACACACACACACACACACACACACACACACACACACACACACACACACACACACACACACACACACACACGTTTGAATTGCTTGTGAGGAGATCAACATTTTAGAACAACAATTTTATGAATGCAATTATTATTTTTTTGGGGGCATTTCTAACCGTTAGCCTAAAGCTGAAAAAGTGCAGATATACAAGGTCACAACGTAAAGTCTTATTTTTACTTTATCATAATTCCATTAAGGTCTTCACACACTGAGAACATGACAAACAAACAATCCGAAAATAAATTCAGGCGAATTCATCTAATGAAAAACCACTCCCAATGTGTGAGCACTTAGAAATGAAATGATGAGTGTTACGTTACGACCAATAACGTCCACACAGTGTCCTCCAAACACAGCAGGAACTAATTGTCTGTGTGTTTTAAAGGTCAAAGGTCACAGCTGTTACGTCATGATGATACAGTATACAAGAAAATCCATAAGTGGTAATGTAACTCTGAGAGTGTACCAAACATTTGACACACTCTCAGAGTTGCAGATGGATAGATTAAAACTGAGGATTTTTCTGTGTGGGCTCTGGTCCTTTTGAGTTTGATTTTGACATATTTATTGATAATGTGTACAAATAAATGAATACATTTAAACCGAAAAACAAATCAACCAAAATGAAGCCATATGAAAAATGCATAAAATATTAATATTAATATTAAAGGTAGGGTAAGTGATACATATATATATATATATATATTTTGGTGGTTAATGTATTTTTTATAATATAATATTTTATATCTGTAAAGTAACTAGTAAATAAGGTTTTCAAATAATCGTAGTGGAGTAAAAGTACAACACTTGTCTCTAAGATGTAGTGGAGTAGAAGTAAAAGTACTGGAAATACTCCAGTAAAGTAAAAGAACCTCAAAATTGTACTTCAAGTACAGTACTTGGTACATGTGCTTAACTACTTTACACCACTGCTTTGTTGATATGGAGTCATAGACGTTTAACCGTGGTTAACCGCCCACATTCCAAAGGTTGAACATTTACAAAAAAAGGTCGAAATGCCCATCCCTAATGCTCATGTTAGAGTCTTAGACCAGCAGGGTTTGATGTGGTCTTCAGAGGTGAGGGTCTTAAACCAGTACAACATCAACAGACATACACGTTAAGCACCGAGCGGCTCTTTAAAGGATTAGTTTGTGATATTTCCTGGCTGAGGTGTGTTAATCCAGGCCGTGTTGAGGATCTGAGCGGCGTTCGGGGCTGACCTGGTCTCGGCTTTCTCTTCAAAGCCCCCCGACGCTGACTAACGACCCTGCGGGTCGCGACCTTCCACCTCAGCCGGGATGACCCCGGACTCATCTCGCTGTCTACCGCCCACTCCCCCCCGACCTCCCCTCCCTCGGTATTCAATTCAAATGAGCTGTATTAGGTATTAAATACTTGAGTAGCTGTAGCCAAAATCAAAACGATAAACTAATATTTGAATATTTATTTTTACACTACAAGTAACAAACCACAACCTACCATATTCTTTTAATTACAACTTACACAACCCGATGCACAAGTGCCCAATCAATAAGACATATTCAACACAAAATGACACCGCAACCGAGTAAAAAGATAATCAATGAAATATAATTGAAGTTCAATAAATTAGATGATCAATAATATGACTAATTAATGACGCGGTGTGTTATGTGATGCTTCAGCAGGTCAGGTCACGTGACTTCCTGACCTCCGGGACTTTCACGATGTTCTTCTAGAGCAATGGTTCTCCCGGGGGCCCACTGGCGGGCCGTGAGGGTATGGCAAGTGGGTGCCCAAATAACTGGCAAAGTACTTTTAATGATGATATGATTTTAATGATGATATGACTTTAATATTAAAAAGTGATACCAATGAATGAGAACTTTTAAAGTATACTACTTTATTTCCATTGATCCAAGCCGAAACACAATCGATTGATTAATCATTGAAAGTAAACGTGCTCTGAAGATTTACACAGACGAACCACTGTTTTAGATCAGTGGTTCTCAAAGTGGGGTCCAGGGACCGTCAAGGTTCCTGAAGGGGGTCCAAATGTCTGTAACTCTGAGAGTTATGGGGGGTCCTCGAAATTAAAAAACTTTTTAGAACCACTGTTCTAGAGGAAACTTATAGCAGGAAGTTCAGCTCTGTTTCCTCAAACCTGTTATCTCTCTTCCTCTGTCTGTCTGTCTCTCTCTCTCTCTCTCTCTCTCCCTCCCCTCTCTCCAAGATGTCTTTCTCTCAATCTGCCACTCAATTAGGGCTGCAAATATCAATTATCTTCTCTTTCTTATCATCTTTTTTGATTAATTGAATAATCAACATGCTTTTTTCTTTTTATTCTTACATTATATCAACCAATCAACACAAACAAATTCGAATTGATGTCTTTATCGCACAACGATATCATAAAAAAGAGCTTGTAGATGTGCTATTTTCGTTGTTTTGAAAATCGATTGTTTTATTTAAATCAATATTTTGTATAATCAATTAGTTCAATGAACTGTTGCACTCACAGTCAATCTCTCCTTTTCTCTCCCTTATCTCTCATTTTCATCTCTCTCTCTCTCTCTCCCTCTATTGTTCTCCCCTCACTCTTTCCTCCACTCACCCTTAATTTCCCTCTCTCATCACTCTCTCTTTTTCTGTTTCTTCTCTTCCCTGTCTCCTCCTTTCCTCTCTTCTTTTACCTCCCCCTCTCCCTCAACCTCATCCTTCCTCTACTCTTCATTTATGCCCCTCTCTCCTCCTCTTTCAATCCTGCTCTATTCTATCTCTTTATTTCTACCCTCTACCTTTCTCTCCTCATTTACATCACTCCCTCCCTGCCCCCCTACCTGTATCCCTACCTTCATTCCTCCTTTTCTGCTCCCCTCTACTTCTCTCCGTCCCCTTTTCTCCCTCTCTCCTCTTACCACAGTCATTCTCAGCACCTCCCTCTATCTCTCTCATCTCCTGGCGACCTTAAACACCACAGCAATGGTGGTGTTTTCCAGTAGAAGTGGACTTTGTGCGTGTGTGCATGTGCGTGTGTGTGTGTGTGTGTGTGTGTGTGTGTGTGTGTGCGTGTGCGTGTGCGTGTGTTAGTATCATCATCAGCAGCAGCTGCTTCAGTCTGATCTGTCTACTAATCAACCAGCTAGCTACAGCACTGCAAACAAAACGAACCCCACGCTGTGACCGTGTACTGTTGTGTGTGTGTGTGTGTGTGTGTGTGTGTGTGCGTGTGTGCGTGTGTGTGCGCATACGTGCGCACATGTGTGCGCATGTGTGTATTAGTATTTTGTTGTGTAGAGTCTGTGTGTGTGTGTGTGTGTGTGTACAAAACAAAACAAGTAATTTCCTCGATGGTGTACTGTAATCATAACGAAGCTGTAGGCTAACAACCACAACAATTTAATAGAGGGGGGGGGGGGTGTTTGACAGTGTTGTTTTTTCAATTTGGACTCGGGCGTGGTGGAGAGGTTAGCCTGTGTACATTCAATAATAACAGCAAGAAATATTTGATATGAGAACCGAGAGGGAGGCAGTGAAGGAGAGACCGACATTAAGAATGAGAGCGGCAAAGAAAATGAATGTTGCTTGAATCGCGGGAAACGCCTCGCTCACACCAGACACATTTTAAATTGAAGCAACATCTTCTCGAAACATACACACTGGCTGACATTCTGTTCGCTTCGGCATAAATCACTTGAATGATTTTCGCTTGAGTTGAACATTTTTCAACCAATCTTGCGATTTGTGCCACTCCAGGTGAGAAAGTAAAAATGTATTCTTGATGATGCTTCTTTACATTGAGTTACTGAAAGCAGACAGAAGAGTAAAGGACAAATAAGTGAGTATTTGTCAAACCGGCAAGGAGCCAAAGGTAGAGGAATGTGTGTGTGTGTGTGTGTGTGTGTGTGTGTGTGTGTGTGTGTGTGTGTGTGTGTGTGTGTGTGTGTGTGTGTGTGTGTGTGTGTGTGTGTGTGTGTGTGTGTGTGTGTGTGTGTGTGTGTGTGTGTGTGTGTGTGTGTGTGTGTGTGTGTGTTTAATTAAGAACACCCTCTGAATAGACACCTCTCAGTGTAGAAGCTGTTTCTTTTGTCTTGTCCTGCTGCTCAACAGAACCAGGATCAGCCCTCTTTACAAACCTCTCCACAGGCTTGTATCCATTCATCTCCTCTCTTTCTTTCACTCTCTTATTCTCCCTCTGTCTGTTTGTTTTACCCCCCCTCCTCTCTCTCTCTGTCCATCTCGCTCTCTTCTTCTGTCTTTGTCACCACATTTTTCTCACTCTCTCTTTCGCTTTACCCAATCTTAACCTCCATCTGTCTAACTTTCTCACTCACTCACTCACTCTCTTTCCCTCTCCTCTCCTCTCCTCTCCTTTCCGTAGGAGTCTAATTGTGTGTCTGATCAGTGTGTTGTGTCGAGTCAAGTTTGTGTGTATGTGTGTGTGTGTGTGTGTGTGTGCACGTGCGCGTGTGTGCGCGTGCGTGCGTGTGTGTGTGTGTGCGTGTGTCACTGTGGGAACAGCAGCTCTGCTCTCCAGAGCTGTTTGTGGGCCAATAGACTCTAACTATAGGCTAACTATAGACTCATAGGGTAGAGAGAGAGAGAGAGGTGGGGGGGTGGAGAAAGAGAAAGCAGGCCCCCTGCTGAACAGAGGCCCTCCAAAGTTTGTTTAAGAGGCTGAAAGCCAGAGAAAAGGAGAGGAGATGGAGAGAAAGAGAGAGAAAGCGTCCGCCCATTAAGGTAATTATATGAACCTGTGTCCCTCACAGCCTCTAATTGACCTTAATGTTTGTCTAATTGGGAGGAGGGGGGTCGGAGAGGAGGAGGAGGGGAGATGAGGTGAAAGGAGGAGGCCGAGTTTCCTCGTTGACGAGACAAGGAGCTCTCCTCCCTCCCGCTTCCTGTCTGAAAGGACATTCTCTCTCTCTTTCTTTCCGCCTGTTCTTTCTCTCGTTCGCACCTCGGTCCACAATGCCTGTCACCTCTGCCTTTCTCACATTCGCTTCAGTGTGCGTGCATGTTCGCACACACGCACACGCACACGCACACACACGCACACACACACACGCACACATGCACACGCGCGCACAGACTCACTTTGACAACTACATTACACTATACACCCAGCTGCACTGTATATTATGTGTATTTCAACTTCACAAGTATTTGGGTGTTTTTGCTGATCTTGTGAAGCTAGCATTAGCGGTAGCTGTCATTATCCAAGTCAGGCAGTCAGTGGAAACGTTGTGTTTGTTTGTGTTGCTATGGTAACATCCAGCAGGGTGAACAACCCGTTATTTTCACACCAACTCTCTCACCCCGGCCGAACGCTTATCAGGCCTGGTACAGAGGGGTGAACTCACCCCGGGGTGAATGTTTCACCCCGTGATTAGAATGTAGAGTGAAACAGCTTGTCTACCCACCCCCATGGTCAGAGAGAGAGAGAGGGAGAGGGAGAGGGAGAGAGAGAGAGAGATGGTGTATGCAACAGAGGGATGTGCAACACAAAGATAGAATATCGTTGCTGTCGGGCAGAAACCTTGTATCTCCACTTCAACTTTTTATGTTTTGTTTCATAAATTGATGCCCTAATTCATCATACAAGAGTGTCGCACACAAGTAGTGAAAGTTGCAGATATATAAGCTCACAACGTGCCGCAATGTGTCGCATTGTGGGCTTGTAGATTGGCTATTTTCACTATTTTAAAATGCTTTTAAAATGATAACTGTTTTGGATGTGGTTTCCACCCGACAGTGACGATATACAAGATGGTGGGAAGCGAAGCAGGGGGCGAACGGGGAAGAGAGAGGAAGATTGGTGGGAGAGAGAAAGAGAGAGAGAGAGAGACTTATGGAGGAGTGTCAGTATTCTCCTCTTAAACGCTGTAACATTTCTCCTCCTTTTGCAGACAAAAGGAGGAAAACTTAATTTGCGAGCAAGTCCGTTGAAATTGCCTCCCCTGTCCGTCCGTGAACGCCAGCATAGACAGAATGATTCTCTGACTGAGAGATGATCTGCAATGTACAGAGAAAAACACACAGACACACACACACACACACACACACACACACACACACACACACACACACACACACACACACACACACACACACACACACACACACACACACACACACACACACACACACTTTGCAGCATTTAAAAAAACACTTACATGTAAAACGTTCTCATCTGGACCATATTACTGTATGTACCCTGCTGATCTGGGATCAGATCCCACCAGTGCCTTCTCTACAGTCTCTACTATGCTAGTGGTTCTCAAACCTTTTAACCTATTAAGACCTGAGGCCGATTCTACAAGTGCTTTCTAAATCAGTAGTTCTCTCACTTTCAAGGTTTTTCAAAAGTGTAAAAAAAAAAAGCAGATGTACAAGCTTGCAGCGCAGCACAAAGTGACGCGCTGTGAGCTTGTACATCTGCTATTTTTGAATAGCCAACATATAACATCTAAAATGACGCAGATGCTTTCCTGGTTTCAATGGGATAAGGTGCGTTCAGACCTTAAGATATTTCTTTTGTTCGAGTGGCGCGATTACATACATACGCGTTACATCGAGAGGCGTGAATGTGGCGACGCCAATGAAGTGAAGCGATTCAAGCGACTAGAAAGAAAACGAGAATGATTTTAAATAAATCGGATGCGCACTAGCCTCTCTGCCTTTTCTATATAAGTATGGGAAACCCCATAGTTATATAAAAAGCGAAACAAAGTTTCCGAGTGTTGCGCCGAGTGTGTTGACCTATCAAATTCTGCGACTGGAGCCGTCCAGAGCATGGCGGAGCGATTGCAGAGCATGGGGAAAGCATCTCATTGGCTGTCCTTCGAATCATGAAAAAGTAACGGGAAAATGCCTACTTTATCACAACTCTTTGTAGGCTCCCTGGCTGTGCCTGCCAGTGCGCAACATCTTCAGGTGTGAAATGCAGAGTTACAGACTTGTAAGGGTCCAGTTGGAACCCCCTCAATGAACCCTGAGCGTCCATGGACCCCAATTTGAGAACCACTGTCAAACTAAATTATAACTATACATTACACAGTCTCTCTCTCAAGCTGTTCTACTTGTACTGCCCGTCTGCCTCAGCAGAGACACATGTACAGAGTATAGAATAGACTGTCCCCAAAATGAGATGAACAAAGAAGCTTGGTGGACATTTCTGAAACTGAATTTATTCTAAGAGCGGTGCATTGTGGGTCTCAATGAGGTCATCAAACGTGTTCTGACCTGAAGGGCCTCAAAACTTTGTTTCCCAAGAAACGACACACTCCCCAAAACTCTCTCTCTCACACACACACACACACACACACACACACACACACACACACACACACACACACACACACACACACACACACACACACACACTTGCTCTCTCTCTCACACACACACACACACACACACACACACACACTTGCTCTCTCTCTCACACACACACACACACACACACACACACACACACACACACACATAAGCGGCGCTATTAGGGAGGTGATAGAGTCATTACAGGTCTGATGAGATGAGCTCTCAGCAGTGCTATAGCGCCGCTAGCTTACTCACCAACGCCGCGCTCTGATTGATTGGCAGGCCACTGGGGGTGGAGGAGAGGAGGGGTGGATGAAGGGATGCAGACGGAGGAGAGAGGTGGAGGAGCGTGGGGGCGAGGGGGGGTTCGTGTGATGGGAACCACTTGAGAGTCTTTGAATTGCCTTCTCCTCCTTGCACTCCAATCAGGAAACTGGATGGACAGATGAATGAAGTGTCTCTCTCTCTCTCTCTCTCTCTCTCTCTCTCTCTCTCTCTCTCTCTCTCTCTCTCTCTCTCTCTCTCACTTTCCATCTCCCTCCTCCCCTCCCTCCGTTCTTCACACGTTCTCTCTCCGGTCTCGGGTGAACAAGAGAAAGAGAGAGAGAGAGAGCAGAGAGCTCATGTGGGAGCGTTTGACAGCAACACAATCACACGTCTATTCACTTCTCTCTATTCCAACCACCACCACCCACCCGCCCACCCACAACCCCCCCTTCATGGTCGTGGTCGTCTTGCCCCCCCCCCCCCACCAACACACACACACACACACACACACACACACACACACCCCAAGCTGCGGGGCCAATTAGACGGGAGGTTAGTAAAACCCATAGCTTCTGAATGACACAAAGGGGTCTTTTGGTGAATTTTGGACAGGTGTCTGATTTGGCCGCGGGATACTGGGACCCTGAGACACTGAGACTGGCACAGTGACACTGGAACAGGGACTCTGAACCACTGCATGGGACAGTGAGACACTAGGGCCGTGAGCCAGTGGGACTCACTGTCTCACTGCCCTAGTGTCTCCCTGTCCCATTGTCACAGTGGGACAGTGAGACAGACACTGCCTGTCAGTCAGTCTGACTGTCTATCTAAACGATGAGCACAGGTCTGTGTGTGTGTGTTTGTTTACCTGCCTATCTGTCTGTTTGACCGTCTCTCTGTCTCTCTGCCTGTCTGTGTCTCTGTCTCAGTCCCATGGATGGACGACTGACAGACAGCTTTAGAAGACGTCCCATCTCGTTCATTACATAAATGTTATAAAGCTGTCAAATAAATACACACGCGCTAATGCACACACATTCACACGCGTTTAGCCGTACTGTGTTTGTCTGTCTCAGAGTTTGTTATCCTCAACACCACACACACGCACACGCACACGCACACGCACACACACACACACTCACGGGTTCAGCTAAGGAGAAGATAAGATAGAGAGGAGGAGGAGAAGAGATGAAGCTGTGACAGATGTGGGGGCTGACCAATCAATGAGCTGCCTCAAGGGGGCAGTATACACACACACACACACACACACACACACACACACACACACACACACACACACACACACACACACACACACACACACACACACACACACACACACACACACACACACACACACACACACACACACACACACACACACACACACACACACACACATTCTTCCTTCTTCTTCTTCTTCTAGATAGTTCCCATCAGGTGTCACCTCGGCGGATGATTTGTTTCCATCTGCTTCTGCTTTCTGCATCTTCTTGGGTCACTCCAGCCACCTGCGTGTCCTCTCTCACCGCGTCCACAAACCTCCACTTCTGCTTCCCTCCTCTCCTCTTACTTGGCTGCTCCATCTTCAGCATCCCTCTCCCCACAGCGTGTGAGGGTCTTATTAAGTTGTCAAGGGTCTGTGATTCTGTGCCCAGGTGCCATATCTATCTATAATCAGAATCAGATTTATTCAGTCACATCACAGGTTTATACAGTAGGTGTAAATCAGTGGGTGAAAGCACTATCTACTGTATATATGTATATCAATTATATACATATACAGTAGTGTATACTGTATAAATTATATATAATGTATACAGTGTACATATATACTGTGTTTTTACCCTAACCTTTTTTTTTGTCTTATAAAACATGGTACATGCAAACATCTTTTCGCTAATGAGCTGAAACATGATTCTCAGTTTGACACTGCTGTCGGAAATTATCTGAAAGACAAATTTCACCATGTGTGTGTGTGTGTGTGTGTGTGTGTGTGTGTGTGTGTGTGTGTGTGTGTGTGTGTGTGTGTGTGTGTGTGTGTGTGTGTGTATGAAGTTTCTCAGCAACAATTTTGATCATTCCCATTTGCATGTGTGAAGGTACTGATTTAAGCTGTCACACGGCGGAGCAGTTTAACTATAACGTTAGAATAATAATATTTCGAAGGAGCTAAAGAAACACGCCGGTCGCTGGGAGCTGCTCTCCTCTCTTCACCGCGACTCCTTTCTCTCCGTGGATGAAAGCTGTGATTTATAGTGACATATTTCATAATCACGCTGGAATAAAAATATTTCATAATAGTGCTGGGAACAGGAGGACAGAGGGGTGGAGAGTGAGAGGAGGGAGGGGGGTTGACAGGCATGGGTGATGTGGAGCACTACATGCACAGTGGGAGTCTGGCACGCACGTGCGCACGCACACACTCACACTCAGAGCAAAATTAACACTGAGGATTTTACTGTGTACTAATCTCCTCGCGTAGCCAAGATGATCAGAGATCTCCGCCTATACCGAAATGTCTGGGAATGTCTAAACGGGCTACAACTGGGTGGAAACGATTCGGAAATCTTGAAACCAACTGCATTTCAGAACTGATCCAAAGACTTTAGGGCGGTCCTTCATATTGAGACAGCACCAGGATTGGTTACTGAAGCGGTGGGCCTAGGTTTGTTAGCCCCTACACTGAATTTAGACGTATCGTTCTCAAACAGAACTGTTGTCGATAGTATGCTATTGTCAGGAACTACACTCAAACATAAAGCAGGGACTCTATACTATACTATACTATACTATACTATACTATACTATACTATACTATACCATACTATGCTATACTATACTGTGTGTGCGTGCGCGTGTCTGTGTGTAAGAGTGTCTAGTCTGCCAGTTGATGAAAATGTTATTTCTCAAAATGATAAAGTGTGTTTGTGTGCGTGCGTGTGTGAGCATACAGAGTTGATTACCCCCACACTCATTATATCGAAATCTCCATAAGCTTCTACTAATACCTGATATAGAGCTGTGTGTGTGTGTGTGTGTGTGTGTGTGTGTGTGTGTGTGTGTGTGTTTGTGTGTGCGCGCGTGCGTGCGTGCGTGTGCGTGTGTTGTAATTCCTAGTCTCCTGTTAATCTCTCTCTATCTCAAATTGGTTTTGCAACCAGAGGAACAATAACACTTCTGTCTTCTCCCCAACATGCATGCACTCACAATCATCCATACCCCCCCCACACACGCACGCAAACACACGCACGCACACACACACACACACACACACACACACACACACACACACACACACACACACACACACACACACACACACAGAAGATTTCAGCCACAAAGGTTACTCACTGGAGCTCTGTACGTGTGTGTGTGTGTGTGTGTGTGTGTGTGTGTGTGTGTGTGTGTGTGTGTGTGTGTGTGTGTGTGTGTGTGTGTGTGTGTGTGTGTGTGTGTGTGTGTGTGTGTGTGTGTGTGTGTGTGTGTGTGTGTGTGTGTGTGTGTGTGTGTGTGTGTGTTCCAAAATAAACCAGGCTACAGTATGTGTACGTTTGATATGTATACCACAATGATGAGGTACATGTAATGATATTAACTGGGTAACAGTTTCCAGTATATAGGATGACAAAAATAAAATAGATTACTTACAGGTAATCATATTATTGCATTATGCACATATTGTGGCTTGATAGCACCCATTAGGTAAGGGGTTTAAGAACAATTTTATTTTAACCAAATGTATAAACTACTCTTTATTCACAAATTCTAAGCATGACTAGGAGCCATGGTTTTTAGTTAGATTCCAATTAAAGCTCCCTTTGTCCAAAAAGGAAGTCTATTCAGAACATGATGTGCAAACAGGTCATGGCAGAATATAGCCTCGCCTTCTTTACTGTGTCAATATAATTTGTGAAAATATACTGCAAATATATGGAAATAACTAGATAAACCTACAAATTAAGCCCATCCACTATTTTTTACAAATCTTTTTTGACCCCGGGAGGGAAGTTCAGGTATCATAGCAGTAACAGCAAAACAGGAGAGAAGCACAGGTAAATGTAAAAGACAAAATATAAACCGAGATAAATACAAACTTTGAAAAGCTGCAATGGGTCTCTGAATGTATCTAATCTTTATTTCAGACAGAGGTCCGTTATACATAAAGGTAACATTATACAACAACATAAGAGACGTACAATATAGGATCAAAAATAAAATTAAAAAGCACAATAGTGCAATAGTGCAATCCTACCTAATCAGCAGCAGGCTGCTGAGCCAGTGCTTGCGAAGCCTGGATGTGACCCGGTAACAGCTCTTCACGAGGTTTGTTAGAGCCACTATGCTGCTGTTATTAGACACAGCCAGGCGCTGCATGGAATTGTACATTAATTGCCTCAACAGTGCCTCACAAGTGGGCACACCAACCGAAAAAAACAAATGACTGGCACACTAAGCCATTGGTTCTCAAAGTGGGGTCCTTGGGAGGGGGGGGGGGGCAGGGGGTCCCCAGCTAAATTAGTTAATAAAGCGTCACAATCATTTTAACCCCTTTATCCATGTTTTATACTTTGGCTATTCAAAAATAGCAGATCTACAAGCTCATAGCTATGAGCTTGTAGATCTGCTATTTTTGAAAAATCGTGAACATTTTTGCAAATCTTTGAACATATATATTTTAAAGCGAACATTTGTAACTCAAATCTTTGCTTCTGGGCGACCCTGGAACAAATACATATCATTTTGGGGGTCCTTGACATGAAAACGTTTGAGAAGCACTGCACTATACCACCTGGGGACACAGATCAGCAGCCTCATGGCATCGTTGTACTGTATGCCACGCTGAGCCTCTGCATGCTTCTCACTCAGTGTAGGAGGACCAGAGATGAGCCGTAGAGCTTTTGACAGAATTAACCATTCCAAACTGTTTCAGAGGCTGCTTGATAGAGGCATACCTAACGCACATCGTGCGTATACTGGTGTTTTGGTAAGTCAATCAGAAATTGCAGGTCAAATAGGGTAATGTTCTGCCAATTTTTCAGTTAGCAATGGTGTTCGGCACTGTGATAGCACCGGATGAGGCACGGTGAGATCTTGTCTCCTATTTTATTCAACGTCTACATGGATGATCTA
>NC_139957.1:12865591-12868091 GCF_963454915.1 Gymnoscopelus microlampas
ATGGCAAAGAGATGTCCATCACGGAGGCATCATGTGCCAAAACCTGCTGTCCATTGAAGTCCTGTGTCAAAACCCTCGTAAGTGGAGACATGAGGCTCTGCTGGAGTACTACTACTTTTTTAATGTCTGCCTTCCTCCCAAAGTTTTGAAGATACAATTCTGTATCCATCTCTGATTTTAAATTATTTCAGTTTGATTTGTTATATAGAATGAGTTGTTCACAGCAACAATTATGTATGCATATTATTTAGTTTTAATAATTTCAATTTGTGGCTCACAATGTTTTGTGATACATTGTGAGCTTGTAGATCTGCTATTTTCAGTGTACTGTATGACACTGTCATGATATGACAGAGCATGAATTAAGCATTATTACATTGCAGAGAAATATTGCAGTGGTCTGAATTAATGTACCCCTAATAGAACAATAGGGTATAAAAGCTCAGCTATAGCAGTCCCTAGAGTCTGTGCTGGTACTGGCTAAAAGTGATATGTTGAACTCCACATTGTAGTGCACTATTGATTTGCAAATGATAAAAATTGTACTGCACCTCTCCTCCCACACCAGCGCAAATATCTGCCACACACAGGCGGTGAAACACACACCACATCAACTCTAGAAAATGACAATTCACATCTCAAGCCAATGCACCTTTGCCAAAATAGGGCCCATTGTTTTTCTGTGTTGTGTGTATCTCTGTCTGTCTGTCTGTGTGTGTGTGTGTGTGTGTGTGTGTGTGCGCGCGCGCACACACACACACACACACACACACACACACACACACACACACACACACACACACACACACACACACACACACACACACACACACACACACACACACACACACACACACACACACACAAATTGCTCCATGTTGTCTCAAGTTGGGTTGCTTTCTACAATTTACAGTCAAAAACGGCACACTGCCAATGTATGCACATAAATGTGAGCTCCACAGGATATGTAGCTCGTACATTTTGGTTTAGCCTCCCATCATGTGGTCATAATGGTTCATAACAGCATGGTTTCAGCGTACCCAGTCTGCCAAGGGAATCCGACTCTACATTTAGGCTAGCTTCAGTGTGTGAGTAAAACCTATACCAGTGATTCTCAACCTGTGGGCCGGGGACCACTGGTGGGCCTTGAAAGGTATTCCCCAAATAATTGCCAAAACGCTACGATAAAGAAAAAAGAAGAGTTTTCATTGTGATACCTGTAAATAGGAACATAACGTTGGCTCCATCGATCCAAGCTGGAACACAAATAAACATGCTCTGAAAATGCACACGGCCCACCCTTCTGACCACTTATCTGATGTGTTAAGTGGTCAGATGGGTGGGCCGCGAACACTTTCAAGATTTTCAAGTGGGCCCTGATCCAGAAAAGGTTGAGAACCACTGAGTGAGCAGGAAACACACATACTGTAAGTTATGTGTGAACACTGGGCTGTTTCACATGTGAAACATCTCCAACTCCTTCCACTTGATCAAGTCATTACAGTGTGAGGCGTTCCGCTGACAGTAATGTGACCTAGTTCTAGATATAATAGCTGATCTATGGTCAGAACATCAACAATGACTCGTCTGCAGGTGTGTGTTGGAGTGGCGGAGGGTCTGCTGCATGTGTGTGTGTGTGTGTGTGTGTGTGTGTGTGTGTGTGTGTGTGTGTGTGTGTGTGTGTGTGTGTGTGTGTGTGTGTGTGTGTGTGTGTGTGTGTGTGTGTGTGTGTGTGTGTGTGTGTGTGTGTGTGTGTGTGTGTGTGGTGTGCTGTGCTGTGCTGTGCTGTGCTGTTCACCGGTATTTGCTCGCTGGTTTGACACCAGATACGGTTTTACTGATGTTGGACTACAAAGCTAGCACTCAACACGCACGCACGCACGCACGCACGCACGCACGCGTGTGTGTGTGTGTGTGTGTTTGTCTTTGTTGAGTGTGTGTGTGTGTGTGTGTGTGTTTGTCTTTGTTGAGTGTGTGTGATAGAGTGTTGAAGTGTTGAAGAGTCCTGCTAGCTTAGTGAAGTCCTGTGGCTGTTTAACCGTGTGTGTGTGTGTGTGTGTGTGTGTGTGTGTGTGTGTGTGTGTGTGTGTGTGCGTGTGCGTGTGTGTTCCCAGGAGAGAGATTGCTGTAATTGAGAGCGAAGGGGAATTAGCAACGTTTGCTTTTTTAAAAGATTGGCTACAGGTCACACACACACACACACACACACACACACACACACACACACACACACACACACACACACACACACACACACACACACACACACACACACACACACACACACAAATCTACGAATTACATAGCCTATGAAATTTTATCATAGCTGATTATTTTATTCACACAGCTTTCAGTTCAGATTTTAGATCAGCAGCAGCAATCAACCAAGAGTAACATCCCTGTGATTCTACAACTAATTTATTACGAAAGGAGGCAGAGACAAACGGAAGAGAACAGGAAGGAACTTAATTTTAACTTAACTTCTGAATAAAACCACATT
>NC_139957.1:12873091-12883091 GCF_963454915.1 Gymnoscopelus microlampas
GACTGGAGGTCCCGCCCTCATCCTATATCAGTCAGTGGAGGGTCATTTTCCCTAATTCAGTTTCTCTTCTCGTTCGCGATCGAGGAAGCACCTTCTCAGTCCACCTTATGAAGTCAGTACGGCGAAAGTCTCAACAGGACAGGATAATATCCCGGACCGCGAGACGCTACTGATGGTAGGTGTTGACTTTTCTTTACAAAACCTGCTAGGAACTTAATACGTTCCATAGCCAAGCTTAATAAGCTAAAAAGAAAGCATAGTCTGCTTACATAGTAATCGTGATTCGAAGGACGAGTTTAATACACTCTCCCTAGTCTCACCCTGATTACTAGCCACAGCTAGCCCTGAGCTAGCTGTAAAGAACAACACGCCAGTATAATATACTCAGCCCCAGTGTTTGTTTCTTTCAAGCCTAGCAGCAGGTTGCCAGAGGGAGAGCCCTGAGCTCTCCTCAGCCCCACAGACTGCTAGCCACAGTTAGCCACGAGCTAGCTAGGGAAAAACAAACATGTGAGCATAGTCCGCTCAACCCCTGTGTTTTCGTTTTTTCCCTCCTCCCTGTTCTGTTCCCTAAAGCTTAAAACGCTTAACGTGAACGTGGCCTCCACAACTCTGAGGAGCAGGACCGGGTCCAAGAGCCCCGGTCCCGCAGAAAAGAGTGCGGGACGCCACCGGGTAGTATCATAATACTACCGGCTAGAGTAGCATGTCGTCACCGAGAGCTTAACAAGCTCCCACTAGCGACACTTCTTGCAGGCTACCATGCTAACACAGGGTAAACACGACATCTTAACATCGTGTTTTTCTCCAGGGTGACTTCTCACCCACAAGCTAACACCGAGTAAACACACCAGCGTCGTCCGCTCTTAGTGTGCTTTCTCCGGGTCAGCTCTGCACGCCACCAGCTAGCGCCATAAGATACCAGCTAGTTTTTAGCATGTTGTCACCAGTGAGCTTAATAAACTCCCACTAACAACACGTTTGGCAAGCTATAGCAAACACGACAGCGTCCCTGCTGTACATTGTGTTTTTTCTCCGAGGTGGTTCTTAGCCAAGAGCTAAAACACTGAACAAACACACCAGCGTTTACACTCTTAAATGTGTCTTTTCTCTGACCAGCTTAATACGCTACCAGCTAGCTTAGTGCGTTGCCATCGGTGAAGCTTAACAAGCTCCTACCAGCAACACGTTACACACTGCGTGCTGACACAGAGTAAACACGACAGCATAACCTGCTTCACATCGTGTTTTCTCCCAGAGGTGGTTTTAGCCACGAGCTAAACACCGGGCAAACACCAGCGTAGTACGCTCCTACTGTATTCCTTCAGAGACAGCCCTGTACGCCGCCAGCTAGCATAATATGCTACCGGCTTGCTTAGCACGTTGCCATCGGTAAGCTTAGAGCTCCCACTAGCAACACGCTTTGCACACGACGTGCTATCACTGAGTAAAAACATGACAGCATCACTGCTCCACATCGTGTTTTCGTCTCTAAAGTGGCCTCGTAGCCACGAGCTAAAACCGAGCAAACACACTAGCGTTAAACGCTCCTAGTGTTTCTCTTTCAGCTCTGCAAGCCACCAGCTAGCATCATAAACTACCAGCTGGGCAGGCTACAGTTAGCTACACGCTAACACCGACATCGTGTTGTTTCTCTGGGACAATAAAAGCTTAGAAAGTTTTTTCTCCCATACACGACTCCCCTGTTTACAGACCTTGCCACAAACAGGCTCCACGCGTGTTGTGAACAATGACCGCTGCAGTCCAGCAACGAAGGGACCCCTGTCCCTCGAAAGAGTGTGGGGTCTGCGGGAATAGAATGTGGGGTCACGACGAACACAACTCATGTGTTATTTGCCTGGGACCAACCCACGCAGCCCGAGGGCCGTGTGAGGAAGGTCCGTTCCGCATAGGCATGCGGACTAACCGAACCTAGGTTCGTCAGAAAAGCGGGCCAAACATTTCCAGTCCCTTCTACACCAAGTTAGGAAGAGGACACGGACGAGGCCCAAAAGTTACTCCGGGGTACAGAATATGTCCCCTATAACCAGGTCATTGAGCAGGCGACTGGCCAGTAAAACGAGCCTCTCCCCACGACTCATACTCGACCTCGAGTTGCCAGCGGCGTAGCCTATAGCCACAAGCCGCAGCCAGTATGAGAGAACGGTTTTAATGCCTACTCCTGTTGGCAACCAGCACTGGGGCAACAGTTGACGTGTCCTGGGCTGAGCCCTACTCTTCCGCTACCCGTGGAAGAAGGGGTTGCCACACACCTCACGTCAGAAGCCACGGCTCTGACACGAGAGCCCAAATCCATTGCGAAGCACGCGTCGCCTAAATGGCAGGCGTTCTTGCTTGCAGTTTACAGGCCAGGAGGAGCACCCTAGCCAGCCAGAGGCAGGCCTCGGGTAGCTACTCTACAAGAGTGAAATACAGAAAGGAGAGGGACATGGCTGGGACTATGTCAGGAGGAGACGGTGGACACTGCCTCCCCCTCTCTCTCTGGTGGTCCTGGAGTTCTGGTGACCGGGCGGGGCGAACACGCTCCACCGCCCGATGGAAAGGAGAATGACTTTACACACTATACATTATGTGGATAATGTTGTGTAAGTATAAACATGAGTTACGACTGTAACCCAGGTTCGCTGATACTATGACCAAGATGTCTCCTTGGCAAGACATCAGAGTGGTTATTAGAAATTGAACCCTCTCTACCTGTTTCTCCAATAAAATTCAAACCGTTACAGCCTGAATTTCAGGGGCACGGCGAAAAGAAATGAAACAGGACAAAACCAGAACATAAGGGACACACGCTCGCTACCACAGAGGTCTCACAGACACTTCAGGGTAGCGGGGCGAATACTCGCCATGAAGAGAGGACGATTACGCCCTGTCCCCAAGGGAACGGCTCACGGTCGACTCTGTTCAACCACTATATGGCGCCACGGCACCACAATCGAGCCTAACCAGTGTTGTAGGAACCCCACTGTATGATATTTGGAATGGATAAGGTGCAACACACCACAGTAGGTGCTGCACTCTATATCCAGGGATGTATACTACAGTTCGCCTCGAGACCTCCCCAGGCTAGTGGAAGCGATCTTCTCTTAAGCAGGGGACAGGCGGGCGATTTTCTACAGGAAGATAATTCTCCCTGTTAAGAAGACGAACTGTACAGGAAATACCCAGAGACCAAGCTAACAGCGGCTCTACTCGTGCTATTCCTGGTCAAAAAGGAAGGGGGGGGGGGGGCTGCGTCCGATACTGGACCTAAGAGCCCTCAATCAGTATCTAATGGCGTTCAAATTCAGGATGTTATCAAATCCGTCTCTCCGCATGGTGCGTCAGAGAGACTGGTTCACATCGATAGACCTGAAAGACGCCTATTTTTATGCTCTTTTACCCACCACACAGAAATCTCTGTTGTTAGGGTTCTGAGGTTAAAATTACGAATACACGGTGCTACCGTTTGTAACGTCCTCAGCCCAGAGTATTTGTCGAATTCACGCAGGTTGCGATTGGCCCTCTGAGGAGAGAAGGCACTCGCATAGCGTCTTACATAAGATGATGGGCTGCTACAAGCCGACTCAAGGATCAGCGGCAAGGCAGCATACTCAGAAAGTGGTGTCTCACCTACTGAAATCAAGTTTTCAGGATCAACTGCGTGTTGGTGCCTGCACAAACAGCGAATTTCACAGGCAGGACTCTGAACTCACTATTGTTCAAAGCCAGCCCGCCACTGAAAAGGATCAGTCCTTTTTGTCCTGCCTGGCACAATTTTGCACGGGCCGGAGGGTCTCCTTCAAAATGTGCATGAGAATGACAGGTATGACGGCCTCAGCCGTATCGCTAAGACGGCTGGGCAGTTGCGGTCGTGTGTTGGTCACAAAGGAATGTGTGACAGCGCTGTGTCGCTGGAGGAATCTGTGATTCCTCTCAAGACGACTGGTCTCTGCACCCGGAGATACCAGGACGGGTCTGGGATCGTTTGATCGCCCCCCTACTGGTGGATCTTTTGCCTCACTGGAAGACACGGGATGTCCGTTGTTCTTCTCAGTGGAGGGTGTGGTGCCTCTGGGTCGAAATGCACTAGTGCACAAATGGCTCGGAACTCTTTTTACGTTTTCCTCCGCTGTCCCTGTTGGCTCCCACACTCATGAGAGTGAGGGACCAGGGGCTGATGGTGATACTGGTGGCCCCAGAATGGGGTCACTGGGTGTCAGTCGAACCTGTCCTGTACGACCGCTCGTGGCTACTTCCGTTACGCAGAAACATGCTAACGCTAGTAGGGGACGAGTTAATTTGTGACCAGAACATCTGACTCTCTGGGCTCAGCCCATGAGGGGATGAATCTGAGTACAGAGGGGTTACTCCAGAACGGTTTGAGATGAGGTGCGAGAAATCGCACCCTATATAGGCGTCTCGCACTGTGCCGTTCCAAACCCATGTCCATTAAGTCCTTCTGCAGGACTTAGTGGATAAGGGCAGAGCTTTTTCCACAATAAAAGTCTACTTGGAGGCTATCTCAGCCTGCCGTATTGCTTGAGGCCGAGACGGTGGGTCAGCACTGCCTGATTTGTCGGTTCATGAAGGGACCAAACGTCTCTTCCCGAGCCTCTGTGTCAGATTGACAGAACAACTGTCAATCAAGACTGTGTTACTGATGGCTTCAGTGACTACTGTAGAGCTCAGTGATCTTCATGGACTGTCAGTACACGGGGAGTGTACACAGTTCAAGGAAGGGACTACAAGGGTGGTTGTCAGACCCAGACCTGGGTGTGGGCTAAAGAACCCCTTGGTACCAAGTGTCCTTGTGACCTTTTAATGCGTTTTCATCCGCCTCCTTTCGCCTCATGAGAGGATGAAAGGTTACATTGCCTTTGTCCGGTTCGGGCTTTGGAAATGTGCATTGGCAGATCTAAGGCTTTGAGAAAGTCAGATCAGCTATTTGTGTCATGGGCTCCACGGATAGTGGACTAGCCCATTGCATGACAGACACTTTCCCACTGGATTTTAGAGGCTATTCAGTTAGCCTATTACAGTGGTGGGATGCTGCCCCAGTGGGACTGTGGGCACATTCTACAAGGGAAATAGCGACATCATGGGCCCTCTTCGGGGGGGTCTCCATCTGAGATGTCTGCAGTGTGGCATGTTGGGTTAGGCCTTGACATTTGCCAGGTTCTACAGTTTGGACGTAACTGCAGCCCCTGTGGCGCATACAGTACGGTCCTTAGTGTAGCCTCCAGACACGGGGATCATGCCCCTAGGCTGGTTACTCTGGACTTCGAGATAACAATCAGGGAGTGTATTATATCTCCCATAGCGAGACATCGAGTGAAATATTTGAAATAAAACTATAGGTTACTGGACGTAACCCCGGTTTTATGATAATATAAGCGAGATGTCTCGAAAGACACCCTTCTTGTTTACGAACGAGAAGAGAAAGGTTATCTTGAATTAGGGAAAATGACCCTCCACTGACTGATATAGGATGAGGGCGGGACCTCCAGTCAGAGGAAGGTCAGTCCAGCCAATAGAATTGTCTGGAAGTTTATGAAGGTGTACTTCTGTGTGATCACGCCGGAGGGCGCTCTCCCATAGCGAGACATCTCGCTTATATTATCATAAAACCGGGGTTACGTCCAGTAACCTATAGTTACTCACTGAATCGGTGAGTCCACGTTGTTTTAGAGTGAGCATTTTACCAGGCAAAACACACCCCCACACACACACACACACACTCGCGCCGCACGCACGCACGCAACGCAACGCAACGCAACACACGCAAACAAACTCCAAGTCTCAGTATGATGGAGTGTTTTCACTGCTGACACTGAATGAGACAGAAATCAAAGAAATATTTCAATGTGCAGTTTGACAAACGATCTGTCTGCCATTTTGACCCTACCCTCCTTTCTCTCTCTCTCTCTCTCTCTCTCTCTCTTTGTACCCCCCATAGGGGGTCTTTAGTATGTCTGGTGATTAATTTTAATTACACACATTCTAGAATGGAACCCCCATCAACACAAATTACATAGAGATGTTGAGGGGAGAAAGTGTGTGTGTGTGTGTGTGTGTGTGTGTGTGTGTGTGTGTGTGTGTGTGTGTGTGTGTGTGTGTGTGTGTGTGTGTGTGTGTGTGTGTGTGTGTGTGTGTACATGTGTGTGTACGTGTGTGCTTGGGTGTCGGGAGAGTGGTATATTCTCTATAGCTAAACGCACCTGGAGCTGCTCACACACACACACACACACACACACACACACACACACACACACACACACACACACACACACACACACACACACACACACACACACACACACACAGCAGTAGTATGACTAACTTGCTATAAGTGTGAATATTAATATTATTAATTGATGTGCCGCATGAAGCCATCTTAGCTCTTGCATAGTGCTGAGACATCACAACATTCAGTTATTATACTAGGCTGGTGCGCGCCGGCCTACTGTACTTGGGAACGATACAAGTCGGGAATGCATGCCCCTCCCTGTTAGGCATACCCGTTACCGTTATCACACCCGTTGTAACTTGTACCCGCCTGTCTGTCTGTCCCTTTTATACCTATATATGGAGATATCTGTATCTGTCTGTCCATGTCCTTTTTATGCCCATATACGGAGATACATGATGTCATCAGTATGCCCATATATGGGTATGCCTATTTATGGGCATATTGGTCAGATCAGCTGTTCTGATCTCCATATCGTCTCCATATGTCCAAAACTTACTTTTTAGGATTCAAATTCAAAAATTGAAAAAGTAGCAGATCTACAAGCTCAAAACACGTCGCTTCGCGCCGTGTTTCGAGCTTTGCAGATTATGCTACTTTTGATGTTTTTGTGTGACACTGTAGTATGATCAAGTAGAGAGTTAATTTACGGGAAAACACAAAAAGGACTGACTCAACGCGGGGAATCGCATTCCCTCGGGCCTCGGTGAAGCGTGCGCCGTGTTTGAAGTCGACCGGTCAGATGGTTCTTCTCAAGATACATGAACTACACACACTCATTTGGAGATTCCTGATGTCATCAGTATGCAATATATGGGCATATCGCGCCCATATATTGGTGGAGTAGAATTCAACTTTGAACTTAAGTCGCTGCAGCTTTGCGAATGTTTGTTTGTTTGTGTATGTCGGCTTTCGATGTTGATTATAGCGTCAGTTTTGATGCTCTTGGATCATCTTGGAATAGTTTGCATCATTTTCATCACAAGACCTGTACCTTTAAAATGGTATAGCTTGCCTAGGTAGGTGACACACACACACACACACACACTTGTGTACACTACACTTGTGTACCCTACTCAAACTAACACTGCAAGAACAGCAAAAATCTGAGTCACAAGTGTCCCTGCATAATCTCTCCTATTGAATCTTTGTCACTATATTCTCCCTGAAACTCTGGGCACACCACCTGCACAGTGTATTTGCCCCCTTCTCAAGTTTCCTTTCCATAAATAACGATCTGTGTGAAGATTTTGGCTCAGCATAACTTTTATGCATACACACACTTCATCTGTAATAGCTTTCTGCCCGACAGCAACAATATAAAGCATGGCCCCTAGGGCGGTGCGATCGTACATTCTAGTAACCACATGAATCCTACTGTCCCTCTTACGGGTCAAACATTCTGCAAAAACAGCAGATCTACAAGCTCACTACAAAAGGAACATATGGGTTGCTCTAACATAGGGTTGAGGAGACATTGGTACGCTGCGCACCAAATATCTTGTGTGTGTGTGTGTGTGTGTGTGTGTGTGTGTGTGTGTGTGTGTGTGTGTGTGTGTGTGTGTGTGTGTGTGTGTGTGTGTGTGTGTGTGTGTGTGTGTGTGTGTGTGTGTGTGTGTGTGTGTGTGTGTGTGTGTGTGTGCGCGCGTGTGTGTGTGTTTGTTTTCCTCAGCTGACCTCAACAGGAAGAGATCAATTAATCCTTTGGTAAAACCTAATCCTTCTATTGACTGCTCTTAAAATGCTAACGTATCCCTGTTCACTGACCTACAGACTTTACATGTCCTTATTCACTGAACTACATACCTTATATGTCCTTATTCACTGAACTATACAGACACGATCTTGTCCCTATTCACTGGACTACAGACACAATCATGTCCCTGTTCACTGGACTACAGACACAATCATGTCCCTATTCACTGGACTACAGACACATACATGTCCCTATTCACTGGACTACAGACACAAACATGTCCCTGTTCACTGGACTACAGACACAAACATGTCCCTATTCACTGGACTACAGACACAATCATGTCCCTATTCACTGGACTACAGACACAATCATGTCCCCATTCACTGTATTACTGACACAAACATGTCCATATTTACTGCACTACAGACACATACATGTCCCTATTCACTGGACTACAGACACAGACATGTCCCTATTCACTGGACTACAGACACAGACATGTCCATATTTACTGGACTACAGACACATACATGTCCCTATTCACTGGACTACAGACACAAACATGTCCCTATTCACTGGACTACAGACACAAACATGTCCCTATTCACTGGACTACAGACACAAACATGTCCATATTTACTGGACTACAGACACAAACATGTCCCTATTCACTGGACTACAGACACAAACATGTCCCTATTCACTGGACTACAGACACAAACATGTCCATATTCACTGGACTACAGACACATACATGTCCCTATTCACTGGACTACAGACACAAACATGTCCCTGTTCACTGGACTACAGACACAAACATGTCCCTATTCACTGGACTACAGACACAATCATGTCCCTATTCACTGGACTACAGACACAATCATGTCCCCATTCACTGTATTACTGACACAAACATGTCCATATTTACTGCACTACAGACACATACATGTCCCTATTCACTGGACTACAGACACAGACATGTCCCTATTCACTGGACTACAGACACAGACATGTCCATATTTACTGGACTACAGACACATACATGTCCCTATTCACTGGACTACAGACACAAACATGTCCCTATTCACTGGACTACAGACACAAACATGTCCATATTCACTGGACTACAGACACAAACATGTCCCTATTCACTGGACTACAGACACATACATGTCCCTATTCACTGGACTACAGACACAGACATGTCCATATTTACTGGACTACAGACACAAACATGTCCCTATTCACTGGACTACAGACACAAACATGTCCCTATTCACTGGACTACAGACACAAACATGTCCCTATTCACTGGACTACAGACACAAACATGTCCCTATTCACTGGACTACAGACACGACACGACTGTTATTGTTCCCTGACCCTGTTACAAAGCCTGGTGAACCACTGTGGGGTACAGAGCCACCGACTGAGAAACCACCGTTCTATATCTAGAATGATGGTTCACAAAGTGTGGTCCATGGGACCCTCAGGGTTCCTTGAGGATGGACATTTAAAGGTCTGTAACTCTGAGAGTGGGCAAAAGCAACCAAATGAACGAGCATTTGCACACTCTCAGAGTTATGGGCGTCCTTGAAATCAAAACGTTTCGAGAAACACTGATCTGGAACACAGACGGTGTTCTGTCAGAGGAGGTGAGGAGGACAGGAATGTGGAGAGGAGGAGGAGGTGTAGAGCTGGTGTAGAGGAGGTGAGGAGGAGGAGAGGAGGTGACAGTGTAAACAGTGGAGCAGTCTGAGTCTGTCTGACTGCAGAAATATTTAACTGTCAACTTTGACCCCAGAAACACAGAACACAGAGCGGGCACACGCACACACACACACACACACACACACACACACACACACACACACACACACACACACACACACACACACACGTGCAAGCAGCATGCTTGTACATGTGCAAGAGAAAGACCATGTGTTTATTTTCGTGTGTGTGTGTGTGTGTGTGTGTGTGTGTGTGTGTGTGTGTGTGTGTGTGTGTGTGTGTGTGTGTGTGTGTGTGTGTGTGTGTGTGTGTGTGTGTGT
>NC_139957.1:12890591-12900591 GCF_963454915.1 Gymnoscopelus microlampas
TATTTGCCTCTGAGTAGAATATGAAGTATTGAAAAGCGGAAATACTCGAGTCAAGTAAATGTACCTCAATTTTGTACTTAAAGTGCAGTACTTGGGTAAATGTACCACCACTCGTGCCTATCCTGTACAGGGGTCAGAGAGAGAGGACCATCTTGGAGGGGAAGAAAAGGTAGCAAAGTGAAACGAAAGGAAGGAAAGAGAAGTAGAGAGATTGTGGGTGAGCGAGCGAGAGAAAGAAAGTAACATGCGGCGTGTATGTACAGTAAGAGCAGTGAACAACAGGAAGAGAGGAGGGAGCGGGGAACAAAGAGAGAGCCAGAGAAAATGAACAGCATCGGAGTCGAGCGTGAAACCGTGACCCTCTGAGCAAAAACAGCCAACTTCAGTCTATCATTATCCACAACACACATCACCTTAAAAACTCACTTTCCCATAATCCCACTGACCTCCAGCCATGGCTAAGTGGTATTTGCTAACCGGTTTGTAATAATTACCCCTCTGAAATGCCACAGCAATTTAAGGCCCTGGTGCCAAGCTAGGAGCTGCGCGCCAACCGGCACTAATAGCTAAACAACATGATAGGTCCTGTAGGGACCTATTTACCTATTTATCATATAGGCATATGGTAAATAATTAGCTGTCGCCACTTAGTGGTTAGCCTGTGGTTGTTCTATAGCACTGGGCATAGAGGGCAGGTAGCAATTAGACTATTCCCATCTAGACTATGGGAATACATGCATTGAAGTTTAAACCATATGAACCCAAGTGTTACTATTCTAGGGCAGACATTTTGTGAAAATAGCAGATCTACAAGCTCACAATGCCTTGTGTTGCGACGTGTTGTGAGCTTGTGGGTCGGCTATTTTCAACAAAGATATTTGGTGTAGAGGGAAAACAGGAGGGGGCCTAGTATCTACACCCCTGGGGGACTCCTGTCAACCATTTAAGTGGTTAATATAAGTTATGATTTGTGTTTGAGCGAGTGTGTGTGTGTGTGTGTGTGTGTGTGTGTGTGTGTGTGTGTGTGTGTGTGTGTGTGTGTGTGTGTGTGTGTGTGTGTGTGTGTGTGTGTGTGTGTGTGTGTGTGTGTGTGTGTGTGTGTGTAAGGGACACTAGGAAAGCAGAAAGCTGGCAGTAGACAGGGTAGGAGAAACAGCAGAAGGAAAGCTGATAGAGATCATGATTACTTAGGCTAATTGTTTTATTTGGTGTACTGAAAACACAACATTCCTGGGCCTATAAGTTCTAGAAATATGACCTTTCATACCCTAGATGTGGCTCAATGGTGCCCATACTGGTACACAGGAACATTGAAATGTTCACACCCCCATTATACAGTATAATCCGAAGTAGTACTACTGGAGTCTAACTTTGCCCACATTTTCAGCCCACTCACTTTTAGTTTTTGGAAACAGGGGACCTCAGACTAGCTGGAGTCTGCAGCAGGCTAGTTTTGGAAGCTTTTGCCGTTGTTTAGTATGTTATGCTGATGGCGATAGTCCTTTTTGCAGTGCTAATTGTTTAAATTACTATGGTGGGCGGACATGAAGCTCGCCCTTGAAGACAATACTTTGTGTGAGGGAGAAGTCATGTAAACACATGATCTTTTGAATGTGATTCAAGTCTTAATGAGACATCATTGTGGATATGTCGTGCAGGACAATCGTTCTTGTATTATTTATTGGGGACATACGGTATAACAATTCAACCGCAATTTCTCCTGTCATACATTCAGGTAATGCCATGCCATCAAATAAAAAAAATGACACAGATGCGTTCCAGGTCACAAGCTAATCTGTGGTCCAATGCACTGCCACTGCAACGGTGGTCCAATATGGTATTTACACCTTTTTTTTGCAGAGCCATGTCAATGTATGGCTTAATTAAATTATTGCTTGATAGAAAATATGATGATAGTCTCTGTTAGCAGTAGCCAGCTTGGTAATTAATTTGAAATGTGTGTAAATGTTTTGATGGACAAGTGTCTGCATAAACACTGTTATCTCTCCCTCTTCTCTTTTCTCCCAATCTTACTCACTCTCTCCTGCTTCCTCCACCCATTTCCTCTCCTTTTCCTTTCCTCTCTCTCTCTCTCTCTCTCTCTCTCTCTCTCTCTCTCTCTCTCTCTCTCTCTTTCTCCACTCCCCTCTCTCTCCCCTCTGAGGGCGATCAGCACAGTCAATTTGACACCAACAAGAGTGAAATGACATCATTGTTTTTGGAAGATGACATCAAGTCTTTTCTGTTTTTAATGATTAGTAGACCCCTGGGTTGTCTGTCTGTCTGTCTGTCTGTCTGTCTGTCTGTGTGTTTGCCTGCTTGTCAGAGCGCCATGTGTTTGGACGACTTGTGCAGATCTGTGTGTGTGCGCGCAAGCGCGAGTGTGTGTGTGTGTGTGTGTGTGTGTGTGTGTGTGTGTGTGTGTGTGTGTGTGTGTGTGTGTGTGTGTGTGTGTGTATATGTGTGTGTGTGTGTGTGTGTGTGTGTGTGTGTGTGTGTGTGGCTATATTTGTTTGTGCCTGTCTGTGAGTGGGTGTGTCTTTTTATATGTGCATGTGTGTGTCATTGGGTGTGAGTCTGCCTCCGCGAGCGTGCGTGTGTGTGTGTGTGTGTGTGTGTGTGTGTGTGTGTGTGTGTGTGTGTGTGTGTGTGTGTGTGTGTGTGTGTGTGTGTGTGTGTGTGTGTGTGTGTGTGTGTGTGTGTGTGTGTGTGTGTGTGTGTGTCTGAGGTGTGAATTGAAGTGAGTTGGGAGCAGATGGGCCCTGCAGATCACATTACCTGGTTATACAGCAGCATCTGGTCCTCCTGTCAATCAAACTGAGAGAGAGACATGGAAGAGAGAGGAGGGGTAGAGGAGGATGTGGTGTGTGTGTGTGTGTGTGTGTGTGTGTGTGTGTGTGTGTGTGTGTGTGTGTGTGTGTGTGTGTGTGTGTGTGTGTGTGTGTGTGTGTGTGTGTGTGTGTGTGTGTGTGTGTGTGTGTGTGTGTGTGTGTGTGTGTGTGTGTGTGTGTGTGTGTGTGTATAGGTGAGACAGTGTTGTCTGTATTGTATACATTGTGTGTGCATGTACATGTAGGGGATAATCCACAAGGAGCTTTGCATTAGAGGATTTTAGGAGTTTGTCTTCCATGGTTTGACATTCCACATGACACAGAATATTAAGGCAGAACGCAGCGCTAAGAGGGACATTGATTGACGTTTTTACAGACTTATGACATGTGACAAACATGTCATAACAGTACATACAGTAACATACAGGAACAGTGGTCATCAATGAGTCTTTCAACTGTATACAGCCAGTATACAGTGAATAGACTTGGGCCATGTTATACAGCCAGCCTCCAGTGGCTGACTTGCAAGTCTCCAGGTTTTCTTCAGAATATGTCTGAAAAAATTGACTTAATTAATGCAGAAATATTATCATTTCAAAATGTGTAGCCACAGGTCATAGGATTATAGTTCTAGCTGTTTCTGGTAATATTATTTGACCGCTCATTTTGAATGTCTGTGTCAAAAATAAAATGTTTATGAAAATGTCAATCACAAGCCAGCATGGTGATCATAACCCCTGGACAGGAAACATAAAATGATTTTAGATGTACAAAGACTGACATACAGTTGGAATGGCGCTCAAGGAAAGAAAAGAGGCATATACCATATAGGCTCTATGTACAGCAGCCATATAGGAAAGAAATTTGGCCTCTTCCCAATTACTTCCTTCACAGGTCTTACCAATTATACTAATGAAGGCTTTGTTCTATTTAGTGTAGCACAGTGGTTCTCAAACTTTTTTTAATTTCAAGGACCCCCATAACTTACACGAGTTACACACGGCCGTTTCGAACCGCCTTAAGGAACCATGAGGTTGCCTGGATCACACTTTGAGACCCACTGGTGTAGCAGTGTTCCCAGTGAGCCAACATGCACAATATCAGCACAAGACTCTGACCAGAATGTGCTGCTTTGTTCCTGCACCTCAAACATAGCATCATTAGCCTTAGCGTTAGCTTCCGTCTCCCTGCAGAGCTGCCTTTTTTAGCCCCGCTGCTTGTAGCCTACTGGGCTAACCGCTAGTCCCAGCTTTCTGAGAGGACTCTGGTTGTCTCACATGGCGCTATAATGCCATATAATTATCCTGCTATGAATGAGCGAGGCAAATGCAATGCAATTTCGTACAAGGCGTGAGACGAAAGGATTGAGAGAGGAAGGAGGAAAGGAGTCAGAGAGAGGCGGCGAGAGGAGATCGGTCTAATTGAACCCACAGCCATTTACTTCACATTTGTGAAAATGTCAGCCCTGAGCGGGAAGCTAGCCCAATTTGCATCAGAACCGTAGCACATGTTGTTACCCAGAGAGAGTACTGTATCTGAAATATATTCTACATATGGACAAAACCAGGACAAAATAAATATATAAATAGTAAAGTACAGATTGAGAAATGCCATGGTAAAATGTCAGCAGGCAGTAAGATTGAGGCACCTAACATAATGTTTTCCAAAGGCTCTCAGACTCATGGGTGTTAGTGCGCATGGTGTTTTAAAAGGCTGCCTACGCCTGCAAAAAAAAAAGGGGGTGGGGGGTGAAGAAAGAAAACAAATTGAGAGCGGTGAGTTGACCAGCCAACATGTTTCACACTGCTGACGTCCAATATTGACACGCAGGGCTGCCAACTTTTCAGAAAACCTTCGGAGTGAGACTTGAAATTTTGGGAGATTGCCATTTAGGGTTGTCACCACTTTATTTGCATTTATTTTTATATTTGAAGCTAATTATATTTACTATTTACAGCGATTTCTCCAGTTTCATAACTTAACACCGTTACCCCAGCCATAAAAAAAAATTAACAGATATAAAACAGTTTTTGGCCACCAGAGAGATTATTGACCTTGTGGCCAAAACCTACGACCTCAGTATTTTCAACAATGTGAACAGGCGTGAGTGAGTGAGTGAGTGAGTGAGTGATGAGTGTGAGCAAGCGAGCGGCTCAGAACCTCTGCCTGAAGACCTAAAGCCTAATATCTCCCCCAACCAAGGGGGAATTCCCCTTTAGGCTAGTGGATAAGAGAATTTTGTCTTTAGTGTCCCTTCCCACGCGGAAGACCCCGGGACCCCCGCTTGAATCCCACACATACACACACAAGAAACCTGATACACCACAAACAGTCAGTTTTTCTGTATTGTATGCCTCTGTCTGTCTGACAGAGGAAAAGTTGACTATCTGTGAGTCTATCAAAATACAAGCGCACGATTCCCGGTGAAGCCGGTCATTTTGACATATGGCACTAAATTGGGGGGGGAAAACTGTGGGAGTAGCGGTCCAAAATTAAGTTTATCTATAAAGATTAATAAAGTGGGACTATTACTATAGTCTGGTCCTGTCCTGCCCTGTTAGGGCAACCACACTAACTAGAAAAAGTGCTCCTCGGAGCACAGGTATTCGGCAGGATGGAATATAAAAACTCTTACAGATCCGTCTTGATCACATGACTATAGAGATAATGTGTACCGATTTGCGTAATGTTTGGACAGAATCTGTAGGAGTAATGTTTTGCAAAAATCTGCCTGGTGGCGCTAAAAGAGGACAATGTGAAGTGCGTTCATGATTTGAGGCATTTTGTTCAAAACGGGCCACTCCTGCAAACTTTAGATGCCAATCTTAGCCAATCAGGATGGAAAATGAAAAATCGGTCCAATTCGTCTTGATCACATGACTATAGAGATAATGTGTACCGATTTGCGTGATGTTTGGACAAAATCTGTAGGAGTAATATCAAGAAATGTGTTTAGCAAAAATTGGCCTCCTGGTGGCGCTATAAAAGGCAAATGGGGAAATGCAGGGTAGAGGTTTTTCACCCAAAACGTATGGATATGATATATGATAATATGGATAGATTGTGGAGGCTAGTGTTGCGGTCAATGTGGAAAAAAAATAATCCTGAACACACAAATATGAGAAAAAGAAAGAAACTGCTGCACAACCAATCTCCCCTCTGAGGGCAAAGACTTTGTCATCCAGTCTCTTTACCCAACCTTCGTGTGCCCCCCTCCCTCCTGCCCCACCACCACGCATTCGGACAACCCAACTGACATCTGCTTTTTACAAAACAATTCACCAGAACTCGTTGCATTTATCTGCATTTGTGAGTATTGTGTTTACGATATGCACCTGTGGGATGGAATTGACAGCATGTGATAACTCTTCAATTTTGCAAACGGAAGTTACTCACTCCAAGCACCCGTCATGCTGGCCTTATCTTTTGCACAAACACAATGCTCAGTGTACATAGTATTTTGCATGCAATTATTTACCCAGTGAGTGTCACTCACTCATGCAGGTACAAAACACAAACTATGTCTATGCGAGTGGGAGCCAATCTATTTCGACTGGAATGTCAAAGTAGAATGGGAATTGCATCTACTCTAACTGTGTTTACTGTTTTGCATTATGTATGAACACAATGAGAATTAAATAGTGTGTTGGCCATTTCCCTTAAAGGTGGTAATCATTGCATGTTTACTGCATCGAATCAAAAAGTTAATGCGTCATATTCTGACAGTAATTGCATCGCAAAGTAACGTTTTGTGAGCTTGTAGATCTCTTATGTTCACAGAATGTTTGCCCCAAAATCGGAGCGCTAGGGTTCATGTGATTAAGTACACACAAGTAGCTGTGGTACAGCAGGCTACTGTACGTACCGTGGTAGGGAGAGATAGCAGTGACTGAGTAGTGTCCTACAAACTACATAATAAATTGTTGTGAAATTATTTTGTTTTTCTCCCCCAAATCATCCTGCCGATGGGACTGGCCCATTTGCCGGCCGTCATTTTCACAACCCTATGGGATGTTTGGAGCGATGCCCAAAGTGTCGTACTCAGGGAATGGACAGATGTCCTCTGTTAGCTGATCTAGGTGTGCGGGATAGGGTGTAGGGGTCATGTCATGAATAGAGGTCACGGCCTCTCCTTACTTTCATGACATGATCCACGCTTTGAAAATAAACGTTATTATTTGCCGGCAAAAGGTTTTTATTCCTTCTCTTTTATCTTTGGTCAGTCAGGCTAATCCACTCCATACGGTCTGGTTATTAAACAATAATGGATCCAATTCATCCATATTTATAAAGCACTTTTCAAAACTAGGTTAAAGTGTTTTACTAAATAAAATACAATACGATAACACTAAGGAATTAAAACAGTCATGTAAAAAACAAGAATAAAATCAAATAGAACAAACCTTAGTAATGCTTTGATAGCACCACAGCTGATTCAACCAGCTTCTACACTTCATGGGATGCCCCAAATTAAACAAAATAGCCATGCACTCAGTTAGAAACACTGTAATGTTTTGCTTGCTCTGTTTGGTTGTAAACAAGATATGAACTTGAAAAGCTGTTTCGATTTATAGTTATAAACTAATGGTTATAACGTTGTGTGGCTGTAATGTCTAGATCCTATCGGTCACCCATTGGGTGCCAGGGAACAGCTGAGGTCCTTTCATAGATTGCCAGTGTTACACTGGGTTATCACTAGTTACGCATCACGTTATTTAGTCTAGGACATTGGTTCTCAAAGTTGGGTCCGGGGAACCCCCAGGAGTCCTTGGGGGGGTTCCAGGGGGTCCTCAGCAAAATATGTTCATATAGCATCACAATCATTTTAACCACTATATCCATATTTTATACTTTGGCTATTTAAAAATAGCAGACCTTTTCCGCCGAAGATGGTGTAGAGGGAAAAAAGAACAGACCATGTACAAAGCCAACTCAAGTTGACTAAATAGTATTCAGGGAAAACCTGAATGAAATAAGTAAATGAAAGTAAAAGAAGACATTTGAAAAAATGCTGTTGAAGTGAAAAAAGGCATTTAGAGGTTGTCCTCCCACTTGTAGGAAATGGACAACCATTTACCCCACATTAATATTTTGTCCTCATCATCTTAATTATTATTATTACACTGCTGTCAAATACGCCTTATTAATTCTCCAACTTCAGTGAGCAGAACAATAAAATACAGTAAAGTAACAGCAGTGAAGGGTTTTAGGGGAACAGAGCAGTTATGAAATGTTATTATGAAAAACATTTTTAAATTTAAATATTATTAAGGTTCCATTGTTGAACTTGAAATGTGACACTTTTAAACGGTTAGCTCCACTCCAGGATAAATATTAATGAGTGGAACACAGTGAAGAGTGAACAAAACTCATTGACGTTTTTAAGACGGTAGAATGATGAATATAGCTGTCATCTCTGGAAAAACAAACAGGCACATTTTACCTGCTAAACACAGAGAGACAGAGATAATGTGTGAGATAGTGTGTGTGTGTGTGTGTGTGTGTGTGTGTGTGTGTGTGTGTGTGTGTGTGTGTGTGTGTGTGTGTGTGTGTGTGCGTGCGTGTGCGTGTGCACGTGAGTGCGTGCGCGCACGTGCTTGCTTGCTTGCGTGCATGCATGCATGTGAAAGTGTGTAAGGCTGTCAGATAAATGAGTCACCAGTGAAATGTAGGCTAGTGTTCATCACTCTTATAGTGACAGACAGACAGGCAGAAAGAAAGAAAGGAACACAAACAGACAAGAAACAGCGGGCCCTACTTCGGTAGGCTGGCACATATGGCTGAATTTCCTGAGGCACACTGGTGTTTTTTTACTTACCTGCATACATTTGATAAATTAGCCACTTTCACCCTGCCGAAATTTTTTCTTTTTTTAACAGGCTGAAGTCGTGTGTGTGTGTGTGTGTGTGGGGGGGGGGGGGGGGGGGGGGGGGGTCAATTGAGTCCGCTGCCTATCTGCATGGAGTCCATGGACCGCCAGCCGACGACGTCAGGTCACGCACACACTCATGCTATGTTCCTCACTTTATTGGTGGAGGCATACCCTACAGATATATACAGATATATGTGTAAGTATTATACAATCTAACTCATGCGTGGTAGTGGGTGCCACAGATTAATTGTTCCCCTCCTGCTCAAAGGCCATGATTGCTCTTGGGAGAAGATTCCGTTCCGAGGCTCTTCTTCCATGAAACTGTGCACTGCTCTTAAATTCTTAAAGGGAATGAAAAGCGATCATTTGATTGGCCATGATTAATTGCACCTGCAACACACACGCACTGACAATACAGAGCTTAATCCAACTCATCTATGGCAGCTGTGTTGCAGTCTTGCAGGGAATGCTCCCCTCTCTGTCCACACGATATATTATAGGCTCTATGCACAGCAGCCATATTGGAAAGAAATTGGGCCTCCTCCTTACTTCCTTCATAGGTATTAGCAAGGATTCTTACTAGGAAGTCCGATATTATCAGCCTCCCGATATTAGCATACAAATGTAATAAAACTCAGTTATTTATCTCAGTGGTTCTCAACCTTTTCTGGATGAGGGCCCACTTAAACATCTCCAAAGCATCCGTGGCCCACCCAACTGACCTCTTAACACAGCAGCCGTGTTAAGTGGTCAAATGGGCGGTGCCGCATGCATTTTCAGAGCATGTTTATTTTAATGGTCAATCAATGTATTGTGTTCATGATTGGAGCAATGGAACCAACATAGTATATTTAGGCATAGTTTTTTTCTATCACGAGAAAAAAGAAAAAAGTACCATGACATTTTTGTAATTTATTTGTTACATTGCTATTTTATATTAATGTTATATTATCATTAAAAATCTTAGTGGTTTTTGCTATTATTTGGGGGCCCACTTGCAATATCCTCACAGCCCACCAGTGGGCCAGTGAGAAAATATTGAACAAGTAACTCTTGTGCATTTGTGTTTCCAAATGAAAATACCCCTTTACCTGCAAACTGATGATACAGTATTGTTGAACGTATTCCAAATAGAAAGGCGATAGACCTATATGCACATATAGTTTATCCTCAAGACAAGTAGTCCTGTATCTCGCTGTCTGCTCACCACCCATTTTACAAATGCTAAAGGAAAAGAAAAGAGGATATTTGATTAGTTGTTTTAACACCAGCCCCTACCCACACCCCTCTCTCTCTC
>NC_139957.1:12915591-12920591 GCF_963454915.1 Gymnoscopelus microlampas
CAGACATACTCAAACACAAACAGAGAATAATACTTAATCTGCTGCTACCATACACACACACACACACACACACACACACACACACGAACAGAGCCTAAGGGATAAACTCACCTATAGGCAGTTACAGTCGCTTACGTAAATAAATCAGTTAGAAACATTGTGCGTGCGGTCATGCAGTACCTTGCTATGCCTTGTACCTCCTCACCAACATGGCTGCCAACACACACATTCACCTCCAGGCAGGAAATGATGAATCACTTTGTGAATAAAGGACTATATTACCTCACATCATCTTCCCTGTCGTGTCGTTCATCATCTGTCTACAGCCAGATAGTTAACCACACGACCCCTAATGTCATTTTTAGTTTTATCCCTGCTGTAATGACACGGAGGATTTAATATTTTTTGAAAAATATTTAATAATTTGAACCCCAGCATCCATATTTTGCAGGGAACATAAGCCAATACAATTTTAAACGAAAACAAACACAATGACACAAAACAGATCGCTTTCCCTTACTCCCTCCGTCTCATTCACTTAGGATACAATACATTGAGCATTAAGTATGATAGTAAAATACAGGAATACCTTCAACCAGTTGGACAAGATAAGGAAAACCATTTCAAATAAAATAAAAAGGATGCAATACAAAACATGAATGCACAGAAAAACATAGGGCAGATTTTAATAAACCGAAGTGAATTAAATAACTCAAGCCCCTTTTTTCTTTTTTTTCCTTTTCTTTTTTCTTCTTTTTAACGGTTGTGTGTAACATCTTTCATAAGTGCAGTGTGAATTGTAGCCGGCACTTGCTTCCAGTATCAGTCTGCGAGCCGACAGAGTCAATTTGACATCGGAACTCTTGACTGCCATAACTGCTGTCAGTGGATCGGGGTTGAGATGTATTTCCACAATGTCTGACAGTGATTTAAATATTTTGCCAATATGATGATAATTTTGTGCAGTGCCAGAACATATGGGCTATCCATTTGGATACATTTTGTTGAGCTTTTTCCTTTTGATAAATGTAATCTATTTACGCATCTATTTTTGCAGGAGACCATGCCTGGCGCATACTGAAGAGGAATGTACCAATTGACCCTTTGTCAAGTCCCGACCATGGTTGTGCCCCTCTTCGCACCCATTGGTTGCTGTTTCTTGGTTGGAAAAAAAACCTTTCTCTCCATCCACTACCAACAGGTAGGTTTTTCAGTTGCTTCGTATTGACATTCAGTGTATTCAATTCTTATTTTAAACTGGTCTCAGTAAAAAGGAACATCTCAGGTGCTGGGCATAAATTATATTTTTAAATGGTTTAGCAAATTCAACATAAACAACCATGAGGGGGAACTAGGGCAGAACCATGCAGAAAGAGCCTGCTGGTTCGTCAGTCAGGAGGCAGAAGGCTGACAATGGGTCAATTTGGGGGATTTTGACCAACTCCCCTCACAATAGGCATACTGGGGTTCATGTGTTTAAATGAACATAACAAGGAGGTCCCAATGCAGCCATGCCCAAATATGAGTGTGTTGTCTAACCTAAATGTGTCATCATGGCATCTGGCTCAAACAAATCAGTCAGCTCCATATATGGGCACTAAATGGGGCATGCCAATATATGGGCATATACTGATGACATCAGGGATCTCCATATATAGGTATAAAAGGGAACAAAGACTGAGAGACGGAGACTCCATATATGGGCATATCAGTTGGATCGGCGGTGCGACGTATGTGTGAGGGCCACATAGCGGCCAAACCGCTAGATGATATTATATATATAATCCTTCACACAATCTACAGTATACTTTAATGATGTGTATTGGATCAATCTGGAACAGAGGTTACACACAAACAAACACGCACGTACACACACGCACACAGTTAGTGACAAGGTGAGGTGCAGTGTTGAGGTTGCTAGACACTTTGAGGTTTGTGTGTGTGTGTGTGTGTGTGTGTGTGTGTGTGCGCGCGCGCGCGCGCACGCATGCGTGGTTGGGGGGTCAGGGCCCCTTAAACCAACACCATACACCTTTTACAGCTCATAGCAATTACTCTCTCTCTCGCTCTCTCTCTCTCTCTTTCTCCTTATTCAACACTACCAATTAATGTTGGACATAGAGAGAGACATAGAGAGAGCGAGAGAGAAGGACAAACAGTGAGAGAGGGGTGGCGGGTGCAGGCGGTGACAATCATAGCCACTATTCAGGGGACCCCTTGCTCGCCCCCTGCACTCCAACATAGAAAGGAAGAGAGAGGGGCCAAGGAGGCTATGGAAGAGTGCAAATTAACTCTCCTTTTCTCTCTTTTCTCTCCTTTCTCGCTCTCTCTCTCTGTCTGTTTTTTTTTCTTCAACCAGTTGAGGTCTGTTGAAGCAGGATAATGAGGGAATCACAGCAGCTCACACAGGCCTGACACACCGATCTCACACAAACGCACGCACGCACACACACACACACACACACACACACACACACACACACACACACACACACACACACACACACACACACACACACACACACACACACACACACACACACACACACACACAGGTTTGTATTGTATCACTATACTTGTGAGGACATCAACATTTTAAGACAGTGATTTTATGCACATTTTCGTTTATTGCCATTTAAAGCCTAAAGCCGAAAAATCTACATGGCCACAACGCATCGCAGATCAGCATTTTGTTCTGTACCAGCGTGCAACTAAGTGTAAATCAGGTATAACAGTATCTCTAATCCCTAAACCTAACATCTAAATGTCTACTCTTAAACCTAACCCTAACCTGAATATTTGTCTAATTGTAAATGTCTAAAAAAAAAAGAGAAAACCATTTGTCTTGTGAGGATCAGGAATAACGTCTATTTCTCTTATTCTACTACTGTATACTTGTGGGGGCATTTGGTCCTCACAATTATAGTAATACACACACACACACACACACACACACACACACAAGAAACACACACACACACACACACATGCGCAAAAGAAACACGCGCACAGGCAGGTACACACACTCACTCAAAGTCATAAACTGACATGCATGCTCACACATCCATGCACGCACATGCACACAGAAACAAACACAGACACTTTACAACTACCAGCCAGTTAGTAATTGGTTGCTTTGCATACAGGGTGAGTATGTCTGCTTGGATCCATTTAAAAACGCACACAAACACACGCATGCTTGTGCATGCACGCACACGCACACACACATGTGCGCGCGTGTGTGTGTGTGTGTGTGTGTGTGTGTGTGTGTGTGTGTGTGTGTGTGTGTGTGTGTGTGACAGAGAGAGAGAGAGATAGAGAGAGAGAGTTTTTGGCTGTGGGACACTGTTTTACGACTACGTAGATGACGCTTCAGTAAGTCACAATGCAGTGACAGTTTATCCCCTGATGAGGGCAGAGTGGCTGAGAGAGACAATTTAATAACGGTGTCCACCCCGCGTCGGCCCACTGTTGCCTCGTTACGCCACTGAGTTTAACCACTACTTTCTTTATTATGCAGTAGTAACACACAATTCAGGTCTTAACCACTTGAACCCCACCCCAGCATCCAGATTCTGACGGGAACATTTGCCAAAAAGTTGCAGACCTACAAGCTCGCCTTATGAGCTTGTAGGTCGGCTATTTTTTTGGCGAAGAGATTTGGTGTAGACGGGGAAAAGTGGTCCAAGTACAGTTATAACTCAAGTCTGTTTCTCTAAGACTAGAGGGTTTAAGTTCAGAGGGGTCAATGTTCTCATTTGGGGTCAACCAGGTTGTGGAGCCGGATGGCAACTTGCACAAAGGACTGGCCTAGTAGTGTTGTGTGTGTAGAGATGAGTCTATGGCTGCTCATCATTAGCTTATCATGTAAACCATCTGAGCTAACTGCACACGCACGCACGCGCGCGCATGCACGCACGCACGCGCGCACACACACACACATAGTACATGCACATACAAAGTACATGCACACACACGCGCACACAATCAGATGAGAAACTATTTTCTATAACAGAATTCCTACCTGCTATCTTTATACTGTGTGTGCGTGTGCGTGTGCGTGTGCGTGTGCGTGTGTGTGTGCGTGTGTGTGTGCGCGCAATGTGGCATTCATTTATAGCTAGATAGCAGCTAACAGAAATTCCTTCACCGTCCCTTACTGGCTGCAGAAAGTAATGCATCCTTTCCTCTATCTCGCTCTCTCCCTCTCACTCTCTCTCTCTGTCTTTATCACTCAAGCAGAGAAAGGGAGAGAGAGAGATAATTGCAGTGAGTGTAAAATCCTCTGTATCACTTTGCTCTCTCTCTCTATCCCTCTCTTGTTCCCTGGCTCGAACAGAGACTGTCAATGTGAATGCAGAATGTAAAGCAATTCTAAAAAATATCCTTCTATCTCCATGCCTTTGCAGTGCTTCCATCTCTCCCTCCTCCCCCCCCCCACCTCACGTCTTCCCCTCAATCGCTGACTCGGAAGGCAGATGAATAGCGTAACAATAGTAATAGTTTGTGTCTAATGGCGCGTGTCTCTGTGTGACAATAGAGAGGAGCTGATCTCCAGCCAGCCTCCATCTCAGCCTGGTGTCACTGGCAGCATAGAGTAATAGCTGCCAGACAGACAGCCAGACAGACGGACGGACGGATGGACGGAGAGATAGATAAAGAGGTAGAGGAAGGAGAGAGGGAGGGGAGGAAGAATGGCATTCAATCCCATGGAGCGCATTCTGAATTCTAACACTGACAAAAATGGAGGCCGTGTGTGTGTGTGTGTGTGTGTGTGTGTGTGTGTGTGTGTGTGTGTGTGTGTGTGTGTGTGTGTGTGTGTGTGTGTGTGTGTGTGTGCGCGCGCGTGCGTGCGTGCGTGCGTGCGTGCGTGCGTGTGAGAGAGAGAGAGGCAGAGAAAGTGCATTGTAAATAGTAAATCCACGACGCGTCTGTCCATTAGACAGAGTGTAGCAGATACCGATGTGATGATGAGGTGATAGCACAGGTATACTGGGGCT
>NC_139957.1:12925591-12933091 GCF_963454915.1 Gymnoscopelus microlampas
CGTGTTACACTAGAACAAGATGTACCATAAACAAGAGCTATCAGGCCTAAGGGAGACGTACACCATGCCAAATATCGTATCAATCATAACAAGGCACAAAGATGAACAACACAATGTACTTGAAAGTGAAAGTTAGATATTAAACAACCATAATACAGATAATATGATTCTTCCCCACGTTGCTATAAAATCCCAGACGATAAGTTAAAATGTGTTGTTGTTGTTGTTGTTGTCATTGTCAGTTTTGGTACATAACAACCACTTCACGTGCATGTTTACCATTTCGTCTCCGTTGGGTGGAAACCTCATATTTTCAAAATATGAGGTTTCTCAGGATTCAACAAAAAATTACACAGATTCTTTCCCGTCTTAAAGGGTTAATAACTCATGAATGGCCTTTGCCGTCTTCTGCTGCCTGCTCCTTATTTCAATAAGGGCCACCTGTGAAGACATATACGGTACGTACATTATGCTACTATACTAAGAGTTAGCATATACCAGTGTTCACCGCCCACCCATCTCACCACTCAACAGGGCAGCCGATAGACTGCCGTGTTGTGTGGTCATTTGGGGGGGCCGTGTGCATTTTCATAGCATATTATGATCAATCAATTAAATGGAACTAATGTTGTATAATTTAAGTTCCTATTTAGCAGTATCACAATAAAAAGTCATTTTTCAAGATTTTAAAGAAACATCATTTCTTAATTTAAGGATTATTACAATGTTAGTGTTTTGCCAGTTATTTGGCCCATTTGTAATATCCTCACGGCCCGCCAGTGGGCCCACAGGTTGAGAACCACTGGTGTATATACTACTATGGGTAATGACATCATTTATTAAGACAATACCTGCAATATTTTCAGATAATTTCAGTCCAACATGCCCCCCAAAACTCACACTGACATGTACACTACACACATAAATGAACACACTGTCAACACCCGGCACAATATACACAACACACAATCTTATGAACGTTAATTACTGAGCTAAATACACAGCATGGGTGAAACAAACAGCTGTGTGTACGCGTGCGTGCGTGCGTGCATGCGCGCGTGTGTGTGTGTGTGTGTGTGTGTTCAGAGCTTTGAAGGGGGTGGGAGGGAAGCAGAGAGCAGAGACAATAACAAATGTAACAGTTATATTTATACATGTAGTCACTCTGCTGCTCTCGACATCTCTCCCGCTCTCTGTTTCTCCACCTCGCTCTCTCTCTCTCTCCCTGTCTGTCTCTCGCTCTCTTTTATAACAGCTCATGTTGTGATTGTTTTGGGAAGCAAGGCTTTGTGGGTAAACATAGGGATTCTGCAGCAAGTTAAACATGTTAAAACAAGTAAACACACATATACACAGAGATTCATACACATGGGCACAGACGGACACATGCCGACAGACATACAGTATTATGCTGTATGAGCATACTGTATATGTATCGTCTGTCGGGTGGAAACCTCATTATGTCCAAAACTGTTACTTTTCAGGATTCAAATAAAAAAAGAAATTTGTGTGACACTGTAGTTAAAGGACGACTTCATATAATTGGTCCTCATCATAAAATGTTTTTTTTACAAAAATCTAGTCGTCCGTGTCTCCTAGGAGGGCTGTGGACACTTCAGAAACCCGCCTACCAGTGACATCATCATTAGGCGGGGTTTTTTTTTTCAAACAAGATTTCACTTTTCTTTTTTTCTTTTTTATTAACGCAAGAACAATGGCTTCCATTGTACTAACTTTCCAGGCGAGTAAATGATATCTATGCAATAACAAATATATTTATTGAACCAATGTTTTAACCGTAGCCTTCTTCAGAGTCTCACCAACAGAATGTACACAAACAAAAATACAACCGTTGTAAGGCAAACCATTAAATAAGCCATGTGTAAGTGGTGTAGGTTTACAGAAACATCAAAGTCAGGATCTGTCTCTGTGTTATATTTTGTAGTGATATCTTATTGTTTCCTGTTTTATGTGGTGTACTTAGGTTTTACTCAAGCCCCCAGAGCCGTGGTAGCATAGATATAGAGACCTAGATACCTCATTGGCCGCTGGAGTTTATTGGAGCGATCTGAATCGTGGCCGCCAAATCTGAGAATGCAATACTTCCGCATTAAAAACGCCACTGCCTTTGCTTCTATCGTTTGAATCCCTATTGCGCCTGCTCGGTGCACTTTATTTTGAAGTAACGTCCCTAGTGTTTCCTGTTGTCCTTGTAGCTGTTGTCTGTCTGACTTAACTAAGCTACCCTGTGATTATGGTGAACTTGAGGCAGCTGTGTCCTGTTTGCCCCAGCCAATCCCTGTGTTGAATGTCTTTGAGTTCCACCTGTGTCTAGTTAGTTCCCTGTGTATATATTCCTGTTTGTTTGAAGCTGAACAGGTTCATCGGATCCTCTATGTCTTGTACCTGTGTCCGTTTTGCTACACTAAGTGTTGTGGGGTCCCAGTAGACAAAATGTTAGTGTAGTGTGAGGTTAGGATTATGGACATGGTGTTGTGAGCACTGGAGAGAAAAGTACTTGTTTTGCACTTTGAGTTGAAGTCTGATCAAGTTTCCCTGCATTTGGGTTGAGCTTAAAAAAAGACTTAAAGGAGCAGTTCACCCCAAATAATTATTATTTTCTATCCCCATGGAGCCTTGAATTCATGGAGATTGTTTTTGTTTGTCACATTCCGAAGCCAATAATTTGAGTCTTTGGGACTTGGGAGTTTCCTACCGAGTTTCCTACTGACCGATAACCCAGTCATCAAATTATTGGCTTAGGAATGTAACAAAAACAAAAACATCTCCAATTCAAGGCTTCATTGGGTGTATAATTGATAGAAAATAAGTATTTTTTTGGATGAACTACTCCTTTAACATGTAGCAGCCACTGAACAATATTAATATTATTAGATTATAAATGTCATTGCCCCAGTCAAAGTGTAGTTTAATATCACTATAATTCAATGAACTTACAAAACGTCATAACTATTAAATGTAATTTTATTTAATTTAAGCAAAAAAAATGAAAAATGAGGTTCCATGGCCATACCTCTGGTTTAGGGGCCGGCCTAGCAGAGAGAATGTCACTCTCCCACTCACTCACTTAGAATCAGAATCAACTTTATTGTCACATCATATCACTCACTCGATGATAGATGGATGGTTTTGGCCTGTGTGTGTGTTTGTTTGTTTGTCTCCTGGAAAAAGGGAGAGGGCGGGTGTGGTTGGGCACAGCTGGATTATTGACAGCTGTGTGGTTCTGTGAGCTATTGTTTCAGAGCCCGCTGGGATTGGACCCCAACTGCTACTGTAGTTCTGCTAACAGCCTACTGTAAACCTCGGGTGCATGTTAGTCTCTCTCTCACACACGCACACGCACGCACGCACGCACGCACGCACGCACGCACACACGCACACACACACACACACACACACACACACACACACACACACTCAAGAGGGCACAACCCTGTTATACATCATACAAAACTACATTCAAATGATACACACATGCACGCACGCACGCACATTCATATACTCACAGTATACACACACATTCAGTGTGTGAGTGTAGCCTCTGGTTGATCACAGCTCCTATTTATAGCAGCAGCTCAGGTCCCATTATCTTCTCATTTAGTTGTAAATGTGCAGAAAATATTCTTCCTCTCCCGCTCCCAGGTCTGCATCTGTAAACTGCTGAGATGTGTGTGCATGGGTGTTAATGAACCCAGGGACTGTCACCGTGCGAAGGAACCCCTCCTGGGGCACTCGCGGGGCTCTGAGTCGGTGTATTTACACATAGTGGTGGAAGAAGTACTGCGATTGTTTTTTATTTAAGTAGTAGCAATATCACAATGTAGAACTCATCCCTTCTACAAGAAAAAGGCCTTCATTCACAATTTTACCTGAGTAAAAGTACAGAACTATTGGCATCGAAATATACTTAAGTAAAAGTACTACAGTTTTTCAAAATGTGTCAAACTTTTTTTCAAAAACAGCAGATCTACAAGCTATCCTTAAGTATAAAGTAGGGCTTAATTGATTAATATTTGTTTTGTATTAATAATCTAAATCCGCATCAGAGATGTAGTGGAGTAGAAGTCTTTTATAATGCAAATTTGGGTCATGGGTGGGATGGCTGACTTGGATGGATTTTAAAGTATCAAAACATTACTCAAGTACTGAGTAACTTCTGATATATGGTATCAATAATTGAAAAAGGAGCACCAGTTGCAAATATGCCCCATTTTTATATAAGCTATTTCACATGCCTTTCTAAACTGTTCATATGGTGGTAGATAATTAGTGTGACTGTGTGTGAGCATGTTTTTCTATTTAACTTTTTACGGTGAGTTGGTCTGGATGTATTAGGATCTTCTGCTTCTATAAAATATCGTATCTATTGCCAAAGCAACAGCAACACAATTAACATGAAGGAAAACAAAATGGTGCTTGTAAAGTAAAACATTAGTGTGGAGCCCTGCAATTAGGGCAACCATAGCTGAACGGGTAGAGAGGCCACATGGGAAACAGAAAGTCCCAGGTTCGATTCCCGGCCCGGCTATGTGCTGAGGATCCGACATGTTGGTGGGCTTGTAGATCTGCTATTTTCCATGCGCAACACATGCATGCAACCAAGTATACATCAGGCGTAAGCTGCCGGGCGCTCCAAACGCCCACCCTATGGAGTGTTACACTCTGCCTGTGCCCTTGATGGCCGAATCACAGCCATGCTCATATGCAGCGTAACAGCACTCCCTCTCATGTGATACTGCTTAATTAAACATCTCTATGGGTGAACGCCTTACAGTTTTATAGTTACAGACACCCAACTAACAGTCTTTGTTTGCCATCTCCCTGCCCCCCCCCCTCTCTCTCTCTCTCTTTCTCACTTACAGTAAATAAAAACACAACAGATGATGTCACAATGTGACAATTAGCTCACTCATAAATCTTGTTGGCTTATGAAATATGACCGGAGCTGTCTGCTGTTACCTGGGAACCTGAAAAACACCCACACACACACATGCATGCACATGCGCGCGCATGCACACACACACACACACACACACACACACACACACACACACACACACACACACACACACACAGAGAGAGATGGAAACAAGGACAGACAAAAGATACAAAGAAGTAAAGAGAAACGGTAAATAAGGAAATGAGGAGAAAGTGGAAAAAGAAAGTGTTAAAAATGAACTGAAATTGTATTTTGAGAGTACTTCATTTCTTTATCGTTACATATTTGCTAATGAAAGGTGGCTGTCCACGTCTCAGCCAATCACAGCGATGAGACCCCCAGACGCTGTTCAGATGAGCGTCTTTTAGCCGGCTATGAGCTCTGATTTGGGGCATTAGCGAGTACCATGTCCCACCTGGATGTCACATTGGTCCACAAAGTCAAAATGATCAAACAAGGCAGTGCTGAATCAAGTGTCTGTGACTGCATTGCCTATTTCTTGCCTCGAAATGTTTTCAGAAACATCTTTTAACACATTGCCTGCCAAAGACGTTTTAAAACGTCATTTAAAATACACCACTTGCCTGCCAAAAAATATATTAAAACATTTTTAATATATATATTTTTCCCCCGTTTTTTTTTACGTTAGGATATAACGTGATCCAAAGATTTACTGCTCCATTTACTTCCTGGTTAAAGTATTTGGGAAATATTCTGTATCTCGGCTCCTGTGTTGCTGTGATGTGCCAACGGGAGGTCGCGTTCTTTTTTCGTTTTTTTTTTTGCGGAAGCACAGTGAAACCCTGCGTGATTAGAAACCATCACAGGATCGATCATACTGGAGATAAATATTCAGTGACTACTTGAAAAGGTAAAGGTTAAAAATGCTGGCAGCGACTGCAGCCTGTTTTAGAAAATCCCTGGCAGTGAATGTAATGTATGTTTAGCTTTAAAACTAGATTGTTTGTAACTCGCGACAGCCATGTGTGTTTGCATTCAAGATAGTACTACCACCCTCTAGTGCAGAATTTCTCAAATTGGAATACGTGGAGGTAGTACCGGGGGTACTTGTGACAAAGTGAAAAAATAAGCTGCTGAGCTGTAAAGTGTTAAATAAAAAATTAGCACAGCTGCATAGAAAGCAATACTTATTCACTGTTGAAAATATTGACATCATGAACTGTTATGGTCACAGTTTTAAATACATTTGTATCATGTCAGTATCATGGTCAATATCATGTCAGTTTCATGGTCAGTGTCAGTTTCATGTCAGTATCAAGGTCAGTATCATGTCAGCATCATGTCAGTATCATGGTCAGTTTCATGTCAGTATCATGTCTGTATCATGGACTAAGCAAAATGATGAAGTCGGGTAAAGGGGGTAGTTGGCTTCACAGATCAGGGCACAGAAGCCAAACAGAGAACCACTGCTCTAGTGTCAAGCATAATGAAACAGCTCTGCATGGAACATTGATTGACAGGTGAATGTCATGATAGTGTTGGTTAAATTGATTAGAATCGGCTGATTTAATCACATATGACATTTTGATTTGACAGTAAGTAATTAAGATTTTGATTAAAAAAAGATACAAAGAAATTGTACTGTATGTCCCATGACCGCAGGTATGGATATAAAAGTGAGAAAATCTATTTTTCATTTAGAGAGAGTTGAAATGGAACCAAATGGACCCATGACAGTCCATTTGGTTCCATTTGTACACTCTCTGAGTCACAAAACTGAAACGGTCCATTTGGATCCTATCAGCCATTTAGCATGGGGACCCCCTGGAACCCCCTCAAGGACCCCTGGGGGTTCACCGGACCCCATATTGAGAACCACGGATCTAAGCCACTTTGAATGTTGTCTGATTGTTGGAGCCAGACGTGCTGCTTCCAGCTTCTCTCCTGGGGGTTTCACCAAACTACAGAGTCTTAGTTTACACAGAACAATGTGATAAACAATAGCAGTCCAGCCAGTAGAAGGTCTGTGGGAGAAAACACCTTGTTAACTAGAAAGGAGCACTCAGTAGAACGCAAATCTCCGCTAGGAGGCATGTCTGTCTGTGTCTGGGGCATGCGATGACAATGTTTTGGGGAAGGGATATAATAAAGGACTCTGATTACATCATCACGGTGCAACCGGAGTAGACAGGCTATATAGAGACAAATCTTTGTACAGTGAACACATAGAAGGATAGTGTGGCATGTTGTTATCACTATAGGACAAACACGATGTTACAAAATACCTGCTAAGAGCTCATACAACACGCAAATCTTGTCCGGTGCAAAGGGCCAAGCTAGTTCTCATTTAGGTTTCTGGTACTTATACCTTTAATCCCTGCGCATGCCACCTGTACCACGAATACAGCTGAATTTCCCCTGTGGGATGAATAAAGCTCTGTCTGTCTGTCCGTCCGTCCGTCTGTCTGTCTATCTATAATGTTATAGAATGTCTGCAGTTCCAGTTTGTATCGCCAGTCAATCAAACAAGTCCTGCACGAGAGGAAGTATAGCACTGTAATGTCAATGACATTATGGCT
>NC_139957.1:12938091-12960591 GCF_963454915.1 Gymnoscopelus microlampas
TTATAATAATAATAATAATAATAATAATAATAAAAACAGAAATATTTAAAGACACTTGTTCTGCTAACAGCAGGTGCACAGATTGGTAACCATGGATATTTGCAGCCTCAATTATGCAGACTTGTTTGAATCTAATTGACACAATTCAAACAAAATCACATTCAAACTCCCAGTCAGAATAACAGTGTTCTAAACACAGAAAGCTGCAGTTTAGTGTGTGATTCCTGAAGCCTGTTTTTTGGCTGATTGAATTTACAACCTGCTAGAAGAACTGCAGTGCAAATAACATGATACAGAGATCTACCATTCATTTCAATAGATTTACACAAATCAATCTGTGCAGAGTAAATCTACACAAATATTTCAATACAGAGTTGATTTACAAAGATGTTTCTGTACAGAGTTAGTCTCGCATAGCCAGACAACTATTCTCTGAATGAGTCTTCAACTACACCTCTTTAAAGCCGAGAAAGGAAGCTGTCATCTGTTTGTCAATTCCGTTCCCGGAAATATATTTGAAAATATCTTTAAAATATACTTTTGAATTGTCATTTCCGCTAAGCAGCACGGAATATATGCTTCGATTGTTTTGATTTACATTAGGACAGATTTACATGGCTGCAAAGACGAAATGGAAGCACGGAGAAGGGGGGACATCAATCATGAAAATTGTGTCTGGCTCCAGAGACTATATACGGAGTAGATCTACACACATATTTCAATGTAGAGTAGAGCTACACAGACATTTCTAAACAGGGTAGACATACAGACATCCTGACAGAACTACAGACAGACAGACTACTTTATTCTCAAACTCATTTCCTTGTCTTGTGTTGCTCCTGAACTAAAGTGTGCTCCTGTTGGGGCTCGCCTTCCTCTGGTATACAGGAAACTGGAGAATAAACGTGGTGGTTCTGTGTGCAGCTATGTCAGAGTCACATCAATATAATACAGTGTCAGAATGAATCGGGGAAAAGTGAAAGATGTCACAGTTACAGCCACTGTCAAGTTTAAGCCTACAAGGTAATCTTGCTGACAACTGGAAATGATGGATGGAAGTTTGAGCCGTTTTGCCCCGCTAGGGTTATAACTGAAACCTCGGAGGAAGTGCAGTGTGCTACTTTTCTGCATACACACATTTGTGTTTCCAAGATCTGGAGACAGATTAAAGTGAAGTTTTAAGAAAAGGTTTCAAGACAATCTATGGAAAAAAGCAACCCACCATTCTTTTTTTCCCATTCCATAGTTGTATCGGTGGTTGGTTGGTTATTTTTTTCCTCGGAGAGTAATTTCACATGGACATGGACATCAATGGTGTATGCAATAACTGAGTAAGCTGTGTATTACCATTATTGCCAAGTCTCCACGTAGAAGGTGCGGTGCGCACACCCAGGTATGGACTAGTAAACATGAATACAGAACATACACAGCCTTTGGTCAGACTTGTAAGTTATGCATCATCAATTTGCAAAGATGATGATGAAATCACAGGGCCACACAAGGAAAATGCATGCTGTGGAACAGAGTGAACGCAACAGTGACATGTTCTTTGGCACAGTTGAAGTGGAACAGGAGGTATGCAGCAGTAAAACTTTTAACCATGCAAAGATGGAGGATGAAGATGAGTGGACTCAAGATCTGATAATAAACAGGAGTAATGTGACATGTGATGTCAACAGAAACATTGAAACTCACTGGACATCAGAGGAAAGCTGAGAAATTGGGCAGAAACTCACCTGCGTGTACAAAGGACAAAAACACAAGATAGAGATTGAGATAATACAGCAACAGGTCCGTTCCAGCGATACTGGGAAAAGCAACATGCTAGGCCTGGTGAAGTGAGTATAAGGTGTTGTAAGTTACAATGACATTTGATTTTGACTTTGATTACTTGTTTTATAGACTAGGCTGTTTACCAGGATAACACCATATTCAGATTTGTCCAACTATTGCACCACCTGTGCGTGCTCCGCGAAAGATTCCAGTAGCTCTCAGCGACAAATAAGTGTAGGAACTATAGCAGTGGTGTGTTCTACCGTCAGATGCTGTGTACGGCGTATACCTTGAGATTTTTTTCCGTCGCTACCGTATACCTTCAAAAACTGTTTCATCCATTGAAAACGCGAGAGCGTATACCCACGACCACGCGCATCGTATCGTAGCGTATACCTTCCGAAAAAAACTAGAACACAACACTGAACTATAGGATGTATAAGGAGATATCGTTTCCTGCATCTATCGTCTGGGATTTATTTTGCAACTATTCAGAGATCTGTGGCACAAGTAATTGAAGGCCTGTATGGGGTAGTCAGCATCATTGATAATTAGTATGGGGTGACACAGTCGAGGAACGCAATCAAAGTCTGATGAAGTTCTTGGAGCAAGCAAGAGAATATGACCTAAAAGAATGTACTAATATACTGTATACTTAGAACTATAGACACAAGTTATGCTACTTCTATATTGTCCAAAACTCACACAAATTGCCACACTCTGGAGTCATGTGATAAAAAACATATAATACAGATACTCTGTACCATTTGATAACTGGCTTCAAAAGTTTATGTAAGGGGCCTATATTGGCATATATGTCTGTGTTCATTCAATACAGTTTAGCATCTCTGTTCTGGGCCATTTGTAGTTTTCTCAGCACAGAAGCATGCAGAGGACCAAAGAGTTAAGAAATAGTCCAGGTGGCTTAAAATAAAAAATGGGAATATAAGGATGCAATTTTCTTGCCAATGGAGATAGTGTTGCCTATTTTCCTAACCGTTGTGTCACTGTGTTCCAGCCATGACAGTCGACTATCTTTTGTTACACACCCAGTAATTTAACCTTACCCACCTGTTGGATATGTGCAACAGACAAGTACAGACACAATGTAGGCATAGTTGCGGTAGATGATGGATTTGGTCTCACTTTGTTTGTTTAATACTAACTTATTTAGTTGTATCCAATCAAATAATAAGTTTACTTCAGAAGATAAAACTTTGTCAATGCTCCACTAGTATTTGCAGTATAATACAGTGTAAAATCGTCAGTGTACATTTTGTGTACTTGCTTCATGCAAAATAGATGGCTGTCATTTGTATAGATGGAATACTGTGGGGTCCATGACAGCTACAAGATAGCAGGCCACAGTCTAGCCAGGGCGGTCAAATTCATTTTAGGTCATGGGCCAGATTGGTCAAAATGCAATGGATTACTTTTTGTCTCCGCCAGGCCAAAAGGCATGGCCGAGACTATATTTTGCACCCTGTCTGTCCGTCCGTTCAGATTTTTAATATACCATCCTGATTTTGCACGCACATTCCCACCAGGCCGAGGAAGAAATGCCACTTAAAAATGATCAAATCAGCCTCATGGTGGCGCTATAACAGGCCAATTCGTGTTTTTACCTATTACTGCACCAATCTGCAACTGCAACTGCAACTTTGCCCTGTATTTTTCTGCCTGTTATAGCGCCACCAGGAGGCCGACTTATGTAAAACGTATTTTTTTATATTGCTCCTTCTGATTTTATCAAAATGACACGCAAATCGGTACACATATAGTCGTCATGTGATCAAGACGGATCTGTTTGATTTTTCATATTCCATCCTGATAGGTTAAGATTGACATCTAAGGTTTGCAGGAGAGGCCCTTTTTGAACAAAATGCCACAGATCATGGAAGCAGCGTCCGATTGCGGTGAAACTTTGCACGCACATTTGCACTACATTGAGGAATAAATGCCACCCTTTTAACATTGCCCTATTATAGCGCCACCAGGACACCATTTTTTTCGCTACACTTTTTTTTAGTACCACTAAAGATTTTGTCCAAACCTGTGCTCTGAGGAGGCCTATTTCTAGTTGTCTGTGCGTGCATGCTCCCAATGCTGAAAGGCATGAGTGCCGTCATAGTATTCGGTCACAACACACAAAACATGATGGGTAACATTCTTAGCCTATTGATGTCAGGTCTAGGACTGTGGCTATTATCAGAAGCCAGATGCTCTATAAATGTACTGCAACCTTTTTGTTCATTTGAGGTTTGGCACTCGTACCACTATTGACTTTGCACAATGAATAGGACCATTCCAAGTACAAGCTATGTCAGCATAACACCTTCCCACATGTTTCCAAACAAATGTGAAATATTTGGCCTCATATGTAGCAGTTAATCACTGTATCCAGCTTTGAAACTCAGGTGACAGTTTCGTCCAAATTTATTCCATCATTTTGTGGGATTTCCTTAGTCAAGGTGGCCGCCGGCAGCCTTGAAAGCGCTGGAGAAATTAAGTGCACAATTGGGCACAGCTTCCCAACATATGTACCTAGATTAGTTGTGGTACAACATAATTATATGTAGGCTAATGAGAGTGCTCAGGTGGGCAAAAATCAGCAGAATTCAAGCACTGTCTACAACAACTTTGTCATACATGAATAGTCCAATTTCCTTGACAATGTCCTAGACTAGATATTGACAAACGTTTGAGCACAGCCCCACTCCTCAACCAGTAGATATCCGCGTGGCAGAGTAGGCCATGTAGAATATTATGTATAACACCTCCATACCAGCTCCACAAACTCCTTGGTGATGGTCACAAATAAACCTTCCTAATTGAGCTACATGAGTGATGTTGTAGCTTATACAGACAGCAATACCGCACATTACTTCACTTTGTTCTAGTTTACTGTAAAAAAAAAAATCTCCTGCAAGGCCCCTGATTCTCTTTCCTGAATAGCCTTCAGTGCAGCAATGGGTGAGACGACGTAAGTGGTGCCCTTGCAGTAGGTGCTTACACGCAGCAGGTAAATGGTAAAATGAAACTGCATTTATACATTATATCGCCTTTGCAGACTTTCCGACCCTTCAAAGTGCTTTACAGTGTATCTCACATTCACTCATTAACACACACATTCATACTCCGACGGCAGCAGAGGAGACCATGCAAGGCACCAACCTGCATATCGGGAGTCGGAGCAGGTTCAGCGTCTTGCTCAAGGACACTTCAAAATGCAGCCAGGGGTTGGGGATCAAACGAAGAACATTAACTTTCCATATAGTGCGTAGCAAAAAAATCATGAAGGGGGCGTCAACAAGTGTCATTTGGTAGCGGCGGACATCTTGGTGGGTCATAAACAGCTTGACTTAACATTGACTCCCACCAATATGTCTGCAGCTACTATGCCACGCCCCCCGTGGTGACGACACGTTGCCAAGCACTATAGATATCCATGTTGAGAGTGATCACAAACTACTTGAGAACATCTTCAGAAAGTCACTCTACCAAGTTCCCATGTGACCACAAAGGATGATTCTCAGACTCCAGAGGTCACTCACACCTGTAAGCCAGGAAAAGAAGTGCACATTGCTGATACTTTGAGCTGTGCTTACCTCAAAATAACTAGAAGAATACTTGCTAGAAGAAGTTGGGGTTACCTTGATTACACAATGTGTACAAGTTCAGGAAAGCACCGGCAGATGATCCTGAAATGCGAATGCTAAGACAATGAATGGATAGTCAACAGAAAGGAATGATGTTCCAAAGGGAATGCGGAAATACATTTAAAGACTAAATGTGTCAGGAATAATGTTAAAAACTGCAAAACTCATTATACCAAAACCAAATAAAACAGGAAAGGCTCAACAAAATTCATGAGCAACAACTGGGAATAGTGAAATGTTACAGTGACCTTTTCATTGCTCTGCTTGTATACCACAACACACTCATTGAGAGTGTAGGGTTTTCTCCTGCACAGCTGTTAGATGAACATCGTAAGTAAGTTTTAAAAAATGCCAACAACTTCACTGACTCCTGAAGGTGAATCTAAAGTACAGGCAGATGAAGCGAAAGAGCTATTATGACAGACACACACGGCAGTTGCCAGATCTGCAAACAGGTGAAAATGTCAGATTCAGAATGCAGAGAGGGGACACATGGAAACCAGATATCAGCAACCAAGATCCTACATAGTTCACACACCAGATGGATGAGTCCATAGGAGGACCAGAAAATGTCTACTGATGACTGGCGAGAGGGAGTTTCCACCTACAGATGCACACAACATTTCCACATACACAGACACTGAAAATAATGCACAGAATGCAAAGATACAGTCACTCAAGACACTGACACTCTTTAGGGACACACAGGAGTCAAGTCAAGCTTCTAGTTGATATACAAAGACTAGACATACACACAACCTCACACGGATTGAGGCAATGTAACACATGTTATATGTTCTGAAGTGTAAAATAAGTTTGCAAGAGAACAAGTGCTGTTTGTAAAGTAGAACACAGTTCAAGGTGTTTTTTTTGTTTGTTTACTTAAGTGTTACTGAACTGTAAGAAGGTGAAAAGAAAATGGTATATTTAGAGGCACTATTTGATAATTAACCATGTTAATTCATCCATTTGTTAATTAACACTGAGGATTATGTGTATGACATCAGTCACATAAGGTGTGGTATATAGGAAACTGGAGAATAAACATGGCGGTTCCGTCTGCAGCTGTGTGTCTGAGGAACATCGATACAATAATTACCAACGGCTCTTGGTTTGAGGACCTGAGGGAGCTCAGCACTGTAACTCCAACTTGTAACTCCCAGTAAATAGTAATGAGCTGTACAAACAGTCAGAGACCACCCTGTACCCTGTCCGACAGCAGGGACAATGTGGGAAGAGAAGTTCTAACTCCTGCCATCTGGTTGGTACAGAGGTGTGATAGATTGCATATTGATTAGTAATCTATCATTTTTGTTTATATGAACTCTTAACCCAGTTATAATTGTGTGTGTGTGTGTGTGTGTGTGTGTGTGTGTGTGTGTGTGTGTGTGTGTGTGTGTGTGTGTGTGTGTGTGTGTGTGTGTGTGTGTGTGTGTGTGTGTGTGCGCGCACGCGTGCGTGCGTGTGTGTGTGTGTGTGTGTGTGTGTGTGTGTGTGTGTTCTATATACCACCCAGTCTGTCTCTCTCTTTATTGGAGGGTGTAGCCATGGAGCTCTAACGTTCACTGCCAAATGGATTGGTATAAGCACTGGCTCCGCTGATCGTGCGCGCGCGCGTGTGTGTGTGTGTGTGTGTGTGTGTGTGTGTGTGTGTGTGTGTGTGTGTGTGTGTGTGTGTGTGTGTGTGTGTGTGTGTGTGTGTGTGTGTGTGTGTGCACGCACCCAGGTGGCTGCTCCGTCTGGAGCCTATAGCCTTCCATTGCAACATATTGGGGGCAAACACAAGATCCCCTACACCCCCCCTCCTTTCTCTCTCTCCTGTACAGGCAGACAGACGGTACGCAGAGAGAAAATAGCTCTACTGCAATCAGTCTCCAATGGGTGGAGAGAAAGAGGACAAACACACTGTGGGGCATATTACAGTATTGCAGTGGTTCCCAAACCTTTTAGCTTGAGACCCAAAACATGAATTTGATGTCTCCCCGGGAATCAAACTAGTGGAAATAGCTGATCTACAAGCTCACAACATGTAGCATCGAGACAACGCGACGCAGAGGGAGGGATTCCGCTCAACCATTCTGGGTTTAAGTGGTTAACGTTATATCGTCGTCAAAATCGTAAGTGTTTTGCCAATTATTTGGGGGCCCACTTGCAATACCCTCGCAGCCCACCAGTGGGCCCCGGCCCACAGGTTGAGAACCACTGGCCTATAATGACAGTGTGGTTCAGACCTGTGTAAAAGAGCCGTCCCCTCAGCTCACTCAGAAGAACAGTTATAGAGAGACCTCTCTCTGCAGACAGAGAACCAGTGCGTTTGTGGGCACTGTGTTTACATGTTGAAACGCCTACTGAGGTGAAATGTATTCATTTAATTCAATTAGATCAGTCACTAACTGAATAGTTCATCCAAATTGGATAATTCCGTAGGCCTGTATGTGGGTAGTGGTTTCCACAAACTGGCTTCTCGTCTTCTACTGCCACTTTGCAGCTAATAATGGAATTGGACTCGGATGAAATCCATACCATCTAGTCTGCTCGGAAAGAGGTTCCACCTGCTTCTCCCAGTCATTAAAGTGTTAATCCTTAAGATTTTCTGATTTGACACAATACCACATTTGATACTTTTCCCACCGCTGTGACACTGTCACATAAATGTGTGTACGGGTTTATTTCCTGTCCATGTATGGCTATTGAAAGACACATAACATACTTGATGATAAGTTCCAAGGAGTGATAACTGGTAGGGAAGTTCCAGGAATAGGCCATATGCATAGCAGCCATATTGGAAGGAAATTGAGCCTCGTCCTTACTTCCTTCACAGGTGTTAACAAGGATACTAATGAAGGCTCTGTTCCATTTCATGTAGCACAGTGGTTCTCAAACTTTTTAATTTTAAGGACCCCCATAACTCTGAGAGTGTACAAATGGAACCAAATGGACCCGTTACACACCCGTAAGGGTCCATTTAGTTCCATGTGTACACTCTCAGAGTTAAACACCTGTAAGGGGCCATTTGGAACCCCCTCAAGGAACCATGAGGGTCCCTTGAGACCCACTGGTGTTTCCAGTGAGCCAACATGCACAACATCAGCCCCCTGACTCTGTTTGACCAGAATGGAACAGAGCCTTAATTAGTATTATTGGTAACACCTGTTAAGGAAGTAAGAATAGGCCCAATGTCTTCCTAATATGTCTGCTTTGCATAGAGCCTGATAACTGGAATAACGGTTCCAGGAAGTGAGGTACCAGGAACAGCTATAAAGGTTCCAGGACATGAGGCTAGGCGGGTTCCATTAAGAGTATATTATACTGAACTGAGACAGAATAAAGGAACAAAGGAAGCTCCTGGAGTCTCCTGACATAGAGGATGGGTGAGAGGAATCAAATTTTTCTTTTCATGCAATGCATTGGTATTTGATTTTTGGGCTTTGAGGAAAATCTTTGAAAGTGTGGATCATTAAGGTTTGTAGTCCTAAAACCCTCAAGTGAGTTTGTAATGGGTTCCCTACTGTTTCAATTTAAATATTGTGCTAACGCCTTTTATAGTGGCATGCTTTGTAATCTTTAGTGTAGTGTGGTAAGCTCTCTCTCTGCGTGCGTGCGTGCGTGCATGTTGAAAAATCTGTTCCATAACATGGTTGATGATGCTCACTGAAGTGTGTGGACTCACACATATTGGTCACACAGGATACAAACACTTCCGCATAGGCAAGTGCACGCAAACACACACACACACACACACACACACACACACACACACACACACACACACACACAGACCATACTTATCTTCACAGTTTGATGATGAGACATCATGTACACTGAGGCACTAACAGAGAGGGATTGTCACACACACACACACACACACACACACACACACACACACACACACACACACACACACACACACACACACACACACACACACACACACACACACACACACACACACACACACACACACACACACACACACCAAACACACACCAAACACACGCTCCATGCACAGTGCTGGTGGTAATGTTGCTGATGTATTGTGACAGTTTTATTTTGTCATTATAGTTTAATGAGTCTGTGTACCATACAGCTCTATCCTATGCTCTACAACAGCATGAATGTCCAGACGTCGGTCAAATAGTTTATTACATTTGTGTTATTTACCAAGAAATATCACACTATAGTATGAACTAATACAGTCAAGTAACATGCCATAAATGAAGACCACTGCTAATTCTATTCAATATAATGTTTGTGCCACGTTTATATTTATACCCGTTGATAGCTCATACTGCATAAAAATCCCAGGCGGGTGTAGTAGGCGAAGCAAGAGTAGGCCTAATGTAGTTTATATATAGTATAAGCATACAAGTCTCCTTTTAGGTTTCTGGTACTTTATTCTTAATCCCTGTGCGTTTCTATCTGTTTATATATATATATAGTTTTTTTTATTATGATTTACTCCTAGCTGAAGCTATTTATCTGTCATACTGCCATGTGTCTGCATTTTATCAGTCAAACTATCTATCTGAGTCACAAATTGTACTACTAATAACTTAGTTCATTTCAGTTCTAAGGATGTTTTAAGTTAACCTGACCCTGCCAGATGGGGCGGTATTGAGTAACCAGGTTCCTCAATAAGCTGTGAAACAATGTGTGGAGCAAGCTTCTTGGATCTGGTAGCGTCAGGTTAGTTTTAAGTCCCATGGTGTGTTCAAAGAAATGCAGTGAGTTGTCTGTTCAACTGTTGACTGAGGACAGCAGAGATAGTGTAGTCAATCTGAAACAACTTCACAGTTTTGTCTTAACTTTATTCCTGCACTTATAAGGTGCAGGTTTTACTCACACTCACATATTGTATGCACATGCACATGCACACGCACATACACACGCGTGCGCATGACCTTCACACGCGCGTGCGCGCACACACGCACACACATATTGGGAATTGTACATAGAAACACCCATGGACTGACAGACACATTCACAATCACAAATACAACGCACACACACACACATATACACACCAAGAAAATGTTACACACACACACACACACACACACACACACACACACACACACACACACACACACACACACACACACACACACACACACACACACACACACACACACACACACACACACACACACACAAACACATCCAGGGTGTGTAGAATCAATGTATGGAGGAAAGGAAAGGACAGAGGGCAAATTGAAACGACAACACTTTGCACTTTGACAATCAGATTGTCATCAGTTTGTTTAACCCGCCGCTGCTACACACTCATTAAAACCATTATTCACGAGCCGTCGAGCGTTTTTTCCTGCTCGTTCACACAGACCCCCCAGTCCCACACACACACACACACACACACACACACACAAGGCAGCAGCATTACAAAGCTTTGTCTGCATGGCCTTCAAATTCTGTCTTTACTTTCCCTGTTGGCGTTTGATCGTCCTACAGCTGGCTGTTGCTTCTTATGGCAGGAAAAGGTTCAAGCCAGAATCAGCAGGTCAAGCTGTCTATGCCAAACACACACACACACACACACACACACACACACACACACACACACACACACACACACACACACACACACACACACACACACACACACACACACACACACACACACACACACACACACACACACACACACACACCCACCCACCCACCCACACACACACACACACACACACACACACACACACACACACACACACACACACACACACACACACACACACACAAACACACACCAGTGCAACTAGTCGCAACTCATTACCACCATTATGCCCAATGGCAGTTGCAAGTAGTTGCATTGGTGTGGATTGACCTTAAAACTGTTTTGTTGCCAGGAGTTGCGATCAATATGTCAATATGAAATGGAATGCGAACTGGAGACTTTAACTATATCAGCATGTATGTGAATATGTACTGTTATGTTGTCAATGTGAACTGAAATATGTACTGCAGAATGCTATGTTGTTACATTTCCAATGCGTGGACCTTTGGTCGACGTTTCTACTGAAACAATTTGTGTGCATTGATTGACAGACTGCAGGTTTATTGTTGACAGGGACGGCCAAAATGTTATTCAAACCTATAATCACTCATTTCAGTCAATCAATCAATGTAATTTGGCAATGAAAAATACACAAAACTATACAAGATTTGGATAAAATCTAGTTGAGGTATGAGTTGTGAAGGTTTCAAAAAGCTCAGCCAGTGGAGGGTGTACTGGTCAAACTGTTTATCCAGCTAGATCTAAAAGATTAAAGACTGGTCCTGACAGAAACCAGCAGCTAAATCACACTGACTGCATTCCACTGCAGCTGTAATCCTCATCTGACAAGACCAGACAAAATAACTCACACACACACACACACACGCACACGCACACGCACACGCACACGCACACGCACACGCACACGCACACGCACACGTACACGTACACGTACACGTACGCATGCATACACACTTTCTTTCTTTCTTTCTTTCTTTCTTTCTTTCTTTCTTTCTTTCTTTCTTTCTTTCTTTCTTTCTTTCTTTCTTTCTTTCTTTCCCTTTCCTTCCATCCTTCCCTCGTCCCCTCTCCTTTCCCTACCTCTCATTCACTCTGTTTCTCTCGACCACCCCCCCATCCTTCGTCTCTCTATCCCCCCTCCTCTCCCCTATTGGCTCACTCTTTCCTTTGGTCCCTTAAGCTCTGCTGTCAGCTCACATGATGAACCCAGATCAGAAAAAAATGAAATCTATGAAAATATATGTTAAATCACCACAATGTCTTATCGGGTGAGTCTATCTGAGATGCAGTATATAATTATATTACAGTATTATTATTATTTTTAAAGGACGAAGGAAAGGAGTGCATGCAAGTGTTGCAGAGGTGCCGATCACAGTGAATGAGACCAAAGTTTTTATTTAACCTAATTGTAATATGCACAAACCAACGTTTCAACAACACAGTCTTACGGTTATATGGGTATATTACAGTATTATAGCATGTTATAATACTAGATAGTATTGTGTTCTGAGCTGGATATACACTGTCTGTGATCCCACCCTTACTTAGATCTCTTTGGTTCATTCTTTCACAGGTACTGTAGTTGTGTGTTCAGTTACTGTCAGGTAACAGATAAAGATTAGTATTGTCCTACTGAATCAAACAGCAGAAACAGTCTTTGCTGACCCCATGGCCTTTCCTCCAGCACCTCCTTCAGTGAATGTACACTATATGCCCCCGCCTCACTACAGAATTCTGCCACTAATAATAATTGTATTTATAAATGTTTTAGCCCCACTAGTGAGCAATATTGCAATGCAATATGGCCAGTTCAAACCACTTGGTTCTAGCCAAGTAGTTGTTGGCTGTTAGACTCCTAAGACCCTATTTTGAGGCAGGTGGATTGGCATGAGGTACAGTGAACGGGTGAACTGACAATTTCCAGAGGTGAAGTGGCTTGTTTTTCCCGCCTGTGTATGTTGGATATTTTGGGGGCTCGCTGTGCACCGGTCTGGGAGGAGAGGTGCAGTAGAGGGTGTGTCATTTGCAAATCAGTACTTGCACAACACTTTTTGGGTCAAGAGGACCACAATGTAAATACTGTGCATAGCAAGTTGTGCCCTTTCCATTCTTATTTTCGACACATTCGTTTGCGGAGGTTGACCCAAATAGACACCTCTATAACATCACAAAAACCCGCTCTATTGTGTTGTGCTTGTCTGTTTCACTTTGGTATGACCCCTCAAGCCGGAAAACACGGCATGTTTTAATGCATTCTAACCCACACAAGATAACGGTTAAATGCTGGTATCCAACATCATGATGTGCAGAGAATATTGAAGGCACAGGTATTTTCATAAAAGGCTTGCTGATTGGTCAACTGGATAGATTATTACACGTACTTTCAGGTTTCTGTTTGGCCTAGACCCAAACATGTGCTTATGTATTATTTAAAACGTTTGCCTTTCTTAGTCCAGTGTACTCGAAGCATACTCAAAGCACACCAGCCCTGTTTTATAGATAACATTTATCATGGAAAAGACACGTACGCAGATATGCATCACACAGGTCTGCTATACATCCGCTCAGACCCAAATCGACCCCTGAGCACACATCAGCCTATATGAGGCAAGGCACAGCAGTCATTTTGCAGATGTCCGTAATTTATTTGGCAAATATGAATTTGGCTTATTGGGCTTTACAATGACAAATGTTTCTCATAGGAACAGCATCAGATGTATTAACTGTGTATTGTTTCCTCCAAAGGTAATTGTGCATAATTTGCTTTTGGTGGTCTGTTTGACGTCAATGGTAAATGTCACATTCATACAGTGCCTTTATCCCATTCATACAGTGCCTTTATCCAAAGCACTTTACAATGTGCATTGCATTCACCCACACGTTCATGATGACGGAGGCAGCCGTGCAGGGAGTAGTGCAGCGCTACCGCCCCTGGTGCCGCAGATTTGTTGTTTAATGACTCTGTACCTCCTGCACATGGGTTTAGTTTTGAGAAATTATGTTTCCAACGATTTTCTTCCATGGCACTGTGAAAATGATCAGAATACCCAGGCTGCGCTGAGCGCAGTGCTCTTATAGATGCGTACGGTGCACTTGGTAGAGCACAAATCTCCGCCTGGAGGCATGCCATACCTCCATCCATCTTTGTCCGCGGTCATTACATCATTATGGTGCAACCAGAGTAGACAGGTTATAGGAGACAAATCTTCTGACAGTGAACACATCGAAAGGTAGTGTGGCATATTGTCATCACTAGGACAAACATATATCCAATCCTGCCCGTAATTCAGAACAGATTTGTGTCATTCAAAGTTCTGTGTGATCTGCAAAGTGTCATTGTTAATTCCTTTCATTAAATACGTTTTTGCTGCCCCACAGTCACTTTGCACTGAGGAAGTAAGCGCTGTTATATCATCGATAATACGGCTAAGCAAGTTGACAGTCAATTGTACATGAAAATAACAAGTAATAGCATGTATATGATGAGATGTACAGAGCTATATCTGAAAGGTGGCAGACTATGCCAGCATAGTCTCAGGACTGAGTCAGTGAGCATGTGTCAAGTCAAGTCTATTTTATTTATATGGCGCCAAATCACAACAAATGTTGTCTCATGACAGTTTACATACAGAGCAGGTCAAGACCATGCTCTTACAGAGACCAAACAATTCCCCCATGAGCAAGCACTTGGTGGTGATGGCAAGGAACAAAATAAATAAATAACTGGTGAGTAGCCATCTGTCTTGACTGGTTGGGTTGAGAGAGAGAGAGAGAGAGAGAGAGAGAGAGAGAGAGAGAGAGAGAGAGATACAGATTGGTCTGTCAGTCCATACACATTCAGTGTTAAAGGCAGGCCAACAGATAATCGTAAATGCTGGATATTCAAATAATGTGAAAAAAAATAGTTCTTATGTTATAATTTGGCATTCCCATAAACAATAAATATGTTTTTGTGCATTGGGAAAAGGTGTTTGAACAGCTAAATCTGCCTCACCCCCCAACATTCAGTTGTGATGTCAAGCGTGTGGAGGAAGTCCACCCTGGTAAACTCACTTAAGATCCCTGTAAACAAATACTAGGATATTTATATCATCAATTTACATATAATTAAACCTTTTACAGTAGAGAGGCTTCCAGAGCATTGCAAATATATCTGGTTTTGAATGCTAGACAGTTAACACTTCCTTCACCTGTGATGTCATCACTGGGCAGTTCCATTCTGCTACCTACCTGTGGGTCACCTTTTTAAGTAATTTCCATAAAACGATCTGAAAAAATAAACTGATATTGTTGATTTGATATGGACCGTTTTATCTTTACAGTCACGCAAATTTATCCTAATATAAATGAATATCATCTAAGCATATGTAGCTTGCTGCTTAGGAAAAATGGAAAATAAAATTAATTAAAGATATTTCAAAATATATTTTCGTGACCGGAAATGGCAGCTTCCGTTACTCGTATTTCAGGAGGTGTAGTTTCAGACTCTATATAGCACTCGGAGATTGTGGAATTGTTGTCTGGCTACGCAAGACTATTAAAACTATAATCGTAGGTTTTATGTTCTCCAACAGTTCTCTTGCAACAGTTAACACCGGGGAATCTAACCCGGGTTTCTCATGTAGGAAATCAAACTTCCACTGCTCAACCAAGAGGGAATCATCCTTTGCCAGGGTAGATATAACCTGACACCGTCAAATGGAAGAAGCTTGCGACACACATTTGATTCACAGCCTACTTCCATCTGAGACTCCGTAAGCAGAATCAATGACAGAGCAGGTGATTGGATGATCCCGCCCCTAGCAGCCGCTGATTGGTTCGAATACGCAGCGTTGCGGGCAGCTTTACTCCCTGCGCGATCCCAGACCTCCTTCCTGAAATCAAATGCAAATGAGATTTCCGGAGGGAGGGGGTTTACCAGGCTAGGGTAGATATTGGGCTTATGCACTTCAGGCAGCACTACTTGTCAACCAGTAGATGTATATTGTTGTGTTCATCTAATGTTCACTTGTTCAGACATTTTCTGGATGTCTGTGATTGGTTAGTACACCATAAGTCGGAGAGACAGGAGCCTTGTAATTGACTAGTTAGTACTTTGTATCCCATAAGCTAATCGGGATAGGAGCCTGATTGGATTGTTCCTGTCCATAACCTCATAGGACGCATATCCCATAGCCATGAGGGATATTGCTCTTTGGCTGGCTGACATTGCTTCCACTGACCGATATGAAAAATACTTGGAGAAGGAGTTCCTTGGCCTGCTAGCATCAATCACAAGAAATATGATGGTGATTGGCTTTGTGCTTTGCGAAATTAGCTGCAGACAGATACACAGACAGACAGGTGAATGCAATGTCATGATTGAAACCACCTGCAACACAACCCACTGAGAATATATTTGGCCTAATCCAACCCAGTTCAACATGGATCAGAGTTTCCCTAGCACCCGTTGACTTACACTGTATTGTTTCTATGAATCTGTCTGCGCTTTTGTGTATGTCGTTGTCTGTTTTTATGTCTGACAGTCGCTCTCTGTCTGTTTTGCAATCAGTCTGTCCATCTACCTACCCTGGGCCATAACCTTCCAGGACCACATCCATCACACTAGTGCCCCCCTGTCTTTCCAGGCTCTTTTCTTATCGCGTGTGTTTGTTTCATAATTTTCCATCTTACTGCTTGGTGCCCAGTAACTCATTGTTTTGAAAGGGGATGTATAAGTAAGGATGCACTATCTTGTTGTCCTGAATTCTGCAGCCTATACTTAGCAGGTTCACAAAGTCTAGTCTGTCTGTCTGTCTCCAGACAAGTTGGTGTACTTTTACGTTTCAGGTTTTAAACATTTATCTGACACTCTTATCCTGAGTGATTTACAAGTCACTCAGCTTCAGTTGCTGGATAAGACACAGTACACGTAAACCAATGGTAAAGAGTAGCAGGTCAAACACAGTGTTCAGTGTTCCTGTGGTCGTCTGAGAAACATATATTGTGCTTTTTCATTCAGTTTGTCAGGTAATTCTCAAATTATTCTCAGTTGTGATTGATACCATATTGTTCCAAACAGTAGCATGATCTGGAGCATTAATAATAGTAGGCTAATAATGATAATAATAATAATACATTTTTACTTGTATTTTTATTTGTATTTGTATTTTTATTTTTATTTTTATTTTTATTTTTATTTTTATTTTTATTTTTATTTTTATTTTTATCATAAGGAATAATAGCAATTAATCTTAAACCTCTATAGTGCACTTCACTTCCGCAAATGTGAAACATTGAATTGTGTTAGAAACGCTATAGGCTATTTGTCAGATTCCTCAGGTCTGGACAGCTACAATACACAACTTGCATTGGGCCAACCATATTTACTTTTTTTCACATTCACTGGGCCTGCTCTAACTGCTTTATTATTTGCATATTAATTTAGACTATATTAATATTTATTAATTAATATACAACTAATAAGTATGTATGTCTGTCTACATTTTAGACAGACATGGGGGCTGCTTGTCATTTACCTTCATGCTCTGATTTGCTTTCCCTTTCTGGCCCTGTATACAAACACAATTGACACAACCATAATTGATACATCCTTATAGCTTTCCCCTGTTGCTCTGTGCTTTTTCATGTGTAGCTACAGCACCAAAACAGTGTCATAACATGCACCCTCCTGGCGGAGATTTGCGCTCCACTGAGGTAGTGGTGCACTAACTCAATGGAGTTGTTTATTTATACTATTGTTATGGTAATGTGTGTGTTTCTTTGTTTACTCACAGGGCAACATGACAACGCAGTATATGCATTAAGAATATCACGTTTTGCTTTTAAATGTTTTTGTAAACAAATAGTATAGGCTATAACTTTGCTGAATATGTAATAGTTCTGCATGCCCTGATCCTGCATGAGACGAGTTCCATGCTTGAACATTTTGGTAAAATGCAGAGACAGAACAGCAACCTGTGTCACAGGACCATTTTTGTATAACTATGACAAACAAACAGCAGGTAAAGGAATATTAACAGTGCACACGTTCGTGCGTAGGCTACATAGAATTAACCTTAATGTGCCCAATGAACGTCTACACGTTCACAGACGTGCTTTGTCTCTCGAGGGCAGCTGCGTCGCATCCAATTAACACATAGACTACTTTTTTAAACTCACGTTGATATACGGCATCATAGTCATACATAGAAACCTGTCTGATATCTGCTGATCACGACGAGACGTGCTAGGTAGAATGAACTGTGGCTGTCTTGTTGTCGGTAAAAAAATAAATAAAAACTATAATGAGAAGAATAGCGATCATGTGAATGTCAAGCATTGCAAATATTTATATAATAGCCTAATTATTATTATTATTATTATTATTAGTAGTAGTAGTAGGCTATGTGTTGTATTATTTAGTAATATGATAATTGATTGTATAGCCTAGTTATATCAATCAACTAGTGGTCCAACTCCAACCAATACCGCGACAGAGTGACAGCCCAAACGTGACTCACAAACAAAATATTACGTCACTAAAGAAAGCACACATTGTGTTACCACAAAGTGCGTGTGTGTGTGTATGTGCATGCTGCGTGCATGCGTGTGTGGAAGTGGAACACACACGCACGCACGCACGCACCACGCACACAAGCACGAGCAAGCACAGCACACTCCACAGCTCCACACAATACAAAATAAAATAGGCTACATCAACGCACGCATTGTCTCACAGACCGCCTAGAAAGCTTTAGGCTGTCAGAGTGTCAGTATAGGCCGCAAACGCACTGCATGTACACGACCACGCACGCATGCAAGTTCGGTAGGCCTACAGCCTGACCGAGGGATATACAGTCCAATGATATAGTTAGTGCTACTATCATCAGACTGTACCCCTATGCAGTAATAGCAATAATAATAATAATAATAATAATAATAATAATAATAATAATAATAATAATAATAATAATAATAATAATAATAATAATAGACTAGTTGTAGCAGACTACTGCTGCTACTATTATGCGTATTTTTGTTTTTACACTCTCAGAGTTTATTAACACATAATTCTATAGTTATAGTAGGCCATACTATCCTTGCAGTAGGCTAGTAAACGTGAGAGGAAGAATGCAATTGTAGAACTAACAGATGCTTAACAATTCTCATTTATGAATTAACTCAGAAAAATGAAACTTGAAATAAATGAAGCACAACAAACTAGCTAAACTAATAAGTTATCTAAACATATAAAGGGTTTTGTTCCGTGAACTGGTGTCAAAGGCACAGTGGATATGAGCCCTGGGGTTGTCCGGTCTATGAGGTGTTACAAAACATTTGACATGACCTTCTGGTTACTGGGATTTGACCTCACCACGTCCAGCCCACCACAAGGAACCACCAGGACACCCGGGCCTGGTCTGAAGTGAATTTAACAGGATTAGATATACATTAGTTTTAACAGACAGACAGATGGACAGAGGGGCACCTGACTTCAACAAATTCTCAAGCAGTCCTTCAGCCAGACAGTCATTGAATCATTCAGTCAGTCAGCCAGCCAGCCAGCCATCATTCATTCATTCATTCATTCATTCAGTCAGTCAGTCAGTCAGTCAGTCAGTCAGTCAGTCAGTCAGTCAGTCAGTCAGTCAGTCAGTCAGCCAGCCAGCCAGCCAGCCAGCCAGCCACCCAGCCAGCCAGCCAGCTAGTTAGGTAGTCTAGGTAGTCATTCATTCATTCATTCATTCATTCATCCATTCATTCATTCATTCATTCATTCATTCATTCATTCATTCATTCATTCATTCATTCATTCATTCATTCATTCATTCAATCAGTCAGTCAGTCAGTCATTCAATAAGTCAGGTAGCCAGTCAGTCAGTCAGTCAGTCATTCAATAAGTCAGGTAGCCAGTCAGTCAGTCAGTCAGTCAGTCAGTCATTCAATAAGTCAGGTAGCCAGCCAGCCAGCCAGCCAGTCAGTCAGGCATGTTGGCCTCAAACTACTCAGTCGGAAACAAATCCTCTCACGCAAACCTCTACTCTCCGGATACTCTCACAGTAACACAAGACTGATGCAGGGTTTCTTCAGACTGACTGACCGACCGACTGACTGACTGACTGACTGACTGACTGACTGACTGACTGACTGACTGACTGACTGACTGACTGACTGACTGCATTCTGGAACTGACTTAAGTTAAGTTTTGAACAAATTAAGTCAGTTACACAAAATAAATTCATTACGGATCACCTCTGCATGGATCCATAATTATTTTTGCCGGTTAAAAGTAGGCCTATTTACCTTTTACCAACTGTGAAACTGTGACATCAGAACTACTGTGTACGTCATATTACAATAGCTATAATCTAAGATTTTTTTTTAAAGAAAAGATAAATTGGTAACTGATGCGTCAAAAATCCACGAGCGCATGAGAGGTTGTAACTGACTCATTTAAATATTTGGCGTATTCACATTTTCTTGATACTTGATCAAATTTCTTTTCAAATCAAACTTTAAACTAAAACTTGTAAATATTATATTGTCTCTTGAGCAGATGAGGTCATTGTCCAATGCTGAAATATAGGCAATTTTGTTATCATTTTCAATTATTCATTTTAGCTTCAAATATGTTACATACACAGTATAACAAATACATTAATCCAATCAGTCTTGGTACAGTTATAAAAAACACTATTCATTTCCCCATTAGTCTGAGATGGAACCGGAATCCCTTATTTGAGTGGAACATTTACGTCATGCTTCGGCGGTGGTGGTGGTGTTGTTGTTGTTGTTGTTGTTGTTGTTGTTGTTGTTGTTGTTGTTGTTGTTGTTGTTGTTATCTAATGTCTTATAGTCTACCTCAACCGGTGTCATTGATAGGTCTGATGTTGCTGTTGTTTAATGTGCAACCAGATCAAAAACAAACAGCAGTCAGGTGCTGAAATCTAATCCGCACGCTTCAGTCAAAGTGTTGTTTCTACACAATTATACCTTTATACCAAATACACGTCAACGTCAACTGCGGCACGATGTTAAATATATTATACCAGTGGTTCTCAACCTGTGGGTCGGGACCACACATTACATTTAAATATTACCAAAAAAAGACCATTACTGCATCAAAATAATCAATCAATAAACTATCAATCAATAAATTGTATGAAAACTGGTCAAACATTGGACAAATTATTAAATAATATCAGAAAGAGGCACACGTTGTGAAAATAGCAGATCTACAAACTCACAACTGCATTGTGACTTTCGAGCTTGTAGATCAGCTATTTTCACAATATTTATCTGTGGAACCAAGTCAAACTAAATGTATACTGCCTCAACTCCTACAATTCCAAGTGGTCGCAGCCTGAAAAGGTTCAGAACCACTGCCTTAAACAGTCGGCAATGAAGCTACAGAGATTATGGTAAATAGGAAAGCTTTGTTATCTGGCATTATATTCTATGACAAAAGTGTGTCTGTAACCTGATAGGCTTCAGACTAAAAACATGTCATGTGTCAACCACGATGTCTTTACATAGTAGTGACTATTGTGTTATTAATTACTGCAAGAGTATTTTGTTTGTGAAACGGTTGAATTACATTCATGTGTATCATGTGTGTGTAAAACTATCCCGACCCACACAGTCCCGTTAAGTAAAACAGCACATATAAATACGTAAAATAGCCTACCCTATATTTGACCGTTATTAACATATAAAAGAACAGCTTCAGTAATGTATAAGAACAGCAAATGCATGTTAATTTAACAAAAAAGACACAAAACACACAAAAAGGCATTTTGTCAAATTTCTGATTTCCACTCAGTCAAATAGCTAATATATTCCACTCTATACCCCTGGACTGATTGCTGTAATGAATGAATGAATAAATAAATGAATAAATAAATAAATCTCAATTTGGCCTATAAAGAGGATGTTTTTTGTGTTGTTGATTTTTAACGCGAGCTTGCATTCAGAAAGCTTCCCCTTTGGCTGCATTCGCAGCGCGCAGCTTGTAACAAAATCCCAAGCTTTTCAAAGGGGACCTGTACTGAAACAGGTTCATTTTTACACATTAGGCTACACTCAAGAGTTACATGAAGGGTTTGATTTTTCTATAACTCCCTCAGCTCAACACTGACAATAGTTTATAGGGTATACGTATTCACTATCACTAACATCTAACTATAACGGAACTGGCCACAGCACAGGGGAACCTTTCCTCCAAGCATTTTTCTGTTCTGAAGCCGATAGAAGCCTGTGTCAGCTTCATTATCCGCCTACGGCTACGAGGGGGACAGGTATCGAGAGGTATAGGCCTCATTTCCACGGAAAAGAAGGAAATATTGAAGGAAAGAATACCTACACCCCCCCCCCCCCCCCTCTCTCTCTCTCTCTCTCTCTCTCTCTCTCTCTCTCTCTCTCTCTCTCTCTCTCTCTCTCTCTCTCTCTCAGTGGTGGAAAAAGTATTCAATTTTTTCACTTAAGAAAAGTGTCAATACTGCAAGGTAGAAATACTAGTCCGGAATTTAAAATGTAAAAACGTACTTAAAAGTACCA
>NC_139957.1:12963091-12968091 GCF_963454915.1 Gymnoscopelus microlampas
CACACACACACACACACACACACACACACACACACACACACACACACACACACACACACACACACACACACACACAGAAAAAAGGAGTTAAGTGAGAACATGGTACCAGGTTCTCGGTCAGAGGTCACAGGCCGTGAGCCTGTGAGCCGTGACCCCCCCAAAAAAAATCATATTTGAACTGGGACCCCCACCTTGATAAGCACTTGGAATGTAGGAGTTTGAGGCATTACATTTTGTTTCCACTTAAATATTGTGAAAATAGCAGATCTACAAGCTCACGTTGTGCTTGAGCTTGAGCTATTTTCATTTTTTTTCTTATCATATTTGACAATTTGGCCAATGCTTGACCAATCTTTACAGTTTGTTACTTTTGATGCAGTAATGGTCTTTTTTCTTTTCTCTCTTCCTTTCTTTTTGAGGTATTAAAAAGGACTTAAAGGGCCTTCAATTGTCACTTCACTGTCATCTGGGGACCCCCCCAATCATGTGGGGCCCCCCCTGGGGGGTCCTGACCCACAGGTTGAGAACCACTGCTGTAGGCTGCAGCGTTTGACCCTCATATATAGCATGAAGGCTAGTCGTCCGCTTGCTAAAAAAAAAACATTATAGGCAGGTGCATCACTCTAAAATGACAGAAAATATGTCCTCAATACAATACAACACATTTATAGATTCAAGGCGCATGACGTTACAGCATTTCCCTTTCCTTTCTCCTCTGCACTGTAACTATATTAATTTTTACTTATTTTGTTTTATGCATCCTAATGTCATTTTATCATTTCATTATTGTGTTTCCTTGGCTTGATGTTTTGTGTAAAGCACATTGAATTGCCCTGTTGTTGAAATGTGCTACACAAATAAAAATGCCTTGCCTTGCCTTGCCATTCTACATCCCTATCCCTTCTTAGATTAACTTAGATTCATTTACTATAATGCCGTTTTGAATAACTGCCATTTCAACGTCTCTATCGTCTTTTAATATTTTGATACATTAGTTACTGCAGTTTCATAGAATACATGTGCAGTTTGGGTTTAGGATGGAAACATAGGCTAATAGTAATATAATAAAACAACTTAACAATATATTCCACCATGACCTTTTTCCCTTTGCCCTAAATTGAGGCACAAATACTGTACAAATAAGGTAGGCTACAATAAATATCTAGGAATATACACATATATATCCCTCTAACGCATTGTGTTAAACAAACATTGCTTTACAATAAGATACTAACTTGAAAACATGCACGGCTGTAAACATTTACGACTATCGCTGTAATTAGACATGTGAGATATTTGGACACATTGCTGTATAGGCATACAACAATAAGAAGACGGTGATAATAGCCTACTACCGTATAGGCCTATATGCCGTGCCGTACATATACATTAATAGCATTCTATATAGTTTTAAGGCATTCTAGGTTAGAGGCATTACTTTAAAAAAAAAAAAAGAGATATTTACTTTGAGATATTTGAAGACAAATTGGTTTGCAACACATTTAGCGTTGCAAGCGCCATGCTGGCGTTTGCAAACGTATCCACGTGCTGCTCAAAAACAACAAACACGTAAAACATGCCAAACCCTACACAACAAACTATGTTAAACACATTTCTCTGCAAGCCTATACGGACACAGTAGCATCACACTACTTCAGATTTTAAGCATAAAAATGCACTATAAGGTCATATTATCTAAGAAAGTGGTTCTCAACCTTTTCAGGCTGTGACAGCCAAAAAGAATCATAGTTGAACCCCCCCACTCTGACAAGCACTTGGGTTTGGAGTTTAGGCATTTTGACTCGGTTCCACAGATACATTTTGTAAAAATAGCAGATCTACAAGCTCACCGGCAAGGCGTTGTGAGCTTGTAGATCGGCTATTTTCAAAATGTTTGCCCCTTTCTTCTATTATTGACAATTTGGCCAATGTTTGAATAGTTTGTTGATTACTTATGATGCAGTAATGGTCTTTTTCTTTTCTTTTCTTTCTCTTTTTTTTAGGTATTAAAAAGGTCTTAAAAGTCCTTCAATTGCTATACTTCACTGTCATCTGGGGACAACCCTGGGGGTCCCGACCCACAGGTTGAGAACCACTGACTAAGAAACATGTCTTTAAACCACTGAACAAAAACGACACAAAGGTTCATCTCATTGCACAGCGATGTGTAAATTGGCTAACGGTTATAAAGTTGATCAACCCTGCGTGTCTTGCAGACAAAACCTCAACATAATATGGACGCATTGTTTTACAATAAAGCATTTGGGAGGTGAGACCAGAGACAGGTGGCAGCAGGTGAGAGACACCACACAGAAAGGACAGGAGGAGTTTGACCCGGGAAGGCCTCTGTCAGGCCAGGGGTCACCTGCACCGCCCCTCAGAGCACCGGCGGCCCCACAAACAAAGACACCCATACAACCACCAGCCAGCCAAAACCAACTAACAGCCCGGGGGGTTAGTTTTGAATCCTAAATGATTTTTAAAAGGAAATAAAGGGGTTGTTGTAGTTTTTTTTGGTGAGTTTAGATGGCAAGCAGCGGGTTGTGACCGTGTAGAAGTCCAATGTTGGTGAATAAATCACGAACGCATGTGCAGTAGTTTGTCTACCTGAGTATAGGTTAAGTTCTAGAGCACTGATTCCCAAACACTGGGTCGGGACCCATATGTGGCTCGCGGACCATTTTTTGTAGTAAATGTCAAAACATTATTTTATTTTATTTTTAAATCATGAATTAAACATGAAATAAAACTATTTAATTATGTTTTTAAAATAATTTAATGAATAAATAAATGTAATTTAAAAAATCCATAAATTAGAAAACAAATGTTTAAGAAGTAGTGAAAATAGCCAATTTACAAGCTCACAACGCGGCACGATGCATGGTAGTGTGAGCTTGTAGATCTGCTATTTTCACTAGCTGTACCGGGCAGACGTCTAATTTCTCTGTTGGGTCTTGAGCTAAAATGTTTGGGAACCACTGTTCTAGAATCTATAGAGCATCCACAGACCATATTCAACCATAGACTTGTTATAAAATAAACATATGAGTCTATGAATAAGTCCTTTAACCGAAGCACACAAGATGAGTCGGTAAACGGGTAAAAAAAAAACGGGCAAAAAAGACAAAAAGGATTTTCGTGAGTTAAGAATGTAACCTATTCTTTTATTTATTTTTTTGTATCGATTAAAACATTTTTATTCTTTTTTTTTTCTTTTTTTTTAAACTTTTTTGTTAAGCGACAAACACGGGAATAGGAATAACACCACAATAGTATTACAACCATGGAAATAAAATCTCCAGATGACGACAAAAAGACAATCAGTAGTATAGAACCAGATTAATGAGGCATCATTTTCTCTCTTTCTTTTTTTTTTACTTTCTCTCTCAAAATATAACAGAAACACGGGTTTGACTTGTACATTGTTCTTCCGCAAAGTGCACCCATAAAAATTACAATATTACTGACATTTCTTCTTTCTTTTTTTTAACCAATTGTACAAAAAAATGTGTGAACGTCCGATTGTTTTCTTTTACGGCGATCACAGAACAGATAAGAAAGCACAGCACAGCGTAAGGAGGCATCCATCCATCCATCCATTCATTCATTCGTTCATTCATTCATTCATTCATCTAATCATTCATCCAATCGTTCATTCAATAATTCATTCATTCCATCATTCATTCGTTCGTTCGTTCGTTCGTTGGTTCATTCATTCAGTGGGTCTCCTTGCTATTCACGCCCATGTAGGCCTATAGGCGACTCAATACTGAATTTTCTAACAATGTTCTATCACAGCACAGTGTTCATTTAACACTCAAAGTGTAAGGTTACACCAGTGGTTCTCAAACTTTTTCATGTCAAGGACCCCCAAAATGATATGTATTTGGCTGTGGACCCCAATCTCAAAAATATTTTGTGCCAGGGATTTTTCAAAAATAGCAGATCTACAAGCACATTGCAGGAAGTGACTCGCTATGAGCTTGCATATCTGCTATCTTTGAATAGCCAAAGTATAAAATATGGTTTATGCGGTTACAAAATATTGTGACGCTATGTTAACTAATTTTGCTGGGGACCCCCTGGTATCCCCCCAAGGACCCCTGGGGGTCCCCGGACCCCACTTTGAGAACCAATGGGTTAACTTACATAGTAAAAATGTTAATTAACCCCCACCAATCTCTGAGTTAAGTTAACACTCAGGATTGTATTGTATACAAGTGTCATTTTTACACTCAGAGTTAAACGGACACTCGGGATTGAACTCAGAGTTAAACTAACATCCAGTATTTTACTGTTTATAGTCTTTGGTCTGTAGATGAACAGTATTGTTACACAGGGAGGTCAATGAATTCATCTTTGACTAGAAGTGATGGGAGACAGATATTTTTGGCTGTAGCCATGTTTTCTGTCTCCCTGGGCTTTCCTTCTGCTAAAAAAAAAGATGCACATGTATCCGTCAAAATAAAATACAAAAATAAAGAGGGAACAAAGGGTAAAAAACAAATTCGTGTTTTCTTTCATGTAAAATAAAATAATCTTTCTTTAGCCCGTCCAGTAGCGACATATTTCCTGATAATACTGCAGACATGCACTATGGCGGCCAGGCGGCGGTATTAGCGATAGTAATCTGTTTATTTTAATATTAAACTTAATTAGCCAACTATTTAAATACACATTCTAAAATGTAATGCCTCTTTCCAACAAAAAGAAATCTACGTTTCTCAGTCCCTCTCTTTCATTCCACCTCTCTCTCTCTCTCTCTCTCTCTCTCTCTCTCTCTCTCACACACACACACACACACACAAAAACACACACACACACACACACACACACACACACACACACGCACACACACACACACACACACACACACACACACACACACACACACACACACACACACACACTTCTCTTTTTGTCTCAGATCACATTGCACGTCGCTGACAATTTCATAAACAAATCCTGGACAGTCAAGAGACATTATATACACAGAAATT
>NC_139957.1:12973091-13228091 GCF_963454915.1 Gymnoscopelus microlampas
GGTCTATAAGACAAATAACAAGCCAAATAATGACCATAAGTGAATAAATCTTTAAGGTAACTCGTATTCGTATATGAATTAAGCAGTGTGAGAGAGATAACACGGTTCCGTGAACAAAAAGTCTTTCACAGCCAGTCTGTCGTCTGAAACCTATCCTGACACAATTGTTGTGTTACAAATATTTGGCCCCCGGAGTCCGGGGGCCAAATATTTGTAACACAACAATTGTGTCAGGATAGGGCCCGGACCCCCGAGGGTCATAGCGCCCCGTTAAAACACTACTTACGCGGTCAAACACACACACACACACACACACACACACACACACACACACACACACACACACACACACACACACACACACACACACACACACACACACACACGCACGCACGCATACGCACGCACGCACGCACGCACGCGCACCTCTCTCTCTCTCTCTCTCTCTCTCTCTCTCACACTTTCTCCCATTCCTCTCCAGTCTCTCTCTCCATCTCTTTCCACTCTCTCTTTCTCATTCCTCTCTCTGTCGGTGGCGCCCAGATGTCATATTGAAGATATGGTGGTGGGGTGCGGATTGACGTGTGTGTGTGTGTGTGTGTGTGTGTGTGTGTGTGTGTGTGTGTGTGTGTGTGTGTGTGTGTGTGTGTGTGTGTGTGTGTGTGTGTGTGTGTGTGTGTGTGTGTGTGTGTGTGTGTGTGTGTGTGTGTGTGCGCGCGCGCGCGCGCGTGTTGGGAGGGGGCATATATGAGTATGACAAGATGTATATAATTTCTTTCCGTTACATGTGAAGTCATTAGATATTCCAGTGTCTAAAGCTTGTTTGGGAACCGGGTGTGTTTTTGTGTCCAAACGTGTCTCAACCGGAAAAACCGCAACGAGCTTATCTCGTTTCCTCACTGACAATATTGACTCGCCGCATTGTCAGCAGCCTAATAATCTGAAAATATGACACCCCGCAGTTCATAATCCCTTGATTACATCTGTAATTAGATATGCCGACCGTAAAACATGATTTTAGGGTGAAAGTGTCCCAATTTACAAAAGCTTTACATATAACTGTTTTGGGAAACGATCTAAAGCGCCTATCAGACCAAAGGATACTGTCACAATTGCTCACCAACATGGCACTGCAGGCTAAAATTTCCTAGTGACACAATCAGAATCCCTTTTTGGACAAGGTTTGTAAAGCCAAGGAATTTGGAATACATACACACACACACACACACACACACACACACACACGCACACGCACACGCACACACACACACATACATACATACATACATACATACATACATACATACATACATACATACATACATACATACATACATACATACATAAATGAATGAATACATTAATTTATAAATACATTTAAATAAAAGTTCACTGAGTTGATCCAAGTATTTTCAAAAATCTAAATCTTTGTATTGCAATCCAATATTGTGCAGTCTAGCCTCTGTAGGGCTATAGGCTATGACCTCCGCAGATCATGTGAAACCTAAAACAGACAGGAGGAGACATCTCCGTCACGGAGATATCTACTCCTCAAAGACACGGAGACTCCGTGTCTTTACTTTCGTGCGTAAAAATACACTTTTTGGGCGTTTGACAACAATGACAGCAGCCTCGCCCTCGCTCCTCTGCAGAGCACGTGGAGCTGAATCAGGGGCTGGTGGGCTGTTTGTTGTTTGTTTAGGCAGAAATCCTCCTCGCGGCTGTTTCGTGGCAATGCGCGACACAGAAACACACACACACACACACACACACACACACACACACACACACACACACACACACACACACACACACACACACACACACACACACACACACACACACACCACGGGGTGGGGGGCGGGGGGGGGGGGGGGGGGGGACGCCACCAGCTTCCACGCGTGCACTGTCTGCTGCCGATGCCGTTGTACACGAGGCTGATTGCGCACGCGTACGCATCACACTGTCAGGGAGAGAGAGAGAGCGAGCTAGCGAGAGAGAGAGAGAGAGAGAGAGAGAGAGAGAGAGAGAGAGAGAGAGAGAGAGAGAGAGAGAGAGAGAGAGAGAGGTTTGTTGTTTGTTGTTCTGTTTCGTGACACTGCGGTGCAATAATCACAACATGATACTGTAGTTCAGTCCGCTGTTTGTTTTTTATTGATGCATTTGTTTTAGGCCTATGTTATGTGAACGTGAATATAGTTATATTATATGTTATAGTTTGCCATTATGATAACTCACTGTTGTGTTGGTTTGTTTTAACGGAAAGTCAAATGCAGGTGTTTTGCCTTTAACGTCGACGGCTGCTAAGTAAAATTAATTGGCATTTAATAATAGTCGGGCTATTCGAAACACTCGGGCCTGCAAGCATTTGCTAAATGATCACTATAGATTATTTGGTGTAGCCCTAGAATATATTGTTTTCACGTTGTTTCAAACATTTCCAACTGAGACAGTGGTTCAAGGGGAGAGGAGAGGAGAGGCAAGAGATGGAAAGGGGAGAGAATGTTATTGAGAGAGGGAAGGAGGGAATGCGGAGAGGAGAGAGGAAGAGGGGAGTGAAGTAGTGGAGGGGAGGCAGCCCACGCTTTATATTTCCCGATGTGAGAAATTCCAACTTTCCCATGCAGGCCAGGCAGGGAATGTGGTCCGGGGGATCAGTCCGGCCTCCCCGGTCTGCCATCACCGCTCCACGGCCGACCGAGAGGCACTTAGCAGATTTAAAATGCTTTTCCAAGGCCAGTGGAAAGTGACTTTTCAAAATGACAAAAATGCAGAAAATAAGAACAGCCATTCTCCAAAACCTGACTGGAGAGAATGACCTATAACTAATACCCAGCGGTGGAAAAGGTATCAGTATTGATACTTTGATACTTTTAGTAAAATGTGTGAGTACACATTTGACTTAAGTAGGCCTACAAGTATCAATGCTGCAATGTAGAAATAAAAAAAGTAAGGTAAAAGTAGCCTACAAAAGTATTGGTATCAAAATGTACTTTTTTTTCTTTTATTTTTTTTACAATTTAGAAAAACATTTTGGTGAGCTTGCAGATCAACAATTTTCAAATGGCCGAAATGTAAAGCGCTGAATTGGGCAATGTAGGCTATGTGTTGTAATAATAATCAAAACTAACTTAAATTTTCAAATAACTGCAGTGTAGTAAAAGTAGGCCTATAGGCTACAATATTTGCCTCTGAGATGTAGTGGAGTAGAAGTAAAAGTATTGGAAATTGGACATACTCAAGTAAAGTACAAATACCTCAAAATTGTATTAGGCTACATGTAGGCTACTTAGTTACTTTCCACCACTGCTATACAGACAGATAGACAGACCGGGCTGGCCTCGTGCGTGAGCGGCTAAATATATGACCAGAGCTCATGTTTTATGTGATTCAAATATTACACAATTAAACAAAAATATCAGACAGTATCCGGTTGTATGTTTTCATATAGGCAGCTGAAGTTGAAGTTGAGTTCAGTGATTTTGTTAAAAGCAACATGTTGCCTATATCCTACATGCGCCTGTAGACTACCAAACCTAAAAATATATTGTTGGAGGGGAAAACAAAAAATTCACGCATTTGACATGTTAGGCTATATCTTTTTTTAAATAAATATATGTATAAATATATCATTTAATTAAAAATATAATTTATATATTATATATAAAATATACTAAAGACTGGATTCATCACAGATCGAGATCCTTTTGGGTTAAAGGGTATATCTGACTTTTTAAAAATCAATTACTCACCCATGAAGTCTTGAATACGTGAAGTATTTTTTGTTGTTGCTTTTGTCACATTCCTGATCCAGTGTTCCAGTGTGCAAAACTATTTAAAACGATCACTTAGATCAGCAGAACACTGAGAACAGTATACTGCCCTGCCAAGCCAAAGAGCAGTAACTACGTTTTTGGACACACCGACTTATTTGGGTTGCCCAAAGGTCAAATTAGCATTTGTGATGTTGGGGGATAAACAATTACCTCAAGAACAGATGTACAATTAGTGTAATATCACTTATATGCTAATATCTCATTTGGCTGACCAGTTGAATCACTTTTAAACCCATTTTTCAGTGATTTTTGTTTTCGTAGTTACTGCACTCTGCCTTGGCAGGGCAGTATAGGCCTCCCATGTGACACTGAGAGTTGTTAGTAGTTTTTACACTATTTCTTATATAGTTTTGACCTGGCCTCCTATACTTCTATCTCTTTAATTGGCTACATGATTATTATTATTATTTGGGGGGGGGGCTCATAATTGCGGTACTGCAATTACCAATGATGATGATGGGGTTGATGATGAAGATGATAAAAAATCTAATTCTCCTCTCATTAAGAATGTTCCTCTCTTCTACATTTGTGAATTATTCTCTGCTATATCTTCCAGCTATCGATAAAGGTTTCTTATACAGTATCTTATCTTTAAAAATTGTGGAAACATCTTCATCAGTGTGTGTCTCTGCCATGTGGGTCAGGACCCAAATATGAATGTGAGATGAGAACTTTGTTAAATGGTGCAAAGACAACCCGACATTAAACTATAACACATGACTCCTGTCATATAGGAGATCTACCCCCCCCCCCCCCCCCCCCCCCCCCCCAAAAAAAAATGTCTGGAGCAGCAAATTTTGGTCATGTTGAATATGATGGGATGGCGATGGCCTAACTTCATATACATCCATACAAATAAACACATAGCCTAACCCAGTGGTTCCCAAACGTTTTTGTTCGAGACCCAAAATAGAAATGTTATGTCTCCCATGGGGTTGAACTAGTGAAAATAGCCGATCTAGTGGCAGCGGTGGCCTAGTGGTTAGAGGGGCGGCCTTGATACCGGAAGGTCCCTAGTTCGATTCCTCAATTCATCACATCAATCATGAATCACCGCTGAATAGCCCTTGAGCAAGGCTTCCATGCAGGGTCCGGCTGGAAACAAGCTTCGTGCTTAGTCCGACACCCTGGGTAAACAACAAACTTTGCTTTGCTTTGCTTTGATCTACAAGCTCGTAGATCTGCTATTTTCACTCATTCTTAAAAGTATTTTTCCCATCTCTAATTATTTTATTTTGTATAATTCTTTAGAAAGAAAACACTTAATGTTTGATTTTTGGTGAGGTTTCTTTTTTTTTCTTTTTTTTAAAAACAATAATAATAAAACATTAAATGTAGGAAACAAAACATAAAGGGGTATTTACTCACGACCCATACAAATTGGTCTGCGACCCACATATGGGTCCCGACCCATTGTTTAGGAAACAGTGGCCTAACCACTACATGCATATTCATGTAGTGGTTAGGCCACTGTTTCCTAAACAATGGGTGTCGTCGGTGTCCAGGACGAACCAGCTAACTCCATTTTCATCTTCTTCTTTTTTTCATAAATCGACGCTATTGAACACCCTTCACATCTGTGTAAAAAATCTAAACATTTGAACCAATGAAAAGTATTAAAAAGCGCCTCAGACGAAAACTCCCAACTCCATTGGATCCTCAAACTGTCCGTCAAAAACAAACAACTCCCCCCTCTCCTCTACACAGTGCTACAGCACAGCACAGCATTAGCAGTGCGCGTTGCGCAGTGAACGAGGAGGAGGAACACGTAAAAAGACTCCCCGTAGTCTGTTAAAACTATGCAGTGTACCTGTTTATCAAACAGCACTGACGCTAATGTTATGAAAACAAGTAATTATATTTCTAAAATCTATGAAGTGTTTAATGAGGAGAGCATCGTGATAAGAAGAAAGACGTTCATAGCATTTCTGTCGCACTAGTGTTCTATTGCCTCTTAGCAGAAGTTATTGTAATATTTAAAGTCCTGTTTATTGTTGTAGGCCTATATAATAAGTGTCATGAAGCATCAGGGCATTAATTCACACGTTGTTGTGATGCATTGTGAGCTTGGAGATCCATTGTCAGCTTTTGGGAATCTGTACCCTTTTGAAACCTCTCTCTCAGCAGCAAGTGGAGCTACTGTTGTTTGGACACTGGAGTAACGTGAACCACTTCAGCTTGATTTCTGCTCGTCTGAAACTTCTAACTGCACTCGCGCTGGGTAAAGTGTTGATTTACCCGCGATTTGGGTAAAGTGTTGATAATATAATGACACATGCAAGTATCTCACAATATATACAGTCACTATACCAACTTTGATGAGGTAGTATTGCTTTGTTTTTAAAATATAAGGTTTTCTTCATTTTCTGAAAAACGTATATTTTGTTTTTTCGTTTCCTGAACAATGAGCGTTTTGGAGTTAGCAGTTTCGCGCTGGACAGCAGAGATACATTCTTCTCCTGGGACCAATGACAGCGCGACCCGCTGGGCTATGGGATGCAGACGAGACTAATCTCAGGCTTGTGTGTCTCAACCATCTCAACCCCCTTGCCTTTTATTTCCTAACATTATTTCTGCTGCTTCCATCCATCCGCCAACGTGTTTATACGTGTTTCTCAACAACCAACACACACCACCCCTGTGTTCAAACAAATCAGCGACTTAAGTCAATATATTACACAGATTAAAACGCCCCCCCTTCCTCCACCGTTGAGTGTTTTGAGCAGACAGGGAGATTAGACTGTTAGAGCCCTATGATTCTCTGCTGCTTGGATAATATATGTATAATAAATACTGAACTGTGGACAAATCTTTCAAATATATGTTCCATTGAAGAGCTCCAACCGTGGAATGGACCTATAATGGAACTTCTCGTCTCGTCTCAGCAGCACAGAGATGAGCTCATTTTATAGGCTTTAAGCCTATTTATTTAAAATTGTGGTGTAGGCTGGTTAATGCTTTTGGGTTCTTAAAACGGTACAGTTTAGCCACACAACTAAAACACATGAAAACATAGTGTATTCTATGCCCTGTGTGGGTAGCCTATATGGATCCAAGCTGTGTGTTAACAGAACCCCAATGGAAACAAGCTAGTGCTTTCTTGGATTTAATCCTTTTTAGCATCCCTTTGTATAGAACTGTACTTTCTGTGCTTTTTGCAAACTGCTAAATAAAGTATTCAATCAATCAATCAATCAATCAATCAATCAATCAATCAATCAATCAATCAATGTGATCCTGTGTGAATACAGACAACTTGACAAGGCCCCAATTGCATAGGATCCTAGACAGGTTTCAGAATATAAGCCCTGGCAGGGGGCATTAGTTCTGACATCCACAACAGCTGGTTGTTTCGTTGAATAATTGTGCAATGCACAAACACATATCCGGAATAGAACATATTCATTTCTCTTTTTTATATAATGTTTTTGATCTTATAAATGTAGGCTATATGTTGGCTACTTACATGTAAGGTTTTTATCTTCCTTAATATTGTCTAGCCTGCGTTTTGCTCTGCATTGTTGAGTAGGATCTACATAATAATAAGTTTTACTGTACGCGTGTTAATCGATAAATATATTGATCTAAAACAAATGTTTAACTAAAACTGCAAAATCTTAAAATATCTTCTATACTTATGTTTCCTTGACAGTCAACTAGCCAATCACAGAGCGACCAACCACCAGGACTATGGGATCTGTAGACTGTCGCTGTTGCGGAGATGTGTGCGAGAGGGGTGCCCTCTAGCGGCGGTCAGGTGAACAACAGGTTTTGCAACTAAATGCAAGTGAATAGACTGCAGTGGTCTTCAACGTTTTTCAGGCCACGGACGGACCCCTTAGCCTTAGCTGAGAGAGAGAGAGAGAGAGAGAGAGAGAGAGAGCGATGAAGCAGGGACCCCGGCCCGACTACATATTGTATAGAATTGTGTTGTAGATTAAACTTTTTTTTTTTTAATTTCATAGATAGCTTCAGACTATCAGTGTTGTGTGAATTACTGTTTTAGTTTATTTCAAACATGTAACCACCTCTTAAACCCTCAATATAAACTTGACCTTTGGCTCTGTACTTGGTCAGCTCTTTTTTCCCTCTAAACCAAACCTCTTTGCCGAAAATAGCCAATCTACAAGCTTGTAGATCTGCAATGTTTGGCTAAAGTTCTCCCCAGAATAGTGATGTTAAGGTTCAAGTGGTTAATGTAAAAAAAAAATATATATATATATCACAAAGATTTGGTGGCCCCCCTGTAGTAACTCTGAGGACCCCCCAGGGGTCCCGGACTCCCTGTTTAAGACCCCTGGAATAGAGCATAATTGGTGCCAGCAAAATACAATCATCTGCATAAAAGGATTGGCTTACTAACTAATACCGTCTTACTTTTTATTTTTGATTTTTACCGTAATTGTTTGAATACGTTTCCATATGGCAATTGCTTGAATGTGTATAGTTTCAGACTGTTGATTTAAGCTAAACCTCTATAGGCCTGCTCTTTCAATGAATCAAACGAAATCACTGTAAGCAAAAGCGTCCATCAAAATAAATAAAGTAAAGAGAGAAATTATTAATTTGAGCACACATTCTTTAATTCTTTCTTCCGAGTCCAGCTCTATAAAGAAAAATAGGCTAATATCAAAAGAGATGATTGAAATGATAGGATAATAAATAAAACCATTAGGCCCGAAAATAATAATCTGTTAATAAACTGATTATTTGGTCAGAATAAATGTACAGGATATTTGATATTTATTTTCTATCACGCCTACGTTAAATATAGAAATGAATATTCAAAATGTACAAAAGAATGAAATAGCTATGGGGGCTATAATTTGGTTTAGTCAACATTTTGTGAAAATAGCGAGTTGTATGTGAAAGCAAAGCGTTCCAATGTTCCCTGCTTTCAGTTGACGTCATTATGTTCTAGTATTCAGCGTATAATGACGTATTGTTTAATAATAGAGTGCTGCTGCTTTTGAATGGACTTCACAGTCAGGTGGACCAGACTGGAGAAAGTGTCTCATTTGTTCACCCCGGGGTATAGTAATAACTGACTATAGGCCTAGAATATTTAAATCTATAATATTTTCAAACTTTACACGTTTTTTTTATCGATGCTCCTCCAATCGAATACATAGTTCTTTATAGAAACTAATTTAATAGAAACTAAATCAAAGTTTATGTGGAACAGAGAGAGAGAGAGAGAGAGAGAGAGAGAGAGAGAGAGAGAGAGAGAGAGAGAGAGAGAGAGAGAGAGAGAGAGAGAGAGAGAGAGAGAGAGAGAGACTACAGTAGCCTATACACACTACACAGTCATTTTACATAGATTTTACAGTAGCCTGTACTTAAGTATTTATTTTCCAATACTTTTACTTCTACCCCACTACATCTCAGAGGCAAATATTTGTACTTTCACTCCACTACAATTATTTGAAAAGTTAAGTTACTAGTTACTTTGCAGGTATACATTGTTATATTGTAAAACATAATTAACCACTTCAGCCCTATTTCATATAGGCTATTTCCGATCTACAAGCTCACAACATATTGCATCTGATGCATTGTGAGCTTGTAGATCTTATATTCAAACATTTTAGTAGGCTACTTTTACTTTTGGTATACTTTAAGTATATTTTGATGCCAATACTGTTGTACTTCTACTCAAGTAACATGAACACAGGCCTTTTACTTGTAACAGAGTATGTTCATACTCTGGTATTGCTACTTTTACTCAAAGTAAAATATCTGAGTAGCCTACTTCTTCTTCCACCACTGACAGTGACACTGCGGCTCCCCACTGAGACAGCTATAGCCGGCCAGACTGCGCACGGCTCGGCTTGTCTCTCACTCAAACCCCGCTGGAGGTTCTCTTGTTCCACTGCATGCGTGAGGAGACTCATAAACCAGGGATCAGTGTGTCTGCAGAGAAACACATAAACATGGAGAGTTTCAACACAAGCACACCAATTGGACGGTCCAACGACGGTCTGATGGAGATGCGTTTCATAGGAATAGCTAATTATTGCAATTATTACAGATGTTATTTATTTATGCATTTATAAATCTATTTTATTTATTTTATTTATTTTATTTATTTTATTTATTTTATTTATTTTATTTATTTTATTTATTTTATTTATTTTATTTATTTTATTTATTTTATTTTATTTATTACCAGTATTATAATGGGAAAAATAAAAAATAATACACACTTAATAGGGTCTACAGAATTCCCGCAATAAACTGAGCAGCAGCAGAATATAGAATAGGGCTATCCTATTCTAAAATAAATAAATACATAAAAAACTAGAATGTTACTATTATTGTGTTATTATACTCTATCTATACAATGTTATGGTATATTATACGCGCGTATTCCAGAAACATCTGTACGAACTAATCCGGTTGTGTTTCTGAACACTGTATGTTTCAGAATAAGGCCTATAATCTTGTAATCATCATATCTCATCTGCATCTATAAGACATTTTAAGTGGGTGGTGTTATAGATATTGTTTTGTTAAAATAAGTGTTGAACAGCTCTATATTCTGATAGCAATCATTGCTATAGGGTGTTTGATCAGTATAACAGGGGTCTCCCCGGCTTCTCTCCAGCTCTTTACTAAACACAAATACACATTTTCAGGTCGGGATGCCAATTGTATCCAACCAGGAGAGAGAAAAGTAAAAGTATCAATACTGCAATGTAGAAATGCTCTGTAACAATTCTAAATCTACTTGATTAAAAGTACAAAAGTATTGGCATCAACCAACACATCAACATGTACTTAAAGTACCAAAAGTAGAAATTCTCATTATGCAGAATGTCCAATTTCACAACTTTTCAAATGTATAAAAAAAATGTTTGAAAAAAGCAGATCTACAAGCTCACAATGCATCACACAGTGATGCATTGTGAGCTTGTAGATCGGCTCTTTTCAAATGGCTGAAATGTATATAGGGCTGAAGTGGGTAATGCATGTTTTGTAATAATAATCAAAATCTACAAAGTAACTATTAACTAAAGTTTTCAAATGATTGTGGTGGGGATAGACTGTCACATGAAACCTCAAAATACAAAAAAAAAACAGAAAAATCATTAGCCATATTGATGTGGTTTTTGTTAAAGCTGTTGGGGTTAATGGTTCAATCCATGTCAAGCGACCAAAACTGAACTTTTGAACTGAATAATCTGCCTGCTGAGGGAGAGGTGGTGGTGGTGCTGCTGCGGTGGGTGGTGGAGGAAAAAGTACAGAATTATTTTACTTAAGTAAAAGCATCAACACTGCATTGCAGAAATACTACAAGTAAAAGTCCGGAATTATAGAAGTATTGGCACCAAAATGCACTTAACATACCAAAAGTAAAAGTACTCATTATGCAGAAATGTCCCATTTCAAAGAAGTGGTTACTGTATATATTTTGTAATAATAATACAAATCTACAAAGTAACTAGTAACTAAAGTTTTCAAATAATTGTAGTGGAGGAAAAGTGCAATATCTGTCTCTGAGATGTAGTGGAGTAGAAGTAAAAGTACTGAAAATTGGAAATATTCCAGTAAAGTAAAAAATACCGCCAAACTGTACTGAAGTACAGTACTTGAGTAAATGTACTTAGTTACTTTACCACTGCACGGTTGGTGGTGGTGGTGGTGGTGGTGGTGGTGGTGGTGTGGTGTGGTGTGTGGGGGGGAGACGGAACGGAGCAGGTGTTATTACTTTGTGTGCAGCGCCACTGTGTGGTAGGGTGAGGTAACAGCTGGAACATCGTGCTTCTGTGCACACTTTTTTTGATGCAGTTTTTCACAATTGACCTTGTTTTGACGAATGTGACACTTCCATACATTATTTGATGACTACATTCGAGGGATTCACAGCAGTTAATTGTGTCTGTATGAATGTTACATATAGCAATAATTACTGTCAGAATATATAGTTTTGACTTTTTAACAAAACAAAACAAGAAAGAAAATAACAAATAACAGCAACAAAAAAATCTCTAACATTGAGAGCATCAAACGTGTGCAGATAGGGATTTGTGCGCGCGTGTGTGTGTGTGTGTGTGTGTGTGTGTGTGTGTGTGTGTGTGTGTGTGTGTGTGTGTGTGTGTGTGTGTGTGTGTGTGTGTGTGTGTGTGTGTGGGGAGGGGGGTGGGGGGGTGTGACAGCACCCAGCGTCGCTGCGACGTCAGAATAAGAGCGTCATATCGCCGATACATCACGTTCCATTTCTGTGCATAGCGTGGGTGTTGCTAGGGGATCGGCAGAGCGACTTATTTTCACTGCGTTGGCTATGTAGGGGCTATGTTGCTGCTACATCGGTACTATGTCGCGTTCAACAGGATGGATTTGAATCTAAGTTAAATAGTTGCCTCACTTGCCTGCCACGCCACAGGGAGGAGCTGTAAACCACTCCCACTTTACGTGATATTAACAACAACAACATGTTCTCCTCATTTCAGCTGTTTAAAACAGGTTTGTAATGTAAAACATCACAGTTATGCACTAGAAATGGTTAGGATATGTTCTAAACTTAATAATTTCATCGATGATGTGTCAAATATGTTTTTATTTTTGAGGTCATATTGAGCTGAAAACTTCTGTTCTGTTTGTAAAGTAGCCTACGTCACGCTAGACTAGACACTACACAGGGCGGTACCTGGTTTATGGCTACACATGTTTTTCTATTTAATATTCGACTCATTGACAGCTTATTTTTTAAGATAATGGTTCAAAATGACACATTGTACTGTACACACGAGGAAAAGAGGGCCAGGCTTAGCTTATAGTATGCTCCTAGCCCTGTTTGGAACCGCACCCTGTACGAAAGCTATCGTGGAGAGTGAGGGTCACTGTGTGTATATATTTGGCCTTGAGAGAGAGGTGTGTGTGTACTAACCTGACATGTTGGAGATGATTCTTGAACACATTGAATGATAAATAAATGGTTATTTTATTTTATTTTTTTAATGTTGTGTATGTATTTTTATGTGATGTCTGTTTTCACATAATTTTTATTGAAGAAGTCAGTTTTACAGAAAGAAAGACAATGACAGAACTCTTCTAATTTTTGTGAAAAAACAAACGCACAAAACAAAGAAGAACCCCCCCTCCCAACCCTCACGAGAAAGTAAAATACATGGTATTTAAAAAGTACAGAAAAGAGGGCAAAAAGTGGAAAAGGAGAGAGAAAAGAAAAAGACAAAAACAAAAACAAAACCTGAGAAAAGGAAAATAAAACTCAGCCAAAAGAGTATCAGAATAAATGACATGACAGCATGTATTATACAAACAAGGCACAGAGAAAGCTCAACCCACATCGTTCTCAAACACTTGAGGGCCCTGAGGGGTCACCTCGAGCACGGGCACCGTCGCAGGAGACCGACCACCTATCCAACAGGGGTTGCCATATTTTCAGAAAGACCTGTTCTTTTTTGATGATTGTATACCGAATTCTCTCCATATGTAGAACATTGCCCAAGTCTCTAAGCCACTGCTGGAACAAAGGACTAGATTCAGATTTCCATTGTTGCAAAATTAAACGTTTGGCCAGCAGTGTGCACAAAGAGATGGCTCGACCCTCAAATGATTTAATGGAGGGATTGAATGTCACAAATCCAAAGATAGCCAGCAGTGGATCGGGCTCAATATTTTTGTTGAAAGCCTTTGAAATATAGTCAAAAATAAGTGACCAAAATGTTTTTAGTTTTGAGCAGAACCAGAACTGGTGGGCAAGTGTGCCGGCCTCCTGCTTGCACTTATCACATAAGGGAGAGGTATTGGGATATATGGCATGAAGCCTCGACTTTGAATAGTGTAGTCTGTGCACAACTTTGAACTGAACCAGGGTGTGTCTGGCGTTTATAGAACTGGAATGAATTTCACCCAAAATTGACTCCCAAAGATCTTCCGAAATTGTAATATCCAAATCACTCTCCCAGTCGCACCTAGATTTATCGCTGGAAACAACATCAGAGGCCTGTAAAATGTCATAGAAAGTGGAAACTGAACCCATAAAACCAGGTGTAAGCCGAAGAATACTGTCTAGTGTGTTATGTTTTGGTAAATGTATAAAGTTAGGAATATGAGTCCTAAGATAGTTCCTGATCTGAAGGAACCTAAAAAAGTGAGCTGCTGGGAGGTTATGAGACTTTTGTAGTTGTTGAAAAGACAAGAGGATACCCTCTGCATACAAATCCTTAATAGTTACAATGTCTTTGTTCTCCCAAGTAGAAAAAACAGGGTCTGTTAAGGCAGCAGGGAAGGCATGGTTATGGCAGATTGGACTATCCAAGTGCACCTTGGGCAGGTTAAGAAATGACTGAATTTGTTTCCATATTTTTAAAGAGTTAAGTATAATAGGGTTGGTTATGTAGGATGGTATTTTACGCTTGGCTGGATTATTAAGCAATGCAGGAAGAGAGGTAACTCCAACTGAAGCCATCTCAATCTGAAGCCAAGATGGTCCAGTTACTTGCTCTGCTGATAGGCAGTTGCGCCAAAAAGACAGCGCAAACATGTTTGCTGCCCAGTAGTACAATTTAAATTGTGGTAGCCCGAAGCCCCCTGCTGCCTTAGACTTACATAAATGTTTTTTAGATATCCTCACAGATTTGTTACTCCAAAGAAAAGAAGAAACAACAGAATCCAACTTTTTGAAATAGTAGAGAGGTATAAACACCGGTAAGCAATTGAAAATATATAAAAATCTAGGCAGAGTGACCATCTTTATAGCATTAATACGACCAACCATGGATATGGGTAAAGTGTTCCAGAATTCAATGTTATTTTTCAACTGCTGCATCTTACAATCCCAGTTCTTCTTTAAAAGTTCCCCATGTTTGCGAGTGGCTATTATACCCAGGGTTTTAAATTTGTCTGTGGAAACCTTAAAGGGTGTCGTACTCAGGAAGCTTGGGTCAACATTCTCAGAAATGGGCATCAATTCACTTTTTTCCCAATTGATCTTATAACCCGAGAAACTTCCAAATGTCTCAATTAAATGTAATAAAGGTGGGATAGACGTTTTAGGGCGGGAAATAAATAAAGTCATATCGTCCGCGAAAAGCGACAGATGGTTGACAGTATTGTGAACTTGAATTGGGGCGATTTCTTGATTAGCCCTAATCTGACTGGCTAGAACTTCGATGGCTAAATTGAAGAGATAAGGGGAACAGCTGTCTCCCTGCCTCACCCCTCTCATAAGATGGAAAGGCCGTGAGACCTCCCCATTAGTAACAATTGATGCCTCAGGATGGGCGTAAATTATACTGATCCAATCCACAAATGTTTCCCCGAAGCCAAAATGTTCTAGAGTAGACAGTATGTATTTCCATTCCAGGCAATCAAAAGCTTTCTCGCAGTCAAGGGCAATAACCACCGACTCTTCTTTATGTTTATGGTACATGATATTAAAAAGACGGCGTAGATTGGAACTTATGTGGCGGCCCGGAATAAAACCTGTTTGGTCAGGGTGGATCAGATCAGCGATATGCCTGGAAAGTCTATTGGCCATTATTTTGCTCAAAATTTTCATTTCCATAGGAAGAAGGGATATTGGGCGGTAGGAGGACATGTCTAATGGGTCTCTATCTTTTTTCAAGATTAAAGCAATATTTGCCTGATAAAGAGAATGTGGCAGCTCTGAGGCTTGTTTTGACTGCTTGAACATTCGCAAAAGCAATGGAGCTACGGTTGACTGGAACTTCTTATAGAACTCAATTACAAATCCGTCTGGGCCGGGGGCTTTATTGTTGGGAAATTGAGAAATAGCTGTTATAATCTCACCTAACGTTATATCAGCATCCAATGCCGTGGCGGCCTCTTCAGCTAAGGTAGGCAGCTGGCTGTCAGCAAGGAACTGATTCATGATTTGGGGATCTGTATTTTTACTTTTGGATTGGTAGAGTTCCTCATAAAACTGAGCAAAACTCTTATTGATCTCGGCTGGATCAGTAATAGGTTTACCTTGCCTATCTTTTATCTTGTGGATGGCACGGGTGGATTGTGTGTGCCGAAGCTGCCTTGCCAGTAAACTGTGGGGTTTATCGCCCAATTCAAAGTATTTCTGTTGGGTCTTAGCAAGCAGTGCGCTAACTCTTTGTGAGAGGATAGTGTTATACTCAAATTTTAATTTAGTAATTGACTCCAGAATTGCATCGTTAGGGTTGATCTTAAATTTGTTTTCTTGAATGGAGAGGTCATTTTCTATGTCTGTGAGTCTCTTACTTTCGTTTTTCCTCTTGTTTGAGGCAAAAGATATAATGTGGCCTCTAGTCACCGCCATAAAAGTTTCCCACAGAATAGAATCATTAACATCTCCAGTGTCATTCTCCCTAATAAAATGAGAAATTGATTTCTCCATGTGGTTAGTGAACTGCTCATCAGCCAGTAGTGTGGGGTCAAGGCGCCACTGGCGCCCTCTAGAGCTACGTTCTCCAATCCTGAGATCCATGGACAGTACAGAGTGATCAGAAATAACAATAGGGTGGTATGTTACTGGCCCAACCGAAGAAATCAATTTAGCATCCAGGAGAAAATAGTCAATGCGACTGCTACACTTATGAACCGGACTGAAGAAGCTATAATCTCTAGTGGTTGGGTGGAGGAGTCGCCAAATATCTACTAAATTGGAATTGGACTTCAAAGTGTTCAAACAAGCACTGGCGTTGGATGGCTGGGGGGACTTAGAGGACTGCTTGTCCAAAAGGGGATCCAGAGTCAAGTTCAGATCTCCAAAGATAAGGTTGGTATCTGAAAAATTAGGGATTAAATTAAAAATCTTCTTAAAAAAAGCAGGATTGTCAAAATTAGGGGCATATATATTAACCAAAGTAACTGGCACGGAGTTGAGGACACCAACAATTATGAGGTATCTACCGTTAGGATCGCTGATTGTGGAGGAGTGAATAAAGGGGACGTTTTTCCTAATTAAGATTGCCACCCCTCTTGCTTTAGAGCCAAAACAGGACTGGTAGACCTGGTCCACCCAACCCACCTTGAGCCTGCCCTTGACTTTGTGCTCAATATGTGTTTCTTGCAAAAACATTATATCTGCGGAAAGGGATTTGAGACGAGCAAACACTTTAGCTCTTTTTACAATATGACCCAAGCCTCTGACATTCCAACTCGTGAACCTGAAACCCCTACCCTGTGCTCGAGGATCAGATGCATTATGGGTTATCACTTAACTCTGTTATACATGGTGAACAACTGCTGTCAAGAGTGAAAGAACGAAAATTCACAAAAAAGGCTGAGGAAAAAAAAACAAAAAACAACAACACACAACAAACACCCCCCCCCTCCCAAATGGGGTAAAACCCCAGAAAGTAGCAAAGGCTACAACTAACCATACTTGAGCTAACAGGTCAAAAACCACAAACCACTTATATAAAAAGCTGCCCAAAAACACCTTATATACACCAAAAAAAAACAATGTCAACTTTACAATAGCTGCCTCCCTGTAGATTTATACAGCTACACAAAAAGGCCAGAGGGAGGCGCTATATGACCAAAATTGTAGAAACAAAACAAACCTAGGGAACCCACATACTGCAGGAGGAATAGGTGGCTTCTCTAGCTGGGTTACAAGCTTGAATAAGTAGTAACTAACATAGAACTTGAATAAGTAGTAACTAACATAAAAATCACAGTTGCTTATTTGAAAAATGGATACAAAATGAAAACAACACCTGGGAAAAAAGTGCGACAAAAAAATTGTGTTGAATCACCGCGGTGCAACAGATAAGAGTCCAAATACAAAAAAGGAAATAAGGTAGCTGTTAAACAGGAAAAACAAAACTAGATGGGCCACGTCCCGCTTGGCTCCTTACCACATGTCATAATAAAAAGCTAAGAAAAAGAGGAGGAAAAAAAAAAGGAGGACGGGACGTCAGCCCGTGCTGATGGAGAGTCTATTAACAGGCTACTGTATGAGGGTGAGACCTTACTCACTAGTCTTGATCCGGCGTGGCGTCGGGCTCTGCAGAATCCTGGTTCTGTGTCGAAGACACAAGTCGACGAGCCTCCTGGAGAGAAAGTTCTCGTTGCGGGCCGCCTGCCACGGTAGAGGCGAAGAGTCTGGCCGGGTGTCGAAGAGACGGTTTCAGTCCACGGGTGTAGAGCTCCGCCATGACGTCGCGGTAGGTTTTCCTCTCCTCTAGGATCTCCGCGGGAAGATCCTCGAAGATCTGTATTGTGGAGCCTCGATAGTTGAGTTTACCCCTCATCTTGCGTGCCTCGCGGACCACTAGATCACGGGTCTGGAACTTATGGAAGCGAGCAATAATTGGTCTAGGCTTTGTGGATGAAGGGACGCGATGTGAACGGTCCAATTCCGGGGGAGATGATAAAACCTGGTCGCCCAGGACCTCCATCAGGAACCCAGGAAGGAATTCGGAGGGGTGACCCCCTTCTGTTGACTCAGGCAAACCGAGTATACGGATGTTGTTCCTGCGGCTGAACCCCTCCAGAGTCACTGATTTGGCCCGTAGCTTAACATTGTCGTTAGCCAGGTTAGCACATAGCTTCTCTAGCTCCACTATACGGTCACTGGTTGTGTTGGCGTTAGACTCAAGTGACGAAACACGTTGTTCGTGGTCTTCCACTCTTGAGTTGATGTTGTCCAGTTTCCGCTCGAGAGTAGAAAATCCATCTTTAAATTCGGAGGACAAGGCCTCTTTGTGCTTCTCCAGCATAGTTGCAATGGCGTCCATGTCCGCACCACTCGGCTGTAGGCAATCTTTTTTCGCGTCGTCCGATCTCAAGTTGTACGTGGGTTTCGAGGTCATTTCTTGTTTAAAAGTAAACTTTAAACATTACTAAGCTGTTTGGTGTAAGTTAGGTGAAAGTAAAAGGGCTGGAAAGGTTAAATAATAAAAGTTGAGTGGGAGCGTGGTGAAATGCGTCTACTCCATGACGCAGCGACCGGAAGCCTCTTTTTATGTGATGTCTATCTGCTCTGATTTTGTTTGATTGTTTATAGGCATTTTTTTTTAAACACAAGAGCCATACTTTTGTCATGTTTTATATAATTGAAAAATGCAAAAAATAAGGAAAAAAAGGGAGGAGATTGGTACTGGTACAGAACTAGTATTATCTGTTAAAACTGTTATTGTGTGTCATGCTTGGTGCCTTTAGATTTTTGGCTGATGGCTGCTGGGACTGATTCTGTGACCTATGAACTACGAATGAGACACATGACCAGACAAGACCACGGACATACAGCCAGTGACCGGCGACCACAGGGCACGAGGGATCCAGGCTGAGAAAGTATGCTGTGCATATGGTACGTTCAAAGTGACTCTGTGACAATGGCTCCAAAAAATTGGGATAACCCTCCCGGAGGTAGGACCAAACACACCATGTTTTTTCCTCATCTCTAAGGTCTCCCATACATGAAATGGATTGTTGTATAAACATATTGTACTGCAAAAGTGGTTAAATTGATATATAAAGTTATACACCCCAAACTAAAAATAAAGCCTGGCCGTCTGGGGGTTGAGGCATATAAACTCATGTAGATTCACAATGGAAGCTCTCCCATTGGTTCGAAGTCTCTATAGTCCGACCGGGTCGGACTATAGAGGCGTCCTACAGTTCGACCCGTCAGACTTTCGGACTAAAGGGAGGTCCTGCTGGTTCGACCTCCCGTTATTTCGACCACTGTCTGTATTCTGAATAATGGGGAAAACGTATTAAACTTATTATTATTATCTGTCTGTATTCTGAATAATGGGGAAAACGTATTAAACTTATTATTATTATTATTATCTGTCTGTATTCTGAATAATAGGGAAAACGTATTCAACTTATTATTATTATTATTATTATTGTTATTACCCTTATTATTATTATTATTATTATTATTATGACCATGTTAATTGCCCGCAGTACCCAACGCAAATCTTGCGGTATTTAAATACCTGCGGTCGGGAATAGGTGGTCAAAATAAAACCTATGGCCCCACAAAATCTTGCATCCTACCACAATAAACCAGATATAGAGCTTGTACTTATACTACTAGCCAGATATGAATATGTCTACATGCAGGGTTGGACGTAATATCCCATACTGTGCTGCTGCGGACAAGTTACATCTCTCTCTCTCTCTCTATTATAATTTAGCGCATTGGTGTGAGTGCGCTCCCACGGACGGCCTGGGTCTGTCTGTCTAACTATCTATCAGTCATGAATTCATTTTCTCTCTATCAACCGATATCAAGCGAAAATAAAACTTTGGAAGCTTTTCTGCGCAGAGAGCTGCTTGAGTGCGTGCGCTCACCACCTGGGAGTGACGGAGTGTCTGTCTGTCTGTCTGTCTATCTATACATCTATCTAAATATCTATCTAACTATCTATCAGCAATAAGGCCTAGCTGCCCCCCCATAAACAATATCAGTCCAGTAATGACAGCCCCGAATTTAATCTCACAACACGGTGATCAGCAACACATTGTTGTGAGCTTGTAGATCTGTAACGCTGACTGACACCTTTGTTTGATTAATGATGCTTGCATGCATGTAGGAGGTGGGTTAATAATGAATAGAATAAAATCGGGTTCATTCATAGCGCATGAACCAGCACAGCATGCGCCCTATCCAAAATAACAGATCTGCAGGCAGTCGACACCATGTCGCAGTGCGTTGATAGCTTGTATGTCTGTCTTTTTGGGTAGGCGTCGCACGTTACGCGAAGTAATATATAGACAGACGTGTGTGTGTGTATGTGTGCGCGCGATGCGACGCGTTGTAAGCTTGAATATCTGCTATTTTCACATAGCCTAGGTATAAAATATGTATGTTTCATAATATATATCTGACAAGTAACTAGTAACTAAAGTTTTCAAATAATTGTAGTGGAGTAAACTAACTGTAACTAAACAATCTGTCTGACTGTTCAGAGCTTGTGTGCGCCCCGTGCGTAAAGTATAAACAAGGGAAACAGCGGACAGGTCGCCAGACGCTGATTCGTGATGACAATGAAAAATAAAAAAAGCATTTAAAAGGTCTATTTTATTTTCAAAATAGCATAATCCAAGTAAATCCACTGTGTAAAGAAGGTGCATGTGTAAAGTCCTCCTAAGAGAGCCCTTGTGTGCCAGCTGTTTATATATTTGAAGTATATATATTCTTAGCAATTGTCTTACTCTATTATATTCCAAGTTGATCATGTTCATGCATCAAGGCATGGTCTGCTCATCTAATCTATACTCCATACTGACTCACCGAAATGTATGCTTTTTTGGGCCTACTTTGTAAACTGCTTTTCAGTTGCTTTTCATGTTCGCAAGCTCACAAGTTGCTGCGAAGCAACGTGTTGTGAGCTTGTAGATTTGCTATTTTCAAAGGATTTTTATACATTTAATACATTTGAAAACTTGTGAAATGGGACCTTCTGCATAACGAGTACTTTTACTTTTGGTATTTGAAGTACATTTTGATACCAATACTTATGTACTTTTTGAGAGTATTTCTACATTGCAGTATTGGTACAGGTAAAGTATTGGTAAAGTAAAACACTTGAGTATTCTTTTTAACACCTGAGAAACCAGAGCATTTAACTACTTAGAAAAGTAGCGCAAATGAACTACAAATGACTAGATACTCCAATCATGTAAACATCCTCTGAAAACATCTGAACTGAATACAAGCAGATCATGTAAAAATATACACAAGTCAATAGGTTATGGTATAGGAACTTTTATATACAATCCAAAATGTGAATAGAAAAGGCATAAGAAAAAAGAAAAGGAAAAATACCCTCCAAAAAATGTCCATCTTTCTCAAGAAGTTGTGGAGTTGCATCCCAGTAGGCCTATACTCAAAGATAAGCAAATAAACAGCCAATCTGCAGTGCAAGCTCTTCAGAAGACAATAAGAAAAAAGAAAAGAAAAATACCCCCCCAAAAAGTGCATCTTCTACAAGAAGTTGTGGAGGGAATACTGGATCGCATCCCAGTATTCATCCAGTGTGGTACTCCCTGATTATATTCGCGCTTCAGGCGTGTAATCCTCTCCTCCAGGCGCCTCCATTTCCTTCGTTGTGGTGGACGAGCCTCTCCCCTCTCAGCAGCTGCCGTTTGGACCTCCACGAGACGTTGGTGGTCTTTAAGTTGACGCAGGAAAATCCAGAGGGATGGATGTTGCCTCTGCGTGCTGCGTTCCGCTTTTGATGAAAACCTTTGATGAAATACAAAAACGTATTAGTGTATTGCCCATAGTTTTCTGTTATAGTTGCCTATACGAACATGTAGTGCATTAAAACATTTATAATGAAAGGGTGCACCATTTCCTTTTTTCCCCTTTTTTTTAACACACACACACACACACACACACACATGCCAGCCACTGGATAATAAAGTGGTCAGTATCTCATAACAAGATAATTCTCAATTGACAATGTGATCTTTCTCTTACAATTGGAGAATTATTTGTTTTTTAAGACATGCAAATGTATCTGTAAATGCCATGATCATACTGTTAAAGGAGAATTTTGGACTATGTTTTTCTTACCTTTTCTATGATGTTATATCTTAGGATGAATGGTACAGTAAAAACATTTCATAACTCCATCCTGGGTTCACCACAGCTTAAAACGTGCGCGGATAGGGCTTGCGTTAGATCACATATTTTAATAGCTTTCTTTTTAGTTTTTTTTGGTGAGATCTGACGTTCATAGTGACAGAACATTATGCAACCAAAAAAAACGATTGAACGATTGAAATCTCGAGATTTCAATCTCGTCTAGTGAGACTTCTGTTTTTTTGTTTTTGTTTTTTGTTTTGGTTTACAGTTTGGTTTTACATGGGTTTGTGTCCACCGGCAATAGTTTTACATGAACATTTCTAGGCTATAGTATAGTACTGCCCCGTACAACCTAACAGAGCCCAGCACAGCCCACCAGAGCCCATTATACCCCACCAGAGCCCAGCAGTCCGGCACATTCCTGCACACAAGGTCCAGCCCACTGGGAGAATAGCCTAGGGTATGGGGGTAGTTAAATGACTGTAATACGCTATACAGGGCTGGGTCCAGCTGGAGTAGGCTAGACTAGAATGTTCTAGGCCTTACTAGACTCTAATAGGCTCTATTAGGCTGTACTAGGCTCTTGTCAGCCCTGTAGCCCCTTTGCACTTGAGATTAACCACTGTGTCCACGGGCAATAGTTTTACATGGGTTTGTGTCCACCGGCAATAGTTTCACATGAAAATTTCTAGGCTATAGTATAGTACTGCCCCGTACAACCTAACAGAGCCAAGCACAGCCCACCAGAGCCCATTATAGCCCACCAGAGCCCAGCAGTCCGGCACATTCCAGCACACAAAGTCCAGCCCACTGGGAGAACAGCCAAGGGTATGGGGGTAGTTAAATGACTGTAATAGGCTATACAGGGCTGGGTCCAGCTGGAATAGGCTAGACTAGAATGTTCTAGGCCTTACTAGACTCTAATAGGCTCTATTAGGCTGTACTATGCTCTTGTCAGCCCTGTAGCCCCTTTGCACTTGAGATTAACCACTGTGTCCACGGGCAATAGTTTTACATGGGTTTGTGTCCACGGGCAATAGTTTTACATGGGTTTGTGTCCACCGGCAATAGTTTTACATGAACATTTCTAGACTATAGTATAGTACTGCCCCATACAACCTAACAGAGCCCAGCATAGCCCACCAGAGCCCAGCAGTCCGGCACATTCCAGCACACAAAGTCCAGCCCACTGGGAGAATAGCCTAGGGTATGGGGGTAGTTAAATGACTGTAATAGGCTATACAGGGCTGGGTCCAGCTGGAATAGGCTAGACTAGAATGTTCTAGGCCTTACTAGACTCTAATAGGCTCTTTTAGGCTGTACTAGGCTCTTGTCAGCCCTGTAGCCCCTTTGCACTTGAGATTAACTACTGTGTCCACGGGCAATAGTTTTACATGGGTTTGTGTCCACCGGCAATAGTTTTACATGAAAATGTCTAGGCTATAGTATAGTACTGCCCCGTACAACCTAACAGAGCCCAGCACAGCCCACCAGAGCCCATTATAGCCCACCAGAGCCCAGCAGTCCGGCACATTCCAGCACACAAAGTCCTGCCCACTGGGAGAATAGCCTAGGATATGGGGGTAGTTAAATGACTGTAATAGGCTATACAGGGCTGGGTCCTGCTGGAATAGGCTAGACTAGAATGTTCTAGGTCTTATTATACTCTAATAGGCTCTATTAGGCTGTACTAGGCTCTTGTCAGCCCTGTAGCCCCTTTGCACTTGAGATTAACTACTGTGTCCACGGGCAATAGTTTTACATGGGTTTGTGTCCACCGGCAATAGTTTTACATGAACATTTCAAGGCTATAGTATAGTACTGCCCCGTACAACCTAACAGAGCCCAGCACAGCCCACCAGAGCCCATTATACCCCACCAGAGCCCAGCAGTCCGGCACATTCCAGCACACAAAGTCCAGCCCACTGGGAGAATAGCCTAGGGTATGGGGGTAGTTAAATGACTGTAATAGGCTATACAGGGCTGGGTCCAGCTGGAATAGGCTAGACTAGAATGTTCTAGGCCTTACTAGACTCTAATAGGCTCTATTAGGCTGTACTAGGCTCTTGTCAGCCCTGTAGCCCCTTTGCACTTGAGATTAACTACGGTGTCCACGGGCAGTAGTTTTACATGGGTTTGTGTCCACCGGCAATAGTTTTACATGAAAATGTCTAGGCTATAGTATAGTACTGCCCCGTACAACCTAACAGAGCCCAGCACAGCCCACCAGAGCCCATTGTAGCCCACCAGAGCCCAGCAGTCCGGCACATTCCAGCACACAAAGTCCAGCCCACTGGGAGAATAGCCTAGGGTATGGGGGTAGTTAAATGACTGTAATAGGCTATACAGGGCTGGGTCCAGCTGGAATAGGCTAGACTAGAATGTTCTAGGTCTTACTATACTCTAATAGGCTCTATTAGGCTGTACTAGGCTCTTGTCAGCCCAGTAGCCCCTTTGCACTTGAGATTAACTACTGTGTCCACGGGCAATAGTTTTACATGGGTTTGTGTCCACCGGCAATAGTTTTACATGAACATTTCAAGGCTATAGTATAGTACTGCCCCGTACAACCTAACAGAGCCCAGCACAGCCCACCAGAGCCCATTATACCCCACCAGAGCCCAGCAGTCCGGCACATTCCAGCACACAAAGTCCAGCCCACTGGGAGAATAGCCTAGGGTATGGGGGTAGTTAAATGACTGTAATAGGCTATACAGGGCTGGGTCCAGCTGGAATAGGCTAGACTAGAATGTTCTAGGCCTTACTAGACTCTAATAGGCTCTATTAGGCTGTACTAGGCTCTTGTCAGCCCTGTAGCCCCTTTGCACTTGAGATTAACTACTGTGTCCACGGGCAATAGTTTTACATGGGTTTGTGTCCACCGGCAATAGTTTTACATGAAAATGTCTAGGCTATAGTATAGTACTGCCCCGTACAACCTAACAGAGCCCAGCACATTCAAACAGAGCCCATTATAGCCCATTATAGCCCACCAGAGCCCAGCAGTCCGGCACATTCCAGCACACAAAGTCCAGCCCACTGGGAGAATAGCCTAGGGTATGGGGGTAGTTAAATGACTGTAATAGGCTATACAGGGCTGGGTCCAGCTGGAATAGGCTAGACTAGAATGTTCTAGGTCTTACTATACTCTAATAGGCTCTATTAGGCTGTACTAGGCTCTTGTCAGCCCTGTAGCCCCTTTGCACTTGAGATTAACTACTGTGTAAACTATACTAAACTATTGCCGGTAAACTATAGTCCACCGGAAATAGTTTTACATGAAAATGTCTAGGCTATAGTATAGTACTGCGCCATACAACCTAACAGAGCCCAGCACATTCCAACAGAGCCCATTATAGCCCATTATAGCCCACCAGAGCCCAGCACACAAAGTCCAGCCCACTGGGAGAATAGCCTAGGGTATGGGGGTAGTTAAATGACTGTAATAGGCTATACAGGGCTGGGTCCAGCTGGAGTAGGCTAGACTAGAATGTTCTAGGCCTTACTAGACTCTAATAGGCTCTATTAGGCTGTACTAGGCTCTTGTCAGCCCTGTAGCCCCTTTGCACTTGAGATTAACTACTGTGTCCACGGGCAATAGTTTTACATGGGTTTGTGTCCACCGGCAATAGTTTTACATGAACATTTCAAGGCTATAGTATAGTACTGCCCCGTACAACCTAACAGAGCCCATTATACCCCACCAGAGCCCAGCAGTCCGGCACATTCCAGCACACAAAGTCCAGCCCACTGGGAGAATAGCCTAGGGTATGGGGGTAGTTAAATGACTGTAATAGGCTATACAGGGCTGGGTCCAGCTGGAATAGGCTAGACTAGAATGTTCTAGGCCTTACTAGACTCTAATAGGCTCTATTAGGCTGTACTAGGCTCTTGTCGGCCCTGTAGCCCCTTTGCACTTGAGATTAACTACTGTGTCCACGGGCAATAGTTTTACATGGGTTTGTGTCCACCGGCAATAGTTTTACATGAAAATGTCTAGGCTATAGTATAGTACTGCCCCATACAACCTAACAGAGCCCAGCACATTCCAACAGAGCCCATTATAGCCCATTATAGCCCACCAGAGCCCAGCACACAAAGTCCAGCCCACTGGGAGAATAGCCTAGGGTATGGGGGTAGTTAAATGACTGTAATAGGCTATACAGGGCTGGGTCCAGCTGGAGTAGACTAGACTAGAATGTTCTAGGCCTTACTAGACTCTAATAGGCTCTATTAGGCTGTACTAGGCTCTTGTCAGCCCTGTAGCCCCTTTGCACTTGAGATTAACTACTGTGTCCACGGGCAATAGTTGTTGTTTGTTTGTCTCCGCCAGGAGACTATGTTTTCACTTTCCGTCCCCCCCCCCCCCCCCCTCGGCCAAGCTAACATTGGTCAAGCCTCACGTGACACGTGACAATACGTTGAAAGAGTGTGCTCTGATTGGCTAGTGAGACGCATGACGTATAGCGGCCTATAAATAGATTTGTCACTTTGAAAGAGTCTTGGACTCTTTCAAAGTGAGGTAAGACAGGAATAATCACGAAATGGCTGAGAAATGGCGGAGTAACACTTAAGACAGGATTATTCAAGTAACACTTAAGACAGGATTAATCGGGAACAGTACTGGCGGAGACCTGTGCTCCGAGGAGCACATTTTCTAGTTTTACATGGGTTTGTGTCCACCGGCAATAGTTTTACATGAAAATGTCTAGGCTAGTACTGCCCCGTACAACCAACAGAGCCCATTATAGCCCATTATAGCCCACCAGAGCCCAGCAGTCCGGCACATTCCAGCACACAAAGTCCAGCCCACTGGGAGAATAGCCTAGGGTATGGGGGTAGTTAAATGACTGTAATAGGCTATACAGGGCTGGGTCCAGCTGGAATAGGCTAGACTAGAATGTTCTAGGTCTTACTATACTCTAATAGGCTCTATTAGGCTGTACTAGGCTCTTGTCAGCCCTGTAGCCCCTTTGCACTTGAGATTAACTACTGTTTTTGATTGAATATTTTATTAGGCAAAAAATGTAAAACAACACATTTACATTTAAAATACTTTGTCTAACAGGTCCGTTCATAAAAGTCCTTGTGGACTTGTTTCCAATGAGGGCCTTGGTATTCAATTCATAGACATATATAGTGGCACCACAGTTCGAATATCATTACACAAAGAAAATAAAAATAAAACAGCAAAAAAATAAAATAAAATAAAACACTATGTACAACAAAAGAAATAAAAAAAAGGGGCAAAGATATGTACAAGAACAGGGGGGGGGGGGGTCGGCTGTCTAACAGGAAAATGGTACTACCTCCTCTTTTGGCCTCCTGAAAGGTGATTTTTTTAAGGCTCTTTTAAATGAGCCCAGCAAACTGCATTTTTTGAGGGATGGGGTTAGACCGGGTGCAGTACGTTAGTCCGACAGCGCATTCCTCCGACAGCGCAGCGCTCCGACGTTTCAATACTAAACCCGAACCAAACCCGCACCCTAACCCTAACCGCACGCGGATGCCACATAGTCGGAGAAAAGGTCTGTCGGATTATCGCATGCCTCCCGGTTAGACCATTCCAATCCTGGGTGGCAGTGCTGTAGAAGGAGAATTAGCCCATGTTTGTTTTATGGGTGGGTGGTACCAAATTGTTGTTAACGCTCCCTCTGGTATTGTGACTGTGGGTGTCACTAACCTTTTGGAGGTATTTACTCAGATATGCGGGAATAGGGGGCATATCGGGCAAATTTTCATTTACAATTTTGAAGGCCATTCCCATTTTTAGTTGTTTAACCCTGTCTTCCACCCTGAGCCAGCCTAGGCTGGCAAAATGGGTGGGAGAAAGGTGGGTCATGGGCCCCAATCCGAGGAGTAGCCGAATCAGTTTGTTTTGGGAGGTTTGAAGCTTAGTCTTCAGTGACACTGAGGTGTTGGAGTACCAGGAGGTACTAGCATAGTCAAAATGTGGTTGAATCAGGGCCCCTGAGAGGGGCCTGAGGGTTAACAAAAGAGGAAACTCTGCCACGGGCAATAGTTTTACATGGGTTTGTGTCCACCGGCAATAGTTTTACATGAACATTTCTAGGCTATAGTATAGTACTGCCCCGTACAACAGATTCCAGCACAGCCCACCAGAGCCCATTATAGCCCACCAGAGCCCAGCAGTCCGGCACATTCCAGCACACAAAGTCCAGCCCACTGGGAGAATAGCCTAGGGTATGGGGGTAGTTAAATGACTGTAATAGGCTATACAGGGCTGGATCCAGCTGGAATAGGCTAGACTAGAATGTTCTAGGCCTTACTAGACTCTAATAGGCTCTATTAGGCTGTACTAGGCTCTTGTCAGACCTGTAGCCCCTTTGCACTTGAGATTAACCACTGTGTCCACGGGCAATAGTTTTACATGGGTTTGTGTCCACCGGCAATAGTTTTACATGAACATTTCTAGGCTATAGTATAGTACTGCCCCGTACAACCTAAAAGAGCCCAGCACAGCCCACCAGAGCCCATTACAGCCCACCAGAGCCAAGCAGTCCGGCACATTCCAGCACACCCAAGTCCAGCCCAGTGGGAGAATAGCCTAGGGTATGGGGGTAGTTGGATGACTTTACTAGGCTATAAAGGGCTGGGTCCAGCTGGAATAGGCTACACTAGAATGTTCTAAGCCATACTAGACTCTAATAGGAGCTATTATGCTGTACTAGGCTCTTGTCAGCCCTGTAGCCCCTTTGAACTTGAGATCAACCACTGTGTACACGGGCAATAGTTTTACACAAGTTTTACATGAACATGTCTAGGCTATAGTGTCCCCGAACCACACTTTGGGAACCAGCCATGGACCCCTTTGGAAACCCTCTCTACACGGTATACACAGAGTACATTTTCCATTGAGTTAATGCTGGCTGTGTACACATGTCCACCTCCAATAGTTTTGGAAAATAGCCTGCCACCCTGTGGAATTATGCTTGAACTGCAGAAAAGGACCCTAAATACAAAAAACAAAACAAAATCATCCGTGGGACTGATGGGCGAACAAGTGGTGTCCACACGCAGAGGGGGGCCAAGAGGACATTTAGAGTCCCCCCGGTGAATTTTCACGCCCCCACAGACTGTACAGTGGAACCCAGAAATTGGCCGTGTCCACAGGGCATAGGGACTATGGCTCGTGGACACGAAACGCTATAAGTGTAATAGTAATAATAACAATAAGTTTAATACGTTTTCCCCATTATTCTGAATACAGACAGATAATAATAATACGTTTGGTACGTTTTCCCCATTATTCAGAATACAGACAGATAATAATAATAATAAGTTTAATAAGTTTTCCCCATTATTCAGAATACAGACGAAATAACAGGAGGTCGAACCTAGAGACTTCGAACCAATGGGAGGTCGGACTAATGGGAGGTCGGACCAGAGGGCAGCCCCCATATCTTATTGCCTACTTGGGCTTCTTCATAAACTGACAGGTAAATCATTGCAAATATTTTGGAATGTGAAAAGATGAGAAGGACCTTGCCAAATCAAGTAGTTAATCAGCTAGCTGAAGAGTGACCTAGCTTAAAGTTTAATTTAGTGTTACAGAGCATGTCATTGACACATGAACATTGACAATAGCAGCACCCTGACTCTGTTTCACAAGAATGGAATAGAGCCTTAATTAGTATCACTGGCAACAATATGGTTACTGCACGTAGAGCCTAACAGACAGTAGTGTACGTACAACATAGATCTGTGCAAATTCTGAAGTGTATCTTTTTTTATTTTACCGGAATGGAGTGTGATGTACAAACATTGGATCCAAATCTTTGTATCATCTGTGGTACAGTAAACATTTAGAAAAAGGAAAGAAACAAGATCCATATGTCAAAAAGCCCACAGCAGAAGGCCTTCAATAATGTTGCTCAACAGAGAGATGATGATGTTCATACAACCCTGTCTCCAAATACAGATGATAAACTTTCCTTCAAAATAAAGGTTTTATATCTTATCATGATAGAGTAAACTACTCCAGTAAGAACAACAATAATATTTTGTCTCACACTCAAAATAGCCGATCTACAAGCTCACAACACGTTGTGCTGCGACACGAGGGGAACTTGCAAATCGGCTTTTTTCATGACACAAATAAGTATAAAAGCAATTTCAATCCAGTGGTCTTCAACTATCAACAAGTGGTTCTCAACTCCTTGGAGACCTTAAGTACTGCTGGTTTCCATCCTACCACAGAGTAAAAGCCGGAGTGTAAACACACTGTGAGCTCACACTGCCAGGAAAGGGGTGCAGTAGGGGTTCATACTAGCCTGGTTCCAGACCATAGACCCCGCCCACTCTCTGAGTGAACTGATTCTTGGTCTGGTGTTGTAAATGTGAACCTAGGATTTATTCAAAATACAAAATGTATTGTCCAATGAGAGTCGGAGGTGGGGGTGGGGATCCCTTAGGATTGGTTTAGGGACTGAAGCAGACTGAAGCTCCACGCAGCTTCAGTCTGATAATTAGGCTAGGTTCATACAGCATCATACAGTAGATACGTACATGTAGATATCACTTTGACCACTGCTCTTCAATGGAGCGATGCATAAATGTGGCATCGTATATTTTAATGGTCTTTACATTGGATGGCATAGTGTAGCATGGCATTGTTTTATGTTTTTTAAATTGGACAACATACTGTAGTGTAGCATGGCATTGTTTTTATGGTTTCTACATTGGACGGCATAGAGTAGCATGTGAGCTAAACACCTCACTGCTCAGGTGAGTTTCAGTGATGTCATCAGTCACTGATGGCATAATTCCTAACTACACCAGTCTTATACCATAGTACACCAGTCTTCTGATGCTATACCCTGGAGTGCATCACCATCTTTTGGCTAAAAATAATTATTTCATTGCCTTCAGCATAGCAGAAAAACTACAGCTTATTTTTCACCCAGTGTTAGTAATTTGTATCAAAATACTTTGATAATTTCACCCATTTCTGCCCTTAGAGATGATACCATGTTGGTAGTAGTGCAGTAACTATTAAAGTGTGACTCTGACAATGACTTTTCTCTTTGTGTAATAATGAATAATAATTTATAATGATACTGAATGACTTCTCTTTCACTGTTGTAAAGTGTGACTGACTCTAGACGTGACCCTGTTGCCCCCTGTAGCCACTCATAATGTAATAACACTGCATAATGTAGCTAAAAAAAAGTGCTCCTCGGAGCACAGGTCTCCGCCAGGTCAGGTAGGTTATTGTGGCCTCCTGGTAGCGCTATAATAGGCCAATGTGAAAAGGGCGCCATTTCTTCTTAGGCCTTTCAATCGGACACTGCATTCATGATTTGAGGCATTTTGTACCAAAAATGTGTTTTGCTAAATTAGACCTGCTGGTGGCGCTATAGTGTGAAAAGGGTGGCATTTCTTCCTCGGCCTAGTGGGAAGGTGTGCGCAAAATTTCACGGCAATCACAAGCTGATGATTTAAGGCATTTTGTTCAAAACAAACCAATCCTGCAAACTTTGGAAGCCAATCTTAGCCAATCAGGATAGAATATAAAAAATCGGGGAGATCCGTGTTGATCGCATGACTATATAGATACTGTGTACCGATTTACGTGAGGTTTGGACAAAATCTGTAGGAGTGATATCCAAAAATGTGTTTTGCACAAATCGGCCTCCTGGTGGCGCTATAACAGGACAATCTGAACATTTTAGGACAGAGGTTCGGCTTTGGCATCCAGGGAGTGTATGTGCACAGTTTCGCAGCGGCCGGGCTAACGGTGCCAGAGATTAGCTGTTCACAGACAGACACACGGACGGACGGACACGCGGACACACGGACGGACGGACGGACAGGGGTAAAACATACTCTCTCGCCATGCTTTTCGGCCTGGCGGAGACAATAACGGCTCAAATTGTTGTTTCCTGGCAAGTATGATGGTCAGTATCATGGTCGGTATAATGTCAGTATCATGGTCTGTAGAATGTCAGTTTCATGGTCAGTATCATGGTCAGTATCATGGTCAGTTTAATGTCAGAATCATGGTCAGTATCATGGTCGGTATCATGGCCAGTATCATGGCCAGTATCATGGTTAATTATGGTCAGTATCATATCAATATCATGGTCAGTATCATGGTGACCATGAAACTGACCATGATACTGACCATGGTACTGACCATGATACAGACCATGATATGTGGTTGCAAAAAGGGATGCAGTGGACAATGCAGATGTGTTAAGGCAGCACTTCAGTGTACTGCCCTTTGCTACTGTGGTGGACTGTGCAACTAACATTGTGTAGATTATCTGGCTTTATTGAAAAGACCCCTTAACAGACGACGTCACACTGCTAAGAACCAGTATGTGCGGAACCAGTATGTGCGCAATGAAATCCATTCTATCAGGTCTCGCTAGGACGCAACTCACTAGCCAACAGACAAGAGGGGGTTGGGGTGTGCTGAAACCAGCGCACCCCAAAACAACAGGTTGAGAATTGATTGCGTGAAACATTCACCTGTGTCTCAATGTTGTTGGTAAACAAATAATTGGTCTATATGCCATTAGGCTATGACTCATGAGTACTCTGTCTTTGTTGTGTCTTATAGTCCATTTTAAATTATTATGCAATACTACTACTAATAAAAGAAACAGTGAAGTACTGCATTCTTGACTCTCACGTGTCAGTTTGAAAACATGTAGGCTACTGTACTACATCATTACATATTTTGATGGGTTTACAATTATTTCATTAACTGAATGACAGATATATGTAGTTAGGTAGTAGCATGTTGTAAATAGTACCACTGTATTCCTCATCCTTGAAAATGTAGGATTAGTCACCAGAATCAAGATCCTAGGTGGTCTAGCACCTGAGTTATTGGTAAAACTAGAAGCTGGCCCCCGCTACGCGGGGGCTCGCGTCAAGCCCGCGGCCACGCCCACGTAGCGCCCGCGGCCACTTGGCAGCTCATGTAAGTGGCGTAGCGTCCTGAGGGCCAGTGGGGCCGTGGCTCGGTCAGTGAAGACCCTGTAGTGCGGATGATATGTGGCATAGAGGGGCAGATTGTAAATCCCCAGAGGAAACATCTGTGGGCTACCATTGGTTCAGCGATGTGTGCGGTCGCCCTGCGGCCCCTCCTCCTCCACCAATGTGCAGTATTGAGAGCCCTGACGTCACAACAATTGGAGCGATGGGCACTGCACTCTGGTTGGTTAGGGTACACCTAGGGCCCAGGTAGAACCCAGTTAAAGCCTGCATGGGCAAACCCAGTTAGGACCCGCCTTGGTCCCACATAAACATGGCTAGTTGGGGCCCACCTAAGGGCCAGGTAGAAGCTACTTATAGCCTGCATGGGCATCGCAGTTGGGACTGAAGTGGATGCCGCTGACATTGCTGACATGGGGTCCATATGGTTTAGCCCACCTTGAAACCATATGGGAACTACGCTGGCATGCAGGCTGGAATGCAAACGCTGCATCATACCTGTAGTGTGTAGTTTGATGTTGTGTGTGTAGCAGATATACCTGCAGTGTGTAGATCAATGTCCATATGAAAGTCAATGCCCAGCAGTGTTTTTTGTTTCTCCAGCAGAGTTTCTAGTGTCTCTGTCTCTCTCTGGAAGAGGTTGCACATGAACTCTGCAGCCGCACTGAGACGCTCCAACACAAACACTCTGACATTAGGCTGCTTCACACAACAAACATCAGCACCACGCTGCTGTTTGTCCAAAAGACACAATATCTCCTCTCCCACCGACGTCATGTGTTCATTTATCGACAGCCGTACAGACTCCTTTTGACACATTTTACCTCGTTTATCCAGCTCTCACTGACTCTCCACATCGGGCTGTTATAGCGCCACCATGAGGCTGATTAGAGAAATCTCAAGTGGAATTTCTTCCTCGGCATAGTGGGAATGTGGGTGCAAATTTGCACGGAAAGTGCATGCTGTGTTCATAATGTGAGGCATTTTGGTCCAAACGGAGCAGTCCTGCAGACTTTGGAAGCCATTTTAGCCAATCAGGATGGAATATGAAAAATCTGAAAGGGTTTTTTTTTTAATGACTGTGGAGATACTGTGTACCGATTTGCGTGATGTTTGGGCAAAATATGTAGGAGTACTGTGAGAAAAGGTGTTTAGCAAAAAGCGGCCTCCTGGTGGCACTGTAACAGGGCCATGTGAAAGAAATAGGGCAGAGGTTCTGAATTTGCATCCAGGGAGTATGTGTGCACAGTTTCGCTGCGATCAAGTCAACGATGTGAGAGATTAGCTATCACAGACGGACGGACAGGTCTTGCGCCATGCCTTTCGGCCTGGCGGAGACAATAAAAAAACGAAAGTAAAGGAAATTACCATTTCTGCAACCAAAGTAGTCAACAAACTATACTATAAAAACATTGGCCACATTGTCAAATAATGTAAGAAAGAGGCAATCATGTAGAAAATAGCCGATCTACAAGCTTACAAAGCCTCTCAACGTGAGGCGTTTCGAGCTTGTAGATCTGCTATTTTCACAATATTTACTTGTGGAATGGAGTCAAACAAAATGGGGGGGTGGCCAGATCAATGACGTTTATTTGGGGGGGGGGGGGGGGGGGGGGCGGCCTGAAAGGGTTGATAAGCACTGCTCTAATTGGAGCGAAATTATCTGAAATTACTACATGACCATAATGCAGCCTAACATGCGTTGCACGGGGCGGTCCTGCCATTACGTTAGTTACTGTAGTTGCTGTGGAGCTACATAGTTCTCCAGAAGACACACACAAACATAGACCATCTGCAATGGACTAACTGAGCAGCAATATGGACATTCACCACACGAACGTGCATTGTTGACAAAGTGATTGCACAGCCGCTGCAGGCATGACAACCACGTTAGCGTTAGCTACATGCCACTATCACAGCTCCCTGTCCGTCGTTGCTGCGACTGAATGTGATGATGGCTACAGCAAGCTCTCTGCGATGCCATTGTCTGGAGACTGCTCCTGGCATGACACGACCAATGAGAGTGAGCGCTGTCGTTGTTGCTAAGATACGGTGGCGTCACTGCCCCATAGCTTGTAGATCTCTCACACATGATTGGCGTAGGCTGCGTTGCCAGGTCTGACTGTTTGTATAAGCGATTTTGGGCTTATTTGGGTGCACTTTTGGGCTCGTTTCCATAGACCACGGCAGCGCTTATTTCTTTCCCGTGACCGATGTGGCAAAAGAATGAGCAAAACGAACCATCCGGAAGTAAAGTGCGAGATGAAATATATAGCACTTTTTGATTATTAGAGAAGGAGACAGATGTGAAGGTGGAAAATGGAATGTAGGAGATTATATAGTTTTTCATGAGCAATTTTTGTAGCAAGTTGTGAGTGAATTGGGCCACTCCTGTGGGCGGGGGGCTGATTAGAACCATTGGGGTTTGGGAAGGAGACGCTCTCTGTTTGAGTGGAAAGATGACAGCAGGTGGCGGCCATTTTGGAAAATGGCTGCCATGGTTACCACAGGACAAATCTGCGATGGCCCTATAGCCAAAAATGTTCCTTATGGCATGCCCTAACGGTGTGCCAAATGTCATGCTTTTATCGTAAAGTGTACGATTTTTGCGCGAAACGGCTGGACTAATATTGTGTTGAGTTTATGGTGGACGGTTAGCTTGGTTTGTTATCGGTTCATGAAATAGAGATTGAAAAGTATTACAAAAAAATTACAAACATCACTGACTTGTTAATTAGGTGTGTAAGCCTATTAGTGATCTGTTTAATGTTTTGTTTCAAATACACTTTCTTTTCTCTTTTTATCCCACGATTTTTGTAACCCATTTTTTTCACCCAGTGCCAATTGACTAAGCTGTAATCCTGGGCACTACTCTCCCTCTGCCAGCCTGGGGGAGAGCCCCGAACTGAGCTCAATGAGCGTGTAGAACTGCTATTAAAAAAAATATATATGTATTGAATATGTATATTCTTTTAAAGCGAACATTTGTAACTCAAATCTTTGCTTCTAGGCGGGGGTCCCTGGAACAACATGGTAAAAAATATATATTCAACGATTTGCACATATTTTCACGACAAAAATAGCATATCTACAAGCGCATAGCCAGCCAAGGATATGAAGACTGACAGATGAATTCCCCCAATCACATGACACCCCTCTACTACTTGCCCCGCCCGTTCTCTGTCTCTGCCACATTCTCTGCTGTGAATCCCTATTCCCACAGAACCAACCTGGCAACCTGCACTGCAGGAGAGAACACTGAGAGTGACAGAGTCACAGAGCCCAAACAAATTAATACTAATCTAAATACATATGGAAGCCACACAAGACAGCACACACACCTTGCCCATCATCTCAGTCTTGCCAGAGGGCTAAGAGTTCCTTTTTGATAACATTGGTGAGTTGCTACAAACTTTTGTTAGCTACTTTAGCAGCTAAGCAGGTGTTTTGTAGTGATACAAGGACAGGACTATTGCTAAAAATGCATTGCTTGATTTGTTTGCCTCTTGTTCAGCATAAGGTGTATTGAAGGACTTTGAATGAAAGAAATGTATTTCTGCAACAAAGGAATGTGGTGCTATGGATAATAAGAACAAACTAAACCAGAGTTGAGTTTGCTACTCTTTCTGTAAAGTGTGTTGAAAATGAAAGGTTTGAATTGTACATTGCAAAGGAAGGTATTTGATATGACTGTATTTCATAAATTATGGTTAAAAAACACGTCATTATTTCATGTCATTATAAGCACTTGAAAAAGGTTAAAAACAGTGTTTCATGAGTTAAAAAAGAAAAAAGAAAAAAGACAAGTTCATTAGAATAAGTGATGATGTCGAAGTCATCTGCCTTAATTCATTGTAAAGTAATTACAGTAATGCTGACTGATTGTCAAAGCCATGTTAAAAAGCACTTTCAGTACAGTTTGAATGTTCTATTATTTACATTTGGAGCTTAAGTGAGCTAGTGTTATGATAGCCACCTGTTGTTCTTGCACAAAGTATGGGAAACTAACAGAGTATTTTATTTGTTTTTGTACTGTCTTGCCAGTTCTTACGTTGATCTTTGGATCGTAATCAATTCATGATCATCAGTTCAAGTCTTATATCATTCGTTGGGGACCGCTACACACAACTTGATGAAATTGTCTGAAAATTCCAATGCACTGCATGATTCTTTGATGCCTCTTATTCCACATGATGAACAAGAAAGGCAAAATGATTGGTTCTCAAAGGTCAATAAATATAAAGATGGATTCATTAAAGATGTTGATGCCTGGTTCTCAGGAGCCAGAGGACCCCCAAGCCAACCTCAGCTAGAGGCTCATGACAGGCCTACTGAAAGGCCCCAGCAGCAGAAGTAAAAGTAAAGCAAGTAAAAGTCTGGAATTCAAAATGTACTCGAGTTAAAAGTACAGAAGTATTGGCATCAAAATGTACTTAAAGTACCAAAAGTAAAAGTACTCATTTTGCAGAAATGTCCCATTTCAAGTTTTCAAAATGTATAAAAAATCTTTTGAAAATAGCAGATCTACAAGCTCACAATGTGTCGCATCGCGATGCATTATGAGCTTGTAGATCGGCTATAACTATTTTCAAAAGATTTGTATGCATTTGAAAACTTGAAAAGGGACATTCTGGATGAGTACTTTTACTTTTGGTACTTTACGTACATATACTTTGGTACTTTATGCCATTACTTTTTTACTTTTACTCAAGTAAATTTAGAATTCTGGTTTTACTTACGTATTTCTATATTGCAGTATTGATTGCTTTACTTAAGTAAAACATTTGAGTACTTTTTCCACTACTGGTCTATCAGGGGCGTCAATTGGGTATAGCAAGGTATGGCATTATTTTCAATCATACATGCAAGCATTAAAAGGATATGCTGCTTGCTATTTTCCAAATGGAATAGTTACAAGACATGTGCTTCATAAAATAAAATCATGAATGTGATCTATGTCTACAGCATTGATTATTATGTTATTAAATTACTGTAAAATAACTACAAATTCAAATTAGAACAAAATGATGGCTTTCACAAGGTATTATATTCTCCACAACACTTGTTCCCTCTATCTTGACAAATGGTATATTCCCCGGTTCAGTAGGTCAGCACAGGTGCAATGCATTATTGTTAAGATTTTTTTCTAGTCAGTGGCAGACAGTTGTACCACTGTTTGACTAATCATGCCTGTTTCATTAAGTTCATCTTAAGGTAAGACAGCACTTGTCTTTCTTATTTGTTTTGCTTTCTTGTTGTGTGTGTGTCTGTGTGCCATGTACATGCTCATTTTTAAGGCATTATAGGCTTAGGTTACTGCTGGCTTATTCTCTTGAAACTGTTCTGGTCTGTTCATGTGATACTGTTGTGTTTTGTTGTTGCATAGTAGGCTAATGAATAGATTCAGTCAAATCTTTGGAAAAATATATATATATATATATATATATATATATATATATACATACATACATATTTTGACATGGGAGTCCGTGGCCACACACATCATTTTGGGGTCTTTGACATGAAAAAGTTTGAAAACCACTGATATTATAGCAACAGAAGTTTTTTTCTTAGGATTTTTGTTAGGATTTAGAAGACATGTGTAGAATCCCCCAGAAGCAAAGATTTGAGTTAAAAATGTTTGCTTTAAAAATGTATATATTCAAAGATTTACACAAATCTTTCACGATTAAAAAAAAAATAGCAGATCTACACGCTCAGAGCACGGCACTCTGTGCCGCACTATGAGCTTGTAGATCTACGTATATTCTCATGCTGTAGAATATACGTTTGAATATTAATTGATGTATTTATGTTTGTAGTAGAGGGATGAGATGCTGCATTTGAAAAGGCTTATGTTGTCTCAAGCCATTTGTGCACATTGACATGTTACAATGTAGCCTTTGTTTGACATACTATTAACCTATGAGTGTTTGGTGGCCTTTGATATTAATGCTGTCACGTGAGCCTGCCATACATACCTTAGCTCAGGGCTGTCAAACTCGCGGCCCGCGGGCGTTTTGCGGCCCGTGGAAAGGTCCCTGGCGGCCCAGGAAATACTTTTAAAAATAGTAAATTGATACTACATCTAACGCAACTGGTTTCTGCCCACATCAAGTCACCATTTGACCAATGTGGCCCGGACCCCAAAATGAGTTCGACACCCCTGCCTTAGCTTTTGCTGAATTAACACCACTGGTCTATATCAAGGGTTCCCAAACTTTTAAGGCCGTAGCCCCCCAAAATAATCCTATTTGAACTGCGGACCTTCACCCTGACAAGCACTTGGAAATTTAGGAATTGTGGCATTAAGTTTATTTTGACTCGGTTCCACAGATAAATATTGTGAAAATAGACGATCTATGAGCTTGTAGATCAGCTATTTTCAACATTTTTGCCTTGCCAATGTTTGACAGTTTTTTTTTATTATAGTATAGTTGGTTACTTTTTACGCAATAATGGTCTTATTAGTTCATTTTTATTTCCCATTTTAGAGGTATTAAAAAGGTCTTAAAAGTCCTTAAATTGTAACTTTAGAAAATGTGCAGATACCCTGCATAGTACACTTATACTGTATGTTGGGTTGTTTACTGTTGAGTGAGAAAATAATGTTGCAACAATCGTCTGGAGGACCCCCAATTGGGGTTCCTCCCTGGGGGAGACTAGGGTTGGATCTGGAACCGGAGGAACCCGACCCAACATTGAGGAACCAGAGTCGGTTCATCACATTAGGGAGCGTTTCACACTATCAGAGCTGGTTTGTCTGTTATACAATTACAGTACGTAACCCAGAGAGTATGCAATACTGCATGTATGATTGCATGTTCTGCCCATCAGTCAATTGTAATCCCTTGGTGTGTTATTGGTCACCCCTACACTATTGCTGTGTAATGGTACAGCCCTTTATATTGTTGTAGTGTTTGGCACCCCCTAGTGTCCCTGTGTAATGGTACGGTCCATGACACAACTTCTAGACAGGAAGCAGGAAGGGAAACATGTTTTTTATCCACAAACATTGCTACAGAGAGTTAGATCCCAGTCTATTCAGCCAAAACCAAAGCATTTAAAACCCTGGCTGCCATTTCTGTTGTTGTGCCAGGCAAGCATTGTCTGTAAGTGTGACTCTATTGATTATTAACTCCTTAGACCTGTATTACTTAACTTTGTTGTGTGAAGGTGATTTGGGATGTCTTCTTATGCTTAGATTTACACAACCATGTGGGTTACATAAGTTGTTGTTTGTGTTATTTTTCTTTCGATAAGGATAATTCCTTTCAACAGGTCGTTCATGAAAGTCCTTGTGGTCTTGTTTCCAATGAGAACCTGTGAGCAATTAGGGGTTAAGAGTCTTGCTCAGGGACAAATTTCATTTCATCGACACATATGCTGGTTTGGCCTGGAATCGAACCTGGGGCAACCAGGGCCTCTGGCTCCCTAGGCGGGCTCACTAACCACTCAGCTATGGCCGCCCCTACGGCGGCCATAGCTACCTATGGCCGCCCTCGAGAGATTATTGTTTAATGGGATTTGGTACAGTGCCGTGCTGTCTAATTGTGGTTATGACGGATATGTTGTAACTAATCAACTGCACCACAAATGATCTGTGTTTATTAGTATGGACTATAGTAATCTTCCAACTTTATTCTTCTTCTTCTTTCTTTCTAGATAAACTGTATTTGCCGCGCTACTCCTCCCACAGTTTGTGCTTATTTAGTCTGCCGATCACATAATCACCTCTGTGTCCTGTACAGACCACCATCGGAGGCCGGTCTCTTGATGTGGGACCTGAGACGAGGGCGTGGCTGCACGTCATTGAGCTGGACGTCTAACGATGACACACGAAAGAAGAGGACACCTGAGTATCACTTCTGTTTGTAATCTATGTAATATCTGTTTGTTTATGTTTGTAATATATGTTTCATTTTGTTGATTTGCAGTGACCTTTGGAGTTACATCATGGCGAGGTAACTACACAATCCAAACCGCACACACACACAGGCACACCGGAAAAAGTGGAGTGGATTCCTGGAGCTATCCCCCCCCCCCCCCCCCTCCTCTCTCACACAAACACGGTATACCGCTGGTTGCCTCATTCATTCGTTCGCCACCACGGTAAAGGTCGGTGGGCATTTTTATTTTGTCTTTATTTCATTTTGGTTAACTAAGGTTTCAATACATTTGTGAATAACCTGTTTTGAAGGAACAGTGGGTTGTGAATAGTGACTCTCTGTGAACTGACACTAAACTGCGTGGTATTGGACAAACTGTGGACTGGATTGGGGATTATTTTACAATACAAAGTCAAACTGAGGTTTTTTGTGTCTGTGTATTTCATTCATTCTGTTGTTTATTGAGTTGAAGGTATTCTTTTGTGGGTAATCAATCCCTGGTTTCAGGTTTTAAGGTTCATTTGGTTCTACTAATTGTGCATTTAAATCCTGTGTAAGGTTGGCTTTTAAAAAAGTGTTTTTTTTGTCCAAACTGGACTAAATTCGTATTAGGCTTTGGCCTAACTGGCACCCCAAACAGTAAAATCAAAGCTAAACCGTTACATAAAAAGTGGCACCCCAGATGTTTAAAAGGACCTCAATCTCAAGCAAAAACAACTGAGTTCACAGGTGCAAAACCGGATCATTTTCAACAAACAAAGGAACAAACAAGCAAAACTGTGCAAACAAGCTCAGTGGGAATTAACTATTTTATTTATTCAAACGCAATCAAAAAGGGAACATTTGCCATTTCAAAATGGCAAAGTTTGATGGAAACTTGTGGGACTTTGATGAAATAGAAACTCAGCACCTGTGTTGGTGTCAAACCCACCACCCTCAAACAAATCATCACCAGCACCACCACCCTCAAACAATGTCAACTCAAGCTAACCAGCCTCAAATACATGAACCGGATGGAAATTCACCTGCAGTAAGTGAAATAAATCAGATCAATGAACCGGATGGAAATTCACCTGCAATAAGTGAAATAAATCAGATCAATGAACCGGATGGACATTCAACTGCAATGAGTGAGCATGAACTGGAAATTGAAACGCCATACTGAAGTTCTGAGGGTTGTAAATACTGCTCTGCCCCTATTGTACACAATTTGGAACACACTCAATCATCAGTAGCAACATGCTTGAAAAATCTGGAGACCATGAATACAGAAATATGAACAATATTAGCACTACTTCAGTGGCTGGAACTGCTGTTCAAACCACACTACAAACCAGTTCTCCTGTCATACCACCTACTGCACCATCTGGTAAGGCGCATCAACATCTGCAGTCCACGCTACGCACTGGTGGAGGTACACGTCGGGAGAACGTACAAGGTGACCTGCGAGGAGGATTTATGGGCAAATCTCCCATTAAACTCCAATTAACCACCTTTGTACAGCGTGAGGACACCTCAGATCTATTGCGTTATTTGGAAAAGTGCCGTGACTTTCTCGCCATGCAGCCCCTGTTGGATGAGGAACTCATTGTGACACTCAGGAATGTGTTGCATGGCACTGCCAGAAACTAGTGGGATGTAGTAGGCCAGGAGACCAACACCTGGGCGTGTTGGTCTCTGAGGACTATGAGGACGAATTGGCTGAGAGTTCGAACCCGAGTACAGGGTGAAGATGAAAGCCTTAGACATTTTAGACATTATATGTACAGGTCTCTGTGCCAACGTTGGCAGCCTCAGATCAGTGAGGAGGACGTCATTAAACTCATTTTAGAGAATGTGAATCCTAAACTCACAAGCCAGCTGCGAAGCAGTGGAGTGAACACGGTGGATTGCGTTGGTTCGACTTGGACAACAGCTGGCAAAAGACAGGGAAAATCAGCGTGTTTATGACCAGAGAGTACAGACAACAACACCAAAAACAAGACAGGATAATGCTGTAAAAGTCACAGTCACTGTGAATACAACCACTTCTTCCAAAGCTCCAGCACCGTTCTGTTGGCGTTGCAAGGGCGCACATGCTCCTGCTACACGTCCCCTTGCGGATGATGGAAAGAAAAGTAAGGGATATCAGTCTTTTTCAGGACAAGGTCCCCAGGCTGGTGCCAACACGGTAACATCTGTGCAATTATTTTCCCCAAAGCTTTCCGCATCTCACCCACTTAAACAAACCTCAAAGCAGCCATCACTCCAATTGATGGTGCCCGTAGCGATAGGACATTGGAAAGGGAGAGCGATTGTGGACACTGGCTCCTCCTTCACACTGCTGAATCGGGGCCTATGGACAGCATTGAAGGAAAGGGGAAACGGTGACATGACTCCTTGGACTAAGGGTCCCATATACTTGGCCGATGGAGAGCAGAAAACACCAGTGGGTCAGAGTGAAGTGAAGTACAACTTACATGGCAACTTACAATGGACTCAAGCCACTGCTGTAGGTGTTAGCTTTCGCTAGCAGAAGCCTAAACAAAGCGGAGAGAAATTACTCAACCACCGAACTGGAGTGCCTAGCTGTTGTGTGGTCCGGAAATAATAAAATCTTCCGACTTTATTATTATTATTTTTTTCTAGATAAACTTTATTTTTACGCGCTACTCCTCCCACAGTTTGGGCCTGACAGACTGCAGTATGCTTATGCAGACTGACGATCACATAATCATCTCTGTGTCCTGTACAGACCACTATCGGAGGCCGGTCTCTTTGATGTGGGACCTAAGACGAGGGCGTGGCTGCACGTCATTGAGCTGGACGACTGATGATGACACACGAAAGAAGGAAGACGCCTGAGTATCACTTCAGTTTATAATATATTGTAATATATGTATTATCTGTTTGTTTATGTTTTTAATATATGTTTCATTTTGTCTCTCTGTTGATTTTCAGTGACCTTTCGAGTTACATCATGGCAAGGTAACTACACAATCCAAACCCCTACCAAAGTGTGTATGTGTGCGCGATTTAATGTTGACTATAGTAGACTATAGATCTTCCGGCTTTCTTCTTCTTTCTTTCAAGATAAAGTTTATTTTGCCGCGCTACTACTCCCACAGTTTGGGCCTGACAGACTGCACAGTATGCTTATGCAGACTACCTATCACATAATCACCTCTGTGTCCTGTACAGACCACCATCGGAGGCCGGTCTCTTTGATGTGGGACCTGAGACGAGGGCGTGGCTGCACGTCATTGAGCTGGACATCTGATGATGACACATGAAAGAAGGAAGACTCCTGAGTATCACATCTGTTTTTAATATATTGTAATATATGTATTATATGTTTGTTTATGTTTTCAGACTATAGTAATCTTCCGACTTTCTTCTTCTTTCTTTCAAGATAAAGTTTATTTTGCTGCGCTACTACTCCTACAGTTTGGGCCTGACAGACTGCATAGTATGCTTATGCAGACTGCCTATCACATAATCACCTCTGTGTCCTGTACAGACCACCATCGGAGGCCGGTCTCTTTGATGTGGGACCTGAGACGAGGGAGTGGCTGCACGTCATTGAGCTGGACATCTGATGATGACACACGGAAGAAGGAAGATGCCTGAGTATCACTTCTGTTTTTAATATATTGTAATATATGTATTATCTGTTTGTTTATGTTTGTAATATGTTTCATTTTGTCTCGCTGTTGATTTGCAGTGACCTTCAGATTAATTAAACTGTGTGATGAAGCAAGGGAAAGTCATTCATCATTGGTGGTTTTGCCATTACCTGAGGCCATTTGCCATTTAATTGCGAGGCAAAATGCATGGTTTCAACCAAAAATGTATATTCTGGAAGGTTTTGTACAGGATGTACACCTGTGGCTATCAGAGGTGAAACAGCAAATGCATGTCATTGTTCAGAAGGAACTACCAATACATGTCACTGTTGAAAAGGAGACACAAACACCGGTCACTGCTGAAAGTGAAATGTTGAGTGCTGTACATTCTGATGACATTGGACCCCATGACAGTATATCAAATGTATCAAAATCCACACACAAATCCACTCCATCAAAATTATCTTCAACTTCATCTGCTCATCATAGCTCAGGCTGAAAAGGCTGCTCTCATGGAACAGGTGGCTGCCTTACACAAAAAATATGAAATTGAAGCATAACAGGAACAACTCAGAATGCAAAAGGAGCGACTGGAAATGAAGACTCAGCTGGCAGCAGCAAATGCAAAGGCCCATGTACTGGAAACCATGGGCCAAGGAACTCATCAAGAGTGTCAAGGTAGACAAACTCAAAGAACGGAGCTGCTGCTCCGAAGGAAACAACCCCATTCAACCCAAATGCAAATACATACCTACCTGATCAAACTCCACAAAAAGGAAACAATGGAAACCACAAAGCCTCCCTCCCAGCCACAGGTTGTGAGACCAAAACAACCACTTCATGAAAAATCTGCCAAAGCTCATTACATGACTCCTCTAATGCAATACTCTCTCCCCAGGCAAAATGTTCAAACCGGAAATATAATAAATCAAAATGTGCAAACTGAAAATGTACAGCTTCATGGGAAAAAGAATGTTCAAGGTCATGTCACTCACACTACACCCCCTGCAGGTGATATTTGTAATGTGCTACGAAGACAGAATGAAAAAACTGCTTTACTGGTTAAGCAAAATCTGTATTCCACTTTACCACCAAGAGACATTCCAGTTTATGATGGTGACCCATTGCAATATGAAATGTTTATCAGGGCATTTGAGAGAGGAGTGGAGAAAAAGACTGACGATTACAGTGACTGCTTACATTACTTACAATATACAAAAGGCCATCCATACAAGCTCGGATAAACCTGGAGGAACAAGGCATGCAAGCTACAGGAGAGGCATGGACATTGTGCTAAGCTTTCTGACCTTGTACAATTCATAGAGAGACAGGTAAAAATACTGTCTGACCCACTGTTTGGAAACATCCAAGATGCTAAGCAAACTACAACTTTCAAAACCTCAACCATCATCAAACCAAGAGACACAAGAGACATTCCAAGAAGCAGTTTTGCCACAACAGTAACACCCATAGAAACAGCAGTGCAGTCAAATGGAGTGGAAAGAAGTGTATTCATCAGCTATCATAATTATTGTCTTTTCTGCAATAAAAGTGGTCACACATTGGAGCGGTGTCCACAGATGAAAGAGAGAAGACACAGAGAGAAGATGGACTACTTAAAGGAAAAGGGAGTCTGTTTTGGCTGTTTGAAAAGAGGACACTTAAGCAGAGACTGCACAAGTCATTTAACCTGTGATACGTGTGAACAAAACCATCCTGATATACTCCACATTGAAGAAACAGAAAAGAAATCAATTGGAAACAATGCTGTCGTCTCACCTCACACATGTGGTCATATTGGGGCCGGTGATGAAACCTCCATCTTCTCCATAGTACCCGTTCAAGTGAAGAGCCACAGGGAGACAGTGTTGCAAACATATGCATTTTTGGACCATGGAAGCACATCCACATTCTGCACTGAAAACTTAATGAGAAGGCTAAACATTACCGGACAAAAAACAAATATTCTTCTCCGCACAATGAACCAAGTGAAGCCTGAGACTAGTCACCATATCTCAGGTTTGGAAATAGCCAAGTTGGACAAAAATTATTTCATACAACTCCCTAATGTGTTCACTCATAAAACCATGCCTGTCTCACAACACAATATTCCAAAAACAACAGGGCTTGTCACCATGGCCTTATTTGAAACACATCAAACTGCAAGAAATAGACTCTGGTGTTGACCTACTGATCGGCAGAAATGCTTCAAAGTTATTGGAACCTTTGAAGGTGGTTAACAGCCAGGCAGATGGACCATATGCTGTGAGGACCCTATTGGGGTGGGTCATCTATGGTCCCTTGATAGGAGACAACAATGTCAGGGATGAGACTGGCTGCACTGCTGCGACTGTCAATCATATCATATATCCAGAAAAACAATCAGGACTTCAGTGAGAGAACAAGCAAGGAAATGGAAGCCAAGTCAGGGTAGGATGAAAGATGGACTACTGCGTGAAACGGATCTGTTCCGCAAGGTGGCTTGCCTCCCACAAGAAACGTTGGTGGTTATGTCCTCATACCCTTTCGCCATGGTCTGGAACAGCAATATTAAAGGTTACATTTTGTTTTCTTTCAGCTAGTTCCCATCACGGCTGCACCTTCCTCGATCATCACCTGCTTGTCTCTCTCAGCACACCCTAAATTTGCTATTTGTCTTGCGTTTCAGCATCCTTCTCCCTCCGCCGCAGATAAACCATCTCTACCTCACCTCTCGCTTTATCCACCTCTCTTGCTTTATCGTCTAACCTTCTAACCTGGGCTTATACTCAAATGTAGTCATTTCTGTTCTCATCCCTCCATGTTGCTTCTAATGAGAATCGTAGCATTTTCAATCCGGCCGCCTCTAGTTCTTTGCCCTCTACTAACATGACCACTTGCCCGGTGATTTATTGACTATGGTTCACATAATTTATTTTCTGATATTGCACTAACATGTTTGTGGTGTCTTTTTCAGGTCATGTATGCCAGGGATGTGTGGTTGGAGGATGGAAAGGAGACAGAGGGTACAATTCCTAATAATTGGATCGACAGGGGTAAGGGAACCATTAGATGGCCAAATGCCAAACAAACACAACTTACAAGATGAGAAAGGACCCCCAGGAGGACTGGCTGACGTCCCAGTTAGTCAAGATAAAGATGACTTCAGGAAGGTTTTGTTTTTGGATCATTTACTCAATATTTCAAGTAGAAATAGTTGAATCAATGTTTACAGTTGAATTGTATAACTTCTAGTTAAAGCTTGTGAATGTGACAACTACAACCTGACCAGCCAAGCAGAGGAGGAAGAGGAGGATGTGGATGTGGTGATAAGAGGGAAGAGGAAACCTGTTAAAAGACAAGATGATGACTGATGTAGAGTTCATATGTTTCTCAAGTAACTTCTAAATATGAAATGTGTTAACAGAAACTGGGCCTCACATTGTAGACCATTCATGTTTTATTTGACGTTTTGGAGCATTATGGGTAACTTTCTTCTATAATCAATTTATAAGTCCAATGTCAAAAATGACAATCAAATGCTTTATTTAATAAGGCTGTCTATTTTAGATATGGATATGTTTATTTTTACTTTATATTGCAGCCGTATAGGTGCCCTCCTTTCCTATCGCACCAAGGAAGTTGCAGTCCAGCCAGGACAACAATGTGTTACTCAATGCTTGTTGAGTATTGATGTCAATTTATGAAATATGATAATGATGTATTGGGTACACACAACATGAAATCAGTTACAAGCTGATTGTTATGTTTCAGACTCTGAAAATCAAGCCCTGGATGGCCTGGTGGATGTCGTGGTGGAGCATGCTGAGGGGTCTTGGCACAGGGAAATGTCTACACACAGTGAGTATGAATCACATTTAAGCAGTCACCTTTTGTTTACAAATCAATATTTGGTATCTAAGAACATTCTTTGTCTTTTCCAGGCTCCCGACATGCAAGTGTAGCACCTCGGAGCAGAGAAATGTCCACACCCCGTGAGTATTCACTTTCTCCATTGCACCAACACATTTTAAGTACAGTCAGTACAAGGTGTTACATGTTGTGCATACTAAAGAAATCATTACCATACCTAAATCACAAGCAATGAGTAAGTAGTTACAGGCTCAATGTGTTGAACTATGTGTATCAGAGGAGATGTATGATTGTCAACATCTAAGACCAACCAGTAGGGGTAGTCTTTTTCAGTGTGACATGGTATTGTAGTAGTATTATGTCCAAGTAGTAAGTCTTTAGTGATGGCTCCAGCCATCAGGCACAGTGTGTCAGATACCGGCACAGCATCAGGTCCAGGACCAGCCACGACTCCAGGTACAGCAACAGCTCGGAGGCACTCTGTCAGGTCCAGACATGATGACAGGTCCCACCGCAGTGATGGGTCGAGGAACACGGTCAGGTCCAGACATGACAGATCCAGGGACACGGTCAGGCATGATGAGTTGTCCAAAGGCCCCAAGTAATCAAAACCTTTACAATTCAGCAAGTAGTATCGTGCACCCCTATTTCAATGAAGACCCCCAAAAAACTGGGGGACACTTAATTTGCAACCCTTCTCTCTTCTGCCCATTCTCTCCTTTCTTCCTTTACTGTTCTCTCTGTCTCCTCTCCTGTCTCATCGGGACACGCAAACTGCTCTTCAATTATATCAGTCTTTTGTATCATTGTAGGGTGGTGTCTATAACATTTCTCTGTGTTAATGTACACTTACTTATTTTTCAGTATACCAGAAGAAAGTCCTGACCATATCAATATGCATTAAAGAACCTGCCTCTTCAGCGGCCAGTCATGTTGAGAGAATGGAGGACTTCCAGAGAGAGGAGCAACTCCTCAGTGATGTCCAAGCTTTTAATACCCTGGTAGGCATTTCAAGAGTCTGGAAGTAATGAACAGCATAAGATGCACTCGCACACTTTTTACGTTCCTCTGGGATATGTCAGTGAAAGTTTTCATGGACTTATTCCAACAGGTGCTGCAACTTTCCCGTTATAGAGGGAAGGACGTTAAGGACTGTGTCCACAAAGTTCTTGACAGGTATGTTTCAACATACACTATGAATTAACCCCTGTGTGATGTTTGGGTGCGCTGTGGTTTTCAATGTGTGAACACTTATTTGGTTAATTCTTCTAGATGAGCGCCTGACTGCATGTTTCCATTAATTTGCCTTTTTTTTTTTAGCTTAACACCTGAATCATCTGTTATGTCATGTCAATGACATAATGGTTGAACATTAAGTGAAAATTAGTAGTATAAAGGGTTTATACCATGTTTTACAATAAATCCTAATCCTACTACATTATTAAATGTAATTTGTTTTTCTTAAGGCTCTTCAGTAACAGTCTGATGGCACAGTTGAACATGAAGGGGGAAAAAGAGAAGACTGCAACTTTCAGCGCAATACAAGGTAAGCCCATATTTCATGTTGACCAAGGACAAATCTAAATGTAATTGGGTAAAACATGTCCTTCCCTGTTGACATAAAAAAAATACAATGCCAACTGTCTACCGTTACCGTTGCTATCATAACATTTTAAATAACTGGTGGTTAGGTGTAGAAGGGAGATGGCTTTGTATTAAACTAGTTGTGGATGTACAAGCATTTTTTCATGTCAATATGGAGACTCACAATCAGTTTTATTGTCACTTCCACAATACACACTAGGCAAACAGGGGAGAAAAATACTATTCCCCACAACTAAAAAGAGGCAAACATTAAAAAGTAAAGAGCAGACAACATTGGTAAAAAGTGCTGATGCATTCAAAGTGCAATCCATCTTTTAAGATGTTGGTTTTGGGGGCAATATATGGCGAGCATGGGTTCAGGGTTCTGATGGTTTGGGGCAGCTGTTGGATGACCTGCTGGTGCTTCCCCCTGAGCTCTTGAACCTCCTACCAGATGGCAGGAGTTCAATCGAGCTGTGTATTATGTCAGATAGGGACTAGGACAGCATGTTGCCGTTGCACATTCTTTATTGTCTTTTTCTACTATGCAGATGCAGTCATGAAATTCGACCCAGAAGCCACAGAGGACCTCATAAGGCAGCATGCCGCAGACCACCTCAAGCATGCTCCAGCGAGAAGGGGAGGCGGAGGACACACAGCAGACACACACTCAGGACTGATTTAACTTGAACTTTCACTGTCCATTGTGGGGGATCTTAGTGTCACAGTATTGTACAGTATTGTGTAATTTGAACTTGTGTTCTGTTCAACGAAGTAGCTCTGGTTGGACCTTACCCTGGTAGCTCACTGGCTATTCAGTACAGCACTTGTTTAATATTTTTCAGTTGTTGTGGAACCGGCCCAAGCAAAAAGGGTGTCCCTGCAAAGTAGGCTGTGCTATTATGTTTTATTATTATTTTATTTTCATTCGACTAGTGACGTGGACTTGGACTTAGCCCCCCTCGGACATACCTGTGGACTACACCAGGTACAAATGACTTTTTTGTTGCTCTCCCTCATGGAGCTACTTGCGGATTATACCAGGGTCAGTCCACCTTAGGTGGACACACACTGACCTTTTGCACCTTAATCCCATGTATAACGCACTGACTTTTTTGTCTTTTTTTTTATTGTGCTCTTTTTCTCTAAGCACCTTAACGTCCATAAGTATATCATGCACAGTATACATACATTGCTGCTATGCTCAGGCACCTTAGTTTTTTATTATCTCAGGTACTTTGTAAATATGTAGATAACTTGTTTGGCCTTCTGTTGTTCTCTTGTTTGCTCTCCTTCCCACTTGCCCCCCACCCCTCTTCTTCTTCCCCCCCTCTTCTTTCTATGGAAATTAACGTTGCGCTGGGAACGATGTACAAAAACGAATTTCACCCACTTTTGTACCTTGTAAACCTGTGATGTGACAATAAACCTGATTCTGATTTTGACGTGTAAAAAAAAAAAAAAAGAGAAGTTAACTGCTCTGTTCTGGATCAAGCTTAATCAGCCCTAGTGACTGCTTTTTGTGTGTGTGTGTGTGTGTGTGTGTGTGTGTGTGTGTGTGTGTGTGTGTGTGTGTGTGTGTGTGTGTGTGTGTGTGTGTGTGTGTGTGTGTGTGTGTGTGTGTGTCCTTCTGTATGACCTTCTGTATTCAGTCTTGAGCTAGACTGCATGGAACAACATTGTGGGAGTTAAGTGGCTGTCCCGCTTCTGTTTTGTCGAAAATAATTCAAAGCTGGCTTGATCTGCTGTTTGTTTGAATACTTAATTAGTCAGAAAGGTAAACGTCATGAGGTACGTTAAGGCTAAAAGGATAACACAAGTCCTGGGGACTTGTTTCCATTGTGGTCCTATGAACTAGATTCCATTTCAGGGGGTCTAGTTCCAGTCCACAAATATTCCACAATCATATGGAATATTTGTGGAATACTGTAATTGTGGAACATTTGTTTGCACAGCTGTGTATTCACAAGAAGAATAATGTGGTCCTATGAACTAGATTCCATTTCAGGGGGTCTAGTTCCAGTCCACAAATATTCCACAATCATATGGAATATTTGTGGAATACTGTAATTGTGGAACATTTGTTTGCACAGCTGTGTATTCACAAGAAGAATAAAGAGATAATAAGGAAATAAGTGTATTGAATTGTGATTTGTTTGTAAACCTCTGTGTACTGTATTCCCAGTTTTCAGAAGGTGGCATAACCATTTGATCTTGTTCATTTTCCTGTAGCTTTGTTTGATTAGCTTAGCAGCATGTTAACTACTAACTATGTTAAAGCTACAGGAAAATGAACAGGAAATGGGGATTACAGTTATGCACCGAGCCTAGAAGAAGTGTATTGATTGATTGATTGATCGATCAGTTTATTGAATATTAAAATTCAAAAGGATAAAAAAACACAAGAAAGCCCGTAGGCTTGTTTCAATTGTGGTCCTTTGGGAAAGGGGACATAGGGAGCAACAATACAATACAATATAATAACATAAAAAACATAAAACAAGGCCAAATAAAACTTACAAATTCAAAAAGGACAAACAGAAGACTAAACATCAACTAAACACAAACTAAGATTGGGGTAAAGATGTCTATAATTAGTCTAAATTTTACGTAGAAAAGATGACCACATTTGGACTAGAATAAGCCCTTATGTAGAGGTTTGGACGTTCAGAAGACATCCGACAAAGACGCAATTAAAACTTTCATTCTGCACCCTTCAGGGACCAAAATGGGACGTTCAAAAATGACCTCATTGCACATTGGGAATAAAATAATATACTGTATATGTGAAAACATCTGTTCCATTCCTGTTGTTCCCTGAAGATGAAATGGTCGAGCTCGTTTGCCTGACCCCCAATTGTTATAATTGATCGTTCCTTCCGACCGACCGAGAGGCATACCGGACCGAGGTGGAAGGGCAACACTGCCCTCTAGTGGATACATCCAGTTTGTACATGCACATGCTAACCCAGAGTACAGAAGTCCTGACGTCACTCGTCCATCCCCTGGGTTGTAAAGTCATTTCCCTATGGAGAATAACATTGGGTCATCATAGAATCGTCTCATAAGAATTGTGGTCCAAAAATAAACAAACTGCCTCGGCGATATTGTCAGGGAGGAGCCTCGGCATTGTTTATGATAGTCAGTCACTCATATTTGAAAAAGTCCGTTTCTGGCAAATTTAACTAATTCGGCAGAAGTAACATTAGCCTTTTCTCACCGTCAGTTGATGCTTCATATCCATAAGAGTAAAACCGCCGGGGTCATTTGTTTATGTTTGGAACACAGTTCTTATTTGACGCGATATTAAAGACGTCTATGGGAATTCAGAACAGGGGGGAAAAGGTTTTAAAGGTTTACGGTTCTAGAGGTTTTACATCTTCTAAAGCTCTAAGGTATTCTCTAAAATTCAAATGGTAGCCGATATGTCCTAAGTAGGCCGAACGTTGTAGAGTTGGAACGGAGTTTGTAGCTAAAAGTATGAAGGACTAGTTAGGGGTCAAAAAACGGGCCGAATACGTAGTGACAATAACGTCAGTGTGCTCGCTAAGTATATACTGTTAGGCACATACGTGAAATGTGTCCTCTGCACTTTAACAACCAACAGCCTCAAATCACTGTAAGATTGCCACATTGTTGACCTGACCTGGAATCGTACCCAGGACATCCAGGACCTCTGGTTCACCAGGCAGGCCCACTAACCACTCAGCTATGGCACTCTGATTAACATCATGTCAGAAAATGAATGGAAACAAAAGTCTGACTATACTGAGTCAGAGTCAAGCTTTACAAAATGTAAGTTGTGTAAAAAAAAAAGTCTGACTATACTAAGTTGTTATTTGTTTGTTTAAGTCAGGCTATACTCTACTCAGAGTCATAAGTTTACAAAATGTACAGTGAACGTCTGTGCGGTTTGTCTTCATCACTGAAAATAACGTACATGTAAACAGATATAAAACTGCTGTCATGTGCAGTTGGGGTGAAGAAGCACAACCATTTCACTCCTAGTAGTACCTATTTGATTTGACATCCTGACTTGCTGCTGTGGCTGAGGCTTGAACCTGTTACCTGCGGCTCACTAGTCAGTGACTCTATCCATTCACCTACAGCTGTTTCCTTGTAATCTGTGGTTCTAAAACGTTTTGTTGTCAACCCCCCAAATTGACATGTATTTGGGCAGTGGACCCCAATGTGAAAAGATGTAGTGTCAGGGCCCCCCATGAAAAAGATTTATATTTATGCTGTAACACATTTTAAAGTTATTTGTCTTGTTTGTTGTTCAAGTCAAAGCACCAGGAAGGCTGTACTTGAGAGCCATCTGTTAGCTCAATGGGTTGAGACACAGTATTCATGATCCAGAGGCCATGAGTTCAAATCCCATTGATGTCTTTCCTATGAGTCTTTCCTTTGCAGACTGGCTTCCAGAAGATCAAGTGAAAACCATCAGGAAGGCTGTATTTGTCATCCAACTCTTAGCTCAATGGGTTGAGACGCAGTATACATGATCCAGAGGCCATGAGTTCAAATCCCACTGGTGTCTTTACTGTGATGCTTTCCTTTGCAGACTAACTTCTAGAAAAACAAGTTAAAAGCACCAGGAGACCTGTAACTTTCAGCCAACAGCATAGCTCAACTGGTAGAGCGTCTGTCCAATAACATGACTTGACTTCACTTGAGTGGGTTCGATTCCCACTCGAGTGAAGTTTCCCCGGTATCTTGGGCCAACGGATAAATTGACTGATATCCTTAGTGATGCTTCCCTTTGCAGACTAACTTCCAGAAAACAAGTTAAAAGCACCAAGAAACCTGTAACTCTCAGTCGACAGCATAGCTCAACTGGTAGAGCGTCTGTCCAATAACATGACACTTCACTTGAGTGGGTTCAATTCCCAGTCGAGTCAAGTGTCCCCGGTAACTTGGGGCAACGGATAAATTGACTGATATCCGTAGAATAACTTGTAGGAGTGTGCTGGTTCAAATCCAGTTCAACCCAGGACCGAGCGGTCCTGGGTTCGATTCCCACTAACGTCAAGTCCCCGGTAAATTGGGGCAGCGGATAAATTGACTGATATCCGTAGAATAACTTGTAGGAGTGTCCTGGTTCAAATCCAGTCACCACCTTAGTAACTGAGACCGAATCTGGCCAATTCGGTCTCAGTTACTGAGATAGATAGAGGGTGTGTAGAGTGGGCGGAGTAGAGTAGGGGTAGAGTAAAGAGGGAATGTAGTGGGAGGAGTAGGACTAGAGGGAGGATTAGGAGTAGGACTAGGGGGAGGAGTAGAACTAGGGGGAGGAGTAGGACTAGGAGTAGAACTAGAGTAGGGGGCCAGAGTAGGAGTAGAGGCCAGAGTAGGAGAAGGGGTAGGGCCCAGAGTAGGGGGAGGAGTAGGGCCAGAGTAGGAGAAGGGGGAGGGCCCAGAATAGGGGGAGGAGTAGGGCCCAGAATAGGGGGAGGAGTAGGAGTAGGGCCAGAGTAGGGGGAGGGCCCAGAATAGGGGGAGGGCCCAGAATAGGGGGAGGAGTAGGGCTCAGAATAGGGGTCGGGGGAGGAGTAGGGCCAGAGTAGGAGTAGGAGTAGGGGGAGGAGTAGGGGGAGGGCCCAGAATAGGGGGAGGAGTTGGGGGAGGGCCCAGAATAGGGGGAGGAGTAGGGCCAGAGTAGGAGAAGGGGGAGGGCCCAGAATAGGGGGAGGAGTAGGTGGGTAGAGTAGGGAGCCAGGAGAGGGATATGGTTTTGGTTTCTGTATGGAGGTGAAATTTTATTAGAGATTTGCAATATCGCGTGTGTGGAGATTTGCAATAAGAGGACAACTAGAGGGAAATAGGAATGTTGGCATACAGAAACCAAAACCATGGCCCTCTACTGTCCCCCCCCCCTACACTCCTCCGGCCTCTACTCCTACTCCGGGCCCTACTCATCCCCCTACTCCTGGCCTCTATTCCTACTCTGGCCCCTACTACTCCTCCTCCTACTCGGGCCCTACTCCTCCCCCTACTCCTCCCCCTTCTCCTACTCCTCCCCCTATTCTTGGCCCTCCCCCTTCTCCTACTCGGGCCCTACTCCTCCCCCTATTCTGGGCCCTCCCCCTACTCCTCCCCCTTCTCCTACTCTGGCCCTACTCCTCCCCCTACTCTGGGCCCTACTCCTCCCCCTATTCTGGGCCCTCCCCCTACTCCTCCCCCTACTCTGGCCCTACTCCTCCCCCTACTCCTCCCCCTACTCTGGGCCCTACTCCTCCCCCTATTCTGGGCCCTCCCCCTTCTCCTACTCGGGCCCTACTCCTCCCCCTATTCTGGGCCCTCCCCCTACTCCTCCCCCTTCTCCTACTCTGGCCCTACTCCTCCCCCTACTCTGGGCCCTACTCCTCCCCCTATTCTGGGCCCTCCCCCTTCTCCTACTCGGGCCCTACTCCTCCCCCTATTCTGGGCCCTCCCCCTACTCCTCCCCCTACTCTGGCCTCTACTCCTACTCTAGTTCTACTCCTAGTCCTACTCCTCCCCCTAGTTCTACTCCTCCCCCTAGTCCTACTCTTAATCCTCCCCCTAGTCCTACTCCTCCCACTACATTCCCTCTTTACTCTACCCCTACTCTACTCCGCCCACTCTACACACCCTCTATCTATCTCAGTAACTGAGACCGAATTGGCCAGATTCGGTCTCAGTTACTAAGGTGGTGACTGGATTTGAACCAGGACACTCCTACAAGTTATTCTACGGATATCAGTCAATTTATCCGCTGCCCCAATTTACCGGGGACTTGACGTTAGTGGGAATCGAACCCAGGACCGCTCGGTCCTGGGTTGAACTGGATTTGAACCAGCACACTCCTACAAGTTATTCTACGGATATCAGTCAATTTATCCGTTGCCCCAAGTTACCGGGGACACTTGACTCGACTGGGAATTGAACCCACTCAAGTGAAGTGTCATGTTATTGGACAGACGCTCTACCAGTTGAGCTATGCTGTCGACTGAGAGTTACAGGTTTCTTGGTGCTTTTAACTTGTTTTCTGGAAGTTAGTCTGCAAAGGGAAGCATCACTAAGGATATCAGTCAATTTATCCGTTGGCCCAAGATACCGGGGAAACTTCACTCGAGTGGGAATCGAACCCACTCAAGTGAAGTCAAGTCATGTTATTGGACAGACGCTCTACCAGTTGAGCTATGCTGTTGGCTGAGAGTTACAGGTCTCCTGGTGCTTTTAACTTGTTTTTCTAGAAGTTAGTCTGCAAAGGAAAGCATCACAGTAAAGACACCAGTGGGATTTGAACTCATGGCCTCTGGATCATGTATACTGCGTCTCAACCCATTGAGCTAAGAGTTGGATGACAAATACAGCCTTCCTGATGGTTTTCACTTGATCTTCTGGAAGCCAGTCTGCAAAGGAAAGACTCATAGGAAAGACATCAATGGGATTTGAACTCATGGCCTCTGGATCATGAATACTGTGTCTCAACCCATTGAGCTAACAGATGGCTCTCAAGTACAGCCTTCCTGGTGCTTTGACTTGAACAACAAACTGCTAGTCGACTCAGCGCCGTCCGAGTTATGTACCGATAAGGACAGAATAGTAAATATTTTTGGGGGGGACTGCGTTTTACCCCAATTTGTTTCACTCAGAAATATGAGTTAGAAGGGATTCACTGTTGCATGTTGTTAACTTAAATAGTAGGGGGTCTAACAGGGCTTGGTCCTCTGTAGAGTGTACCAAAGTGCCATGTGCATGTTAGGTTGTGCGCTATAGTACATATACCCGATAAGCTAGAAGAATACTCTAGAATTTAGTGGTAATGATATGATATCCTATGATGTATTATTAGAAAGTGCGCTGTGCCTCATTCTAAGGGCAAATACAACTAATATAATAATAATAATAATAATACATCTTTGTCCCAGTATTGTTAAAATTGCAACAGACCAAGAGATTAGACACAATATAAAATAAGAAACCATTTATAAGCCCATAAAAACACAATGCATAGTGGTCAGAAAACGTATGGTAAAATCCATTGTTCAAGGTATTCAGAATCACAAAATTGTTGCTGTTGCTGACAAAGCTTGTAAAGTGCATGAGCCAAATGGCTTTAATTAATGTGGTGGAATGACCCATCACGTTCATGTAATGCCAATGTACGAAGGTCAGTGTGCTTGGTTAGCTCTGTTGGAAGAGCTCTTGACTTCAGACCGCAAGGTCATGGGATTGAATCCCAGTACAAGAACCTTGGCATCTGAGTAATCTGGCTCCTACGGGTCTACTATAATTTTTCGCCTTTATCATAAAGGTTGCTGGACAATATATAGAGGATGAAATGCATAATTTATTAAATAAAGGTAATATCAAATACATTGTAGAAAATGAGAGACATGACGCTTTATTAGCAAGACAGTCTTTTATTATATCATTCCTCATTTTGCTGGTTTCCCCTGAAACCCCTTTACTGTTACAGAGTACAACTGCCTTAGAATCACTGCTGATGATGTGGCCATAGCTGAATTGTTAGAGAGCCTGCCTGTCAAGCCGTAAATCCTAGGTTCGATCCCAGGCCTCAGCAATGTGTCAAAGTGTCCTTGAACAAGACAGATAGTTCACCCAAAAAAAGACTTATTTTCTATCAATTACACACTCCATGAAGCCTTGAATTCATGGAGATTTTTTTGTTTTTGACACATTCCTGAGCACAGACTCAGACATATTGGTTGGATGCATGGCGCATATAATAGGCTATCGCATTGTAGATTAGTAGGCGATAATTCCAATATTCACTATACATTCCTCATGTTTAAACTGAATTATATATTTATGAACTTGCATATAAATTGTATATATTTTTGGACGACTTATACGTCGGCAATACTTTGCCACGCTTTCTCCCTGGATCCATTTATTGCGGCCATGTTTCCTTTCTTGCTTATTATACATTTTACTTCCTTGTATGATTCCGGGGAGACATCAAATTTCTTTTTTGGGTCTTGAGTCGAACCAATTACTCCCGCGGAGAAATTTGATGTCTCCATGGGAGTAATTGGTTCGACTCAAGACTCTTTTGGGTCTTGAGTCTTGGGACTCAAGACTCAAATCCTGGAAATCAAATCCTGGAAATGGCAAATCAGCATGTGTCTGTCTCCCTGGGGTCTAGTGCTGTAATAGGGATAGACTCCTGTGTTCTTGGCTGTTGCTGACAATAAGCCCACTTGTAAAGTGCATGAGCCAAATGGCTTTAATTAATTTGGTGGAATGACCCATCACGTTCATGTAATGTCAATGTACAAAGGTCAGTGTGCTTGGTTAGCTCTGTTGGAAGAGCTCTTGACTTTAGCCCACAAGGTCATGGGATCGAATCCCAGCACAGGATCTTTGGCATCTGAGCAATCTGGCTCCTACGGGTCTACTATCTTTTTTCGCCTTTATCATAAAGGTTGCTGGACAATATATAGAGGATGAGATGCATAATGTATCAAATAATATAAAGGTAATATCAAATACATTGTAAAAAATGAGAGACATGACACTTTATTCATGGGGTACCAGGAGTGCCAGGGGTGGGGGTCTGGGCCATCACCTGTACTCACCTGGCATAAAAGGGTCTCTGAGAGCAGCTTGAGCCATTCATATTACAACATGAAGAGACCACCGCTGAAGAATTGATTGATTGATTATACTTGCATATTGTTTTTATTAACTTTTTTCAGTTTTGTAGTCAGTGTAGTGTTGTTGCTAACTTTTTTCCCGGGGGGGCGAGGCTTAATCTCGCCTGCCCTAAATGTAATTCCTGGGAACGCCACTTTTCCATGAGCTGCTGCAGTGCTGCTGTTCAGCCACAGAGAAGAACGCCGCTCTGGTTTTGGGCTCCATGATTGGTCAAGTTCAAGGATTCTGCTATCGACTTTCATGGTCTTTTATAGGAATACGTGAAGCCTGGCTTTACCATCCTGGCCCGACACAGCCTGGCTTGACAAGGTCTAACTCGACAAAGTCGCTCCTTTTCAGCCTGGCTTGGCGTTCATGGAACGGAATAAACCACGCTGTACAGACCAGACTTTGTCAAACCTGGATATGACTTAAATCCAGGCTTATTTAATTCTCCTTTTGTGTAATAGGCCCCTGGTGGCGCAGGATTAAAGGAGAGGACTCTTAACCTGAAGGTTCAGGGTTTGAATTTGTGTCCCCGTAAGTCTTTACTTTTGGTCTTTTTAAGGCGAAGAGCACGAAGACAGCCCAATACCCTCTTTTAGCTCCGGTAGGAGAGAGAGGAGCATTGGAGGCAGCCCACCTCCCTCTTCACGCCCTCTTTTAGCTCTGGTAGGAGAGGGAGGAGCATGGAGGAAGCCCAATTCCAGGGGGAGGAGCTTAATAAATTGACATAGTCATGAATCCAACATATTAATAGAAAAGATGTGTAAACAAACAAACAAAAACATTATTTACACAACACTGATAGTGCTGCCAAGTATGACATTTATGAAAAAGTTTAATCTGCAACACAATTTTATACAATATGCAGAGCTGCTTCATCTCTATCTCAGGAAAGGGGTCCTTGGCCTGAAAAACATTGAAGACCCCTGAGCTATAGTATGTGATGTCGAACCACATATATTAGAGACATAGCCATAGCCTGCCCTACAGTAACACAAAGATGAGTATCCTCAGCTGAGTTGTGTGTTAGTTGAATGTTGTGTTGTATTGAATTGAATTTAGGTGTTGTGTTGTGTTGTGTTGTGTTGCGGTACAACTGCACCGCGTGCGGTGCGGTGCAGTTGTACGTTAGTTGTATGGTCTGGTGTTGAGTTGTGTGTTAGTTGTATGGTGTGATGTTGGGCACTAGTTGTATGTTCTGATGTTGAGTTGTGTTAGTTGTGTGTTGTTGTGTTGGGTTGTATTTTTCAGCTAAACATGAATTTACGCATGAGCAAACAATACATTTATTTTTATTCTATTCTAGAAATATGAAATGGAAATAACAACTTTTACAACTTTTACAACTTAGTTTATTGAATGTTTAGTGTGATTAATTCAAATATAAATAAATGTTCAAACTGCGTTTCATTTGAGAGAAGATTTGTGATAAAAAAAAAAAATCCTATTTCTTGAAATTGTTTCCCACAGAGCTGCGAGGCAATCTGTTTAATCAGGTCCACTGAAATCTGTATGAAAGTGACATTTTAAATCAGTGTTACATGCTCAATAAATGCCTTAAATGTATCCATGTCAACAAAAATAAGATCATGATATACCAGGATATCAGCTCATTATATTCCACCAAGAAGGAACACAACAAGCTATGGAGGTCTTCATTAAACATTACTATAATAATAAATACAGCTATTTCCATGTTTTCAAATTAAGGCACAACCTGAATCTCATTAGAAGCAGCATGAGGAGATTAGTGATTAGAAACATGATTCAATCAATTTGCTTTTCAACACATGACAACATGACGCAGATGGAGCCAAAGCCTCACAGCCAGAGCCCATGGCTATGTGTGGGTCCTTGCTATGGAAAAGTTTCGGAACCCCTGGTATAACCGATGACAATGTTGTTTTCAGATAACACTCGGTCAGCAGAATTGGCTGTAAGAGGGTTTATAATATTTGCGGATTTGTGTAATTATGTGAGGAATAAATGAACTGTTTTTCTTTATTCGTGTCCTTACAGACCCTAGCCCTGGGGACTCACAGTAGTGCTGTGATTATATGAAAAATAAATCTTTTTTTAATGAGCAAAATGCCCCCACGGATTAAAGGGGGGGAAAAAATCTCACGCCTGAATTTGTTTAGGCCAAGTCCCAACAATTTGTGAAATGCTGTGAAAGGCTTGTGCTCTTTTAGCACAATAAGTAAAATTATGTTTTGGTATTATCATTCTACACACATGTTCCTGCTGTTCTGCATACAGCCAACTAGTTGAAGAAATTGCAGATTGAGGCTTTAATCTTAGTTTTTATGAAATACACGAGACCATTGGGGGTTTATGGAAGATGGTTCTTCAGAACATGTTTGCTAGTCTGACCATTTCAAATACTCCATAATCTTAAAATGAAATATCTATTATTACTATTAGGGCTTGATTTTACCAGCCAAATGGTGCAGAGCAGCTGTGTTACAAGCCAAGAGAAAGACATGCTGGCCTCTCTGGGATTCAAAAGATCAGTCTGAGAACTTCAATTCATGTGCCCCTTTAAAGTAAATGGATCTTAGAGGGTACATCTACTACAAAATGGCTGCAGACAGGATTCACAGCATCGTCAAGGGAATTGAGCACTTTCGGGGCGTTACTTCTTAGAGGAGAATAACTTCCTTAAGACGTTCCTCTTGGACCTGTCCTTGGTGGTGAGGTCGTCGGCTCCATGGGGGGGCATGCCCGGTTGGGAGACATCATGGTCGGTGGGGGGAGGCGGGGGAGGTGTTTGAGGGTGCAGGCTCCGTGGAAGACTTCTAGACCCCTGGACCCCTTCAGCAATGGTCCAAAATGCACACAATTAATCAAGAAATCAGAATGATCCAACACTTGGGAATATTATTTATAGAAAATATATATCTACAAGCTCACAGCATGTCACTTTGTGTGCTGCGCTGCAAGCGTGTACATCTGCTATTTTTGAAACATTTTGAAAGTGTAAGTGAAAAAATGTATGAACACAAATCTTCTCTTCTGGGGGTCCCTGGCACCCAAACGTTTTCAGATGAGGGGTCTGCTTTAGAAGGGATTTGTAGAATCTGCCTCAGGTCTTAATGGGTTAAAGGTTTAAAACCGAGCAAGCCTCAGTGACTTACCTGTGTGCCTTGCCCCTTCTACCCCCTCAGGGTAGCGGTGGAGGTTGTAGTAGGTATGGGGGGGTTTGGGAGGCGGTTCTCTCTCTGTAGATGTCTGTCTCTGCTGTCCGTCAGCCCTGTCCAAAGGTTTGGTCAAAACAGGATCTTCCACCACCTCAGATAGCTTCTCGGAGCTCAGGTTGACTGATGACGCTCTACTAAAGAACAGAGATGACCAGCTGAAAGGGTTTCTACAGACAGACATGTTGTATAGGGTGGCTGTTGGGTGGAAACCTTGTATGTCCAAAACCGTTCCTGTTTTATAATCATTTTAATGATAATAAAATCGTGAGCCGTTGTGAGCTTGTAGATTTGCTATTTTCACTACTTTTGTGTGACACTCACGTATGATGAAGTAGTAGGGCATTCATTTGCGAAAAAAACATTAAAAGTTGAACTACGGGGAGATACAAGGATTCTGCCCGACAGTGACGAAATGTTTGATGGGCAGCCATCATGTTCACTGCAGTAATGCCTGATTTAAAATGTCATCCCGGAAAGAGGTTTTGACTTTTGCCTTCGGTACTGTATACTTGTATACGTACCAAAAAATATATAATCGTGAAATGTACAATATTGTAAAATTGTAAATTTCAGAAATGTATTAATTTTCCTAGATCATGTACCTGTACTGTTTCTTAACTTTTGTAGGTGAACAATTTTCTGTTTGTTGTATCTGTTGTACGTTGCTGTGTATGATGTGTATTTGGGAGTGACGGACCCCAGGAAGAATAGCCATGGTTAGGCAAGTGCTAAAGGGGATCCATAATAAAGTAAAAGTAAAGTAAAGGCCATGTGGAAAATAGTATAACAAAGTGTTGTGTGTCCTCATCAGTTCAGTTACCCAGAGTCGTCAGAGTCTGTACTGTTCTGGGAACAGCTCTGCAGCTCTCCAACCCAGCTCAGCTGTAGGTCTCTGTTGGGAGCGGCAAACAGGTACTGGCTTCCATCCTCCAGACTGAAGGTTGACAGGAGAATAGTAGATTCATAATCATATATCAGTAAAACATGTTTCTCCTTGTTGTCCTAAGCAGTGGTTCCCAAACATTTTAGCTCAAGACCCAAAGGAGAAATCAGACGCTTACCCGGGACCCAAGCTAGTGAAAATAGCAGATGTGAGCTTGTAGAGCTGCTATTTTCAATACTTCTCAAAAGTTGTTTTTTAAATGTATTTATGGAAATATAACTTTTATTTATTAAATACTTTTGAAAAATGTTGGAATTGTTTTTAATTGATGAAAAGTTGTGATTATTTTTGAATAAACTTTAATCTTTTGACATGTGTTTTTTAAATGTAGGAAACGAAAAGAGGGGGATATTTACTCGCGACGCATAAAAATTGTTCCATGAGTTGCGACCCAGTCATAGGTCCCAACCCATTGTTTGGAAAGAGCGGTCCTTAAGACTTACATCAGCTTGAATGTGTGGTCCTTCCTGCGGTAGTATGGGTTCTCCCTACACACTGCTCCCAGCATGCTGATTGGAGGCCATCTAGAGGTCTTCTGTGGTATTACATTTCAACACACATTTTCATTCATTCAAGAGAATCCATTAGAAAATGGACCATAAAACAACTAAATGCAAGTCACTTGCTGAAGTCTATTCCGGAAGTTTTTATGTATCAAATCCATAAAAAAAACAATGAAAAAGGGAAATATATTAGTATTTAAAGGTAGGGTAAGTGATATTCTTATGTTAAAATAAGTGTTAAATAGCTCTATAGCTATTCATCATAGCACTCATTGCTATAGATTGACAGGGGTCTCCTTGTCTCTGCAGCTCTTTGGTAAACAGAAAACTAATTTTCAGGTCAGGATACCAACTTTATCCAATCAGGATAGAGAACTCACACAGGATACAGGATAAACAAGTGAAATTGGAAGTGATGACACAAAGAAATAAGCAGACAAAATTAGAACGGTAAAAAAAATATGCAACCCACCTGAAAATGTATTTTCTGTTTATTAAAGAGCTGGAGAGATGTTACTGAACAAACACTCGCAGAATATAGTGCTTTAACAAAAACCTTTTGTATTCACCAAAAAATGTCACTTACCCTACCTTTAACTCACGTGTCCATACCTCTTTTGCAGCCTGTCTGTCTCTGTACAGACTGAGTGTCTCTCTCTCCAGAACCGTATAAACCGTCTCCCAGTGCTCCGCCCCCTGACAAAACACACTGATTACCTGAGGGCTTACATTGCTGAAAAATATCACAAAAGAATGAATAGCTCTATTTCCATATTGGGGTGGAATGCAATTCATTTGGTTTCCTTTAATTTCCCTCATAACGAATAATAATAATAATTCATGATATCGAGTGACAACTCAATATTATTGAGGGAGAACAAAGTATTGTGTTGAACTTGTCTCTCCATGATGTGATGTCTGTGTTATGTGTCAGCACTGTTTCTGTTGTTCAGACAGACAGGCAGGCAGGGTCTCTCACCTTGTTTCCTCCCTGTTTGAGTTTGATCTCCAACATCCCATCCATCCTGACTGCCAGGCCTGCCCTCTCCTACACACACACACGCACGCACGCACGCACGCACGCACACACACACACACACACACACACACACACACACACACACACACACACACACACACACACACACACACACACACACACACACACACACACACACACACACACACACACACACACACACACACACACACACACACACACACAGGCTTTTGCATTGGCCATTTTTCTTCACTCAGATGTTAAAATGACGACATATAACAAAAGCAAAAAGTTTACATATTTTGTTCTGATTAGACATCTCACCTCAGAATCATAAACAAAGACTACTGTATATGTTTCTTACATCAGAGAGACTGGTGGTGTCCTCTGGAATCTCCTCCAACTTCCTCTGAAGCCCTGGAGGGGGTGGGGAAGGCTCAGGGGACAGCTCCTCATCCAGCATTGTGATTGGTGGTGATGAAGAATCAGGAAGATCAGGCCCGTTCCTGATTGGTGGGTTGGTAAGACGTCCCCTCATTGGAGGTGTCGGTGATTCGGGGGGAGTTGAAAGGCTTTCTGTGATTGGTAGCGGTGGAGGCGCAGTGGGAGCGACAAGCTTTCTGATTGGTGGAGGTGAATCCGGGGAGCCATAGAGCTTCTCTGACTGGCTAAGTGGTTGAGAGGGGGCGGGATCTGAGGGAAGCGTCAACTTCTGATCTTTGAAGGAGACTTTGGGCTTCGGAGCAACTCGGGGTTTGGCTTTAGGGCTTACGTCTTCATCGGGAGAGGAAGAGGAGGGTACAGGAGAAGGTTTGGAGGAGTACGGGGAGGGTGGAGGGGAGGAGGTAGGTTTAGTAGTGAGGCGGGACGTTGAAGTGTGACTCCTCCAGACTGCCACATCAGGATCTTGTGACTCCTCCTCCCACCTCAGCCTCCTCTCTCTGACAGAGCCCACGTTAGCAGAGAGAGACGGGCTAGGAGGTGGACTAGGGGAGGTGACGAGATGGGTAGCAACTACCTGTCTCTCTGCTCTCCCGGGGGCCTGTCTTTCTCTCTCTCCCTTTACTTGTCTGTCTGTTCTGAGTGAGTCCACCTGTCTGTCTCCCCGTTTGTCTAGCTGTCTGTCTCCTTGGGCATTTATGTCCATCTGTCTGTCTGTTCTGGCCTGCTGTTCTACTTGTCTCTCTTTGGGTCTGTCTACCCATCTGTCTGCTCTAAGCTGTCTGTCTGTCCTGTCTGTCTGCCTGCCGCTGCTGACTCGCCGGACTATGGCGCTGGGGGAGGTGGAAGTGACACGGGAAGTCTTGGGGTCTGATGGCTTCCTCTTCAGGGAGGAGACACGGACCACCGCAGCTTCGCGCTCCTTGTTTCCACGGAGACCAAGTCTCTTTTCCCGCTGGGATAAAAACAGAATAACAAATAATATCAAAAACATTCATGCAAGGAACTTATTTGGTATCTGGTGAGAAACGGTTAACAACTGTCGAATGACTTCTGAAGTACACTACTGGACTGTGTTGTTTTACTTTTGTGGTGGAAGTATCCTACCTGTGTGATCTTCTGTTGTAATGCTGCAAAGCGGTCATTCTGGGCTTGGATCATAGCCTCTAGGTCCTCCTGCTTCTTCATCAACTCCATAACATCAGACACAGAATCCTGTAGAAACCGCAACAGAACAACATTAGAAGAGAATCCCAGTGAACCAATTTGACGTCAGCAGTTAAAGACCTGCCCCGTGTTGTTTTAGATCCAAGGACCCCAAAATCAATTATGTACTTAGCCGCATCTGAAAACCTTTTGTGCCAGGGACCCCCATACTAGTTCTGATCTGATGATACAAATAGCAGATCTACAAGCTCTCAATGCATCGCAATGCGATGGCTTGACAACCCCCAAAAATAATCATTTTTGAACTGGGGACGAGTTGAGGCATTACATTTTGTTTGACTCGGTTCCACAGATAAATATTGTGAAAATAGCCGAACTACAAGCTCACAACGCCTTGCACTGCGAGGCGTTGTGAACTTGTGAGCCTAGTCTTGTAGTCCTCTACAAGACTAGAGACCCACCCCATAGTCCTCAGCTTTCAGTGTGTTCTCATAGGAGCTGAGCCAGCGCTCTGCCTGCTCCAGCTCTCTCCTCAGCATCATGATCTCCATCTCCTCCTCATACACCACCCTGGTCTCCCCCCACACCTCCTCCACACGCTCCTGCAACTCCTCCAACTCACACACACGCTCCTCCACCTACAGCGGAAGAGAAGGAGGAAGAGGGAGAGAGGTCACAGTAAATTTCAACTGTAATTTACAAAATTGTGTCACTATATCAGTTTTCTAAATGTCCAGGTACTTATATTCTTTTAAATATTTGAAAAAATGTTTGGCAGGAATGTATATACCATGCATGTCAATGGCAGAACACTTTCTTTAGGTACCTGATAAACCAACTAGACAAAGTAGCATTAGTCTAGTTGAGAATTTAGAGTGCTGGTTCCAGAGTTCTGGTTGCGGTACACCTTTTAAAGGGGATATTTCACTTTCAAACATGTTTGGGGTAATCTTAACGTCGACTTAAACCCCCTCCCCCCCACAAATCTTAAAAAACACAGTTTCCTCATGCATTAGAAGGACAATATCAGTCACCAGAACCAAGGACGAGTGTTTTCAATGAATCTAACATGGTTAAATGGATTTTGAAGTTACAATGGGTTTGTAAAGGAAGGGGACTTGTCTGTTAAAATGAATATCAAATATCTAAATACTGAATCAAGCAACTTCAAAACTGTCTGGGGTGCTCACAAAAGGCAGAGTAGAATTAGAATGTCCCAAAACATGTTTGAAAGTGAAATATCCCTTTAAGTAGTGCATGTTTGTGAGACATCGCACCTCTTGGCTCATGAAGTTGCCCTCCAGCACCAGCCGACGCCCTTCATCTTTCACAGCCTGTGATTTGTGTAGCTGTCTCTCAATCTGCAGGTGGTACTCGTCGTGCTTTTTGATTAGCTGCTCCAGGTCTGTCCCCTCCCCTCCTAGCCCCTCCCCTCTCACCAGAGACAGCATCTCTCTCAGCCAGGACCTGAGACACAGAGACAACAGATGTCAGTCGATAGATGTCACCCAAGAGAGTGCAGAGTCGAGTTAAGTAGACCGAATGAGCGCTTCTCCAGAACCAGCCCGCTCTGAACTGGTACAGGTATTTCACAAACATAATATAATTAATCCATACATTCACATAAATCTGTGTGATAATAATATAATGTAATGTAATGTAATGTAATGTAATGTAATATAATAAAATCACACCCTGTGTGAAGGTAGCGGCGCCTTTGATACATTTTGTCATCGATATGTGTTTATAATGTGTTTATAGCCATGTGTCACGTGAAGCTTGACCAATCACTTTGTTGACGGGTCTGACCAATCAGAACGTTGACGGTGAACACGGACAAAGTCAGGTATAGAGCAGGATCCGCTCTATACCTAAAGGTATAGAGCGGCTAGCGCCGCTAAATATATGTAAAGAGAACCTACATGAGTTCAGTCCAGCGGGTCAAATATCTGTGTACAGCCTCAGCCTGGCCCAGTCTCTCCCGGCGCTGGGAAGCCTTGTCCTGGAGGTTTTCCCACAAAGCATCCACCTCCTCCAGCCTCCCAGTCACAGCAGCTCTGGCCTGGGGCTGCCGTCTGCCCAGTGCCCTGCCCTCCTCTCTGCTCCTGGACACCTCCTCTGACAGCACAGCAAGATCCCTCTGGACACACACACACACACACACACACACACACACACACACACACACACACACACACACACACACACACACACACACACACACACACACACACACACACACACACACACACACACACACACACACACACACACACACACACACACGTGTTTACCTTGTAAGTCTGGATTAAGAGCATCTTAAATGCCTAAATTGTAATTGTAGTTTGTTATATTCTATTTCCATAATTCCTTATAGGGCCTGGTTTAGTAGGCCTATATTATAGACCTAATAATCCAAGATCTTTCCTATTTCCATATGGCCCATAGAGGGCTACTTAACCTGGGTGTTTCCTACCTCCAGGGCTTCATGTTGTCTAAGCAGGGTCTGCACAGAGAGCAGATCATGGTCCAGGTCTTCAGAGTCCAGGCCAGCCTCCTTCTCAGTCATTCTGCTCTTCAGCTCATCCATGTCATGGTTGAACTGGTGAACCTCCCTGGCTGAGCTGAGGTTCTGACACGCAGGAAACATTTTATTTTAATTTGACATTTAACAGAACTGAATGATGATGAATGCATGGTTTATTTTGGGTCTTTGTTTAGAACAAACCAAAACACACTTGTGTGGATTTACAACAAGAAAATCATCATTATAAATGTACATATCCAACCAACTTTTTAAAGTTAAAGGGGCTACACCATGAATTTCATTTTTTTTTTAGGTTTTTAGTATTTTTTGGGCTCCCCAGTGTCTCTTGTACCCCAAAAAATATATTTTTTTAACATTCAGTCATTCATGGATTTCCTGAATGGGCGTGTCTGAACAGGCCATTTCAGAATGGCTGTGCAAGTGATGTCACTTGCACTGATTTTGCATTGACGATGGCCAGACAGAATTGCTCAGTAGCTCCCCCCTGCCCAATAGGACGTTTTGGTATTGCAGCTGAAAAAGCTTGGAATGACAGACAGTCAGATTGTGAGAAAAAATATCTGGATGTTTTTTAGGCTTACAACCTGTTTAAAACGTATTAGGGGGCAATATTTATATATAATATATTTTTTTTTAATTCATGGTGTAGCCCCTTTAAGCTTTTTTAAATCTCCCCTGAGATCTACACATTTCAACTCATAACTAAGGCTATTTTCCATAGTTTAACTCCCAGGCCAAAACTGAAACACATCTAGGTGTACAGTAGGTCTTGTGTAGTGTAATAGTGTACTGTATGTAGCTAGTTCATCTTATTGGGGGATTCACTGGGTTCTCCTAACCTGTTGTCGGCTCTTGATGGTCTGGTTTATCTCATCCCACAGTGAGCTGAGATCCAGCAGCTTCCTCTGGACCTCCGGTCTCTGCTGAACAGACCGTCCCATCTGCTGCGCTGACGCTAGGCGGCTCTGACCTAAACCACGCACCTCGCACACCACCACCTCCTGCTTCTTCTGAAGAACCTGGAGACAAAGGAATTACACTGCGTTAGCACTGTTAACGGTCCAGGACACGTCAGCGTGATGAAATCTTCTCGGAAAACTTGGTTGTTTCAGTAGCCGTTGTGGACACATGAAGGACAGTAAGAACTCACTTACACAGTATAAAAGTAATAAAATACATAATAGAAGAGAAAAGCAACAAATCTCAAACTTTCGATAATTGTTGAGTTCATACTGAAAATATACATCTATACAATTGGGGCGCTCGGGTGGCGCAGTGGTAAAGTCACTGCCCACCACCACGGAGGTTGTGGGTTAAAATCCACCGTGGTGCATCCGGCTTTTGTCGAGCGTCTACAGGAACACAATTGTCCCGTGTTCGGGGGAGGGTGATATCGTCATTGCACGTACTCCTACGGGCTGGGGCGGCACCTGTCAGTAGGGAGTGTTGGGCGGGAGGAGTAGGACGAAGGCTCTACATCATCCTGGTGGGGGCTCCTCACTGGCAGGTGAGTCAGTAGGATACGACAGCAGTGACAACACAGAAATGTGTGTGAGTTATTAATTGGCATAACGACTACATTGGGGAGAAAAAGGGGTAAAAAATGATTGGCTACTCTAAATTTAGAGAGAAAAAAAAAGAAGAAAAATATACATCTATTATGTGTCTATGTGAACTTGTTTTAAAGTCTTGTCTGTCCTTGTTAATATGTCAGTCTGTAATGCAGGATGTTCAAGTTCAAGTTTATAAACTTGGGCAATTAGGTGGTGCAGGGCTATAGTTCCCGCCTACCACTGCGGAGACTATAGAGGTTTGAATCCTGTGTTTGGCAGGAATATATATTCTGCATCTGTATTAAAATCCAATTCATGATATTTATAAACTCTGAAAGTCGTTACACACCAGGAACAATGCAAATAAACGATACGAAAATGTGATCATTTCACATCAAAGTTTTACTTTGGTATGCCTCTTTCATACAGGCTGATGATTTAATTTGTGCTGAAAAACCGACCTTTTTTAGAATAAAACGCTTAATCGTCTCGTTATAATCGCACTCTCTCATAACATAAACAGCAGTTTAAATTAATGTGAATTAAACACACTAAATAAACGCTCCCGGCGTGTACGGGTTTTAAGAATAAATCATAAATTATGACTGTTGGAGTGACATTACTGTACGTCATGTGACTAAAACATTGTGGTTCTCATCCCAGTTCTAGTTTACCTCCACATCCTCCAAATCCTGCCCATAATCCTCCGACTCTGCCAGGCTCTTCCTGGACGTCAGCCATGCTTGTAGTTCTTTAGCTTCTCTCTGGAAGGTGTATAGGCTGATCTGTTCCGCCAGGGCAGCGCGTCGAGAGGAAGACAGCTGCAGGAGAGTCTCATAGTGCTCCAGTACCTCAGGCAGAGACTGGCTCACCAGGTGGCTGAGAGACAGACAGGTAGGAAGACAGGAAAAGAAACAGAAATAGAGACTCTAGGATCAACTGACATCCACAGTTATGCTTCTCATTTGCTTCAATGAGTACAGGCATCACATTTCTGTGGAGGATTCTGGGAAGACAAGTGTAAAAAAAAAAAGGCACTGGTGTCCAAAGTAGAGCTCTTAAACTTCTGCACCTTTCAGATGTCTGGATCAAATGTTGACAAATGAAATAGCCGGCAAACAAATAACAATGAACTCCCCATTTTAAATGATTTGTCATGGACAGATTGAAATTGGGAGCTGCATGAATTTGATATTGGATCATTATTCATTTGTCATTTTTTCAATAGAATGGCTGGTTGTCTCAAGACACATTTCCAATGTTTTATGCTTAATAAAATATCTTGTGATCATCTGTATTTGTTATGTCTTCATTTTAAAAGCTGATGCACAGGCCTTAAATTAAAAGGCTTGTAATTTTTCATCAATTATGTTGTTGCGCTACCGAAATTCCTTGAGTAATTGTTTGTGTAGGCCTCTAAACATGTAATTCAAATAAGTAAATGCTAAGACTCTACCTGTTGGGGTGGTCTAGATGCTGTAGTTTGGCTCCGGTCTCCTGGAGTCTCTCCACCCTCTCTCTCTGGCTCTCCACCTCCACCTCCAGAGTGTCTAACCTCCTCAACAAGCCTTCTGTCGCCTCCTCACTACGCCCACAGTCCTTCGCCTCCACCGACACCCTCTGCTCCTCCAGCCACAACTCCAGCTCCGACACCTGGGTAGACAGACAGACAAGTTCAATGATTCGCCTATACAGAGAGAAAGGTTAACCGCTTCAATCCTAAACATTTTGTTGACTGGGATCCCCATGGGGTCTATACTTGGCCCCCTCCTTTTGTCCCCTCTATACCAAAACGTTTCACCAAAAATAGCCGTTATACAAGCTCAGAACACATTGCAATGCGACACCTTGTAAGATTGTAGATCTGCTATTTTGGCCGAATGCTCACCTATTATGACATGCCAAGAATAAGGGTGATAGGGTTCATGTCGTTAAGAGAGCTGGGTGTAGATAGTAAGTAAGTAGGTCATCAGTTGAGCAATGAGGGTGTTTACTCCCCTTACAAGGTAGATTTAGACAACACATCTGGGGAAAGACACAGGCTAGATACACACTCACACACACACACACACACACACACACACACACACACACACACACACACACACACACACACACACACACACACACACACACACACACACACACACACACACACACACACACACAGAGAGAGTGGTACCTCGGCTAGGAAGGTGTGTATATTGAGGGCCTCCAGTAGGAGTCTTCCTCTAGTCTCGGTTCCTCTCTTGAGCTCTTCATAAAGCTCTCTGAGCTCTGATAGGCTGTCACTAATCTCATGGGAAGCAAAGTGGCGGCCTCTCACCTGGGATTCAAACCACAGCACAAAAAAGAACGGATCACAGGGAAAGTCTCACATTAGATAGTGTACTATCTCTAGCAATTCATCACCCTGTCGCAATTCTAAACCTGGTTAGTGGTTAGTGTTATCCTATCAGCCAAAATATGACCATTCAAAATGGTTCTGTAAACATGAGAGAGCAGGTTCCCTACCAAGTTCTGTCCCGCCTCCTGGACTGTCTGGACCAATGGGGCATGGCTAGAGATCTCCTGCATTACAGCCTGAAAAACACAGAATGAAATTTGTATTATTTGATCTGCACTCATCTCTCTCTCCCCCTCCCCCTCCCTCTCTCTCTCTCTCCACACCAGTGGCCTCATGTGGCCCCCAGGGGCCACAGCCCACCTGGACAGCAGCTGCAGTGACAGTTACTTCAGGACCATGGACAGCAGCATCAATTACTTCAGAACCATGGACAGTAGCTACAGTTACTTCAGGACCATGGACAGCAGCATGAATTACTTCAGAACCATGGACAGTAGCTACAGTTACTTCAGGGTCATGGACAACAGCTGCAGTGACAGTTACTTTAGACCAAGACAAAAAAAAATTAACTGCAGTTAATTGAGAACACTGCTGCTCGAGTCCTTGCTAACACCAAGAAAGTGGATCATATCACTCCAGTTCTTAGATCTTACTTCACTTGCTGTCTACAATTATTTATTTATTTCTAAAATACTACTGTTGGTAAAACAATACCTGGTGTTTTTTGACCATCTGTTGAGTAGTGGTCAGACTGTTTCCCAGTTCTTTACTGGTGGTATTCTGCAGCCTGTCATTCATCCAGTTTAGCTCCTCCCCTAGGTCTCTGTAGAACTGGAACAGCAGCTGCCAGGCCTCCAGGGTTTCCCTGCGACTCTGCAGGGGCTCAGACAGACGATTGTACCTGGGGAAATAGTTATTGTATAATATTGTAGAGTTCCCTAGAAGGAAGTTCTCTTTTGGCTTTTTTAATCTTTACTAAAGACGATTTGATTGGGTAATCCCTGGCCCTTATTCTATTTTATAACTCTGTAATTCTGTTTTTAGCCCTATTCTTACTCCTGTTGTGTAATGGCTTATTTGTTTTTGCCTCTTTAATTCTTCTTGTTTTAAGTCTCTTTTTTTTTATTTTGTCTGTTTTTAAATCTGACCTTGAATAGGATTTTCGTTGACCTTTGGTTATGTGCTTTATAAATAAAATTTGAGTTGAGTTGATAGGTCAGCCGCAGATCTCATCATCATCTATCATCTTGGAGCTTGTTAAGGACAGACATGGGACTTAAATCCAGGCTGCCCAGAAATTCTAACGGTAATAATAATAAACCAATATAATAATTAAACCAAAAATAGAATTTCTAAAGAATTTGTCTGTAGTCTGTAGTCTGTAATATTGTTGTTGGTTTTGTTTACTTGCTGATGGTGTGCGTTACTCGTCTCTGGATCTCTTCAGCCAGGAAGTTTCCCTCAGACAGGAAGTTCTTAGAAGTCTCCATTAGACCCTAGGATGAAAACCATCGAAAACCAAATGAATATAATCACCTACCTACAGTAGCTGGAAGAATAGAAAACATTTTTGTGCTCTACCTGTATTCTGTCTCGGTGTCCATCAACTTCTTCCTCTAATCCCTGCAGAGCTTTCAGCAGCCGACTAACAGACGGTATGTCGCTTCCACAGTCTTCACTGGCCAGTTCCTTCTCCACAGACCCCACCCACTGTTCCATGTCATCCAGTGAACGCTGGAACTGCAGCCCCTGGAAAAAGAAATGGTCTGAAGAGTGATGACTGAATAACTTGGGTATTTCAGAGTTTATATCACAGAGACGGAGTAGAATCTAGGGGCAACTTCCATTGTAACGCAGCGCCATATTGGATGTATGTAATGAGTAATCATCCGGTCACATGTAATTAAAATGTTTTTTTTTTTTGTTAGAAACTTAAACAAAACCGTGCGTGCGTGCGTGCGTGCGTGTGTGCGTGCGTGCGCGTGTGTGTGTGTGTGTGTGTGCATGCGCGTTTGTGTACCTGATAGGCCTGCTGTAGTCGTGTTTTCTTGTCCTTACAATTGTTGAACAGTGTCTCCCAACAGTCGGTCAGCTCTCTCAGACTACACTTTACCTTCTCCTCAGCAGAAACATGACCGCCGGACAACAGCCCCTGTCCCTCCTACGTGACAGACAACATGCAACATGTATGTGTAATATGCAATACCAGCACGTACAATATGTAACACAATGTAATACCAACACGTACAATATGTAACACAATGTAATACCAGCACGTACAATATGTAACACAATGTAATACCAGCATGTACAATATGTAACACAATGTAATACCAGCATGTACAATATGTAACACAATGTAATACCAGCATGTACAATATGTAACACAATGTAATACCAGCATATAGAACACACAACTCAAGGTGTCTTGGCCAGTCCTTTGTGCCAGTAGCCATCAATCGCCACAAGCAACATTTGTTGTTCTGATTTGGATTATTGACTCCTGCTTTCATTTTACTGCTATACTTGTGAAGACCATACCTTAATCAGTGAGTCCACTCTGTCCTTGTTGGCCAGTATCTCTGTCTCAAAGCTCTGATGTTTCAGCAGTTTGGCCTGGAGGTTGGTCGGTTCTCTCCAGCTCTCATCCACGGCCACAGCGCTATGCTCCATCAACCACACACACACCTGCAGGAATCAGACAGGAAAGTTGAAGAGAAACTGTTCATAAGTTGTCATGCTGTCTAACTATCTTTCTAGCTATCAGTAGAACAGAACAGAGTACAGTAGAGCAGAGTAGAGTACCTCGTAGCTGCTTGACAGAAACCGTTGTAGCTGCAGAGCCTCGTCCAGAGCTCTCCGACGAGATTTACACTGCACCATTAGTCTGTCCCTCCTACACGCACACACACACAAAGGCACGTGCAAACACACACACACACACACACACACACACACACACACACACACACACACACACACAGTATGGCATTAGTTTAGAAACAGACTCAGAATCATTAGTTTTATTAGCCCAGTAAGGCTACAGTACATAGCATACAAGGAAGGTATGTCTGTCTGTCTGTCTGTCTGTCTGTCTGTCTGTAATTAGTTGCCAGGTTGTGTCTCTGTGTCAGTAACTAGTTGCGAGGTTGTGTCAGTGTGTCAGTAGCAGTCAAGTTGTGTTTGTGTGTGTCGCTACCTGGTACAGAGTGCACTGGTCTTGCTGGTGATGTTCTCTTTGTCGTAGTGCTTCTGTTGGACCATGTTCTGGGCCAGGACCTCCAGCTGGTCCAACTGCCGGATCTGGTTCTCCAGAAGCTCCTCGAACTGAACCTGCTGCCTCTGGAACTGCTCCACTTCAGATACAGAAGTCTGGAGAGGAGAGGAGAGGAGAGGACATGAAAGGAGAGGAGGTCAATAAAGTAGTGTGGATATGGAATACGAAGGTAGATGAGAGCAGTTGAAGCTTCTTACCCCCAGCTCCTGATTGGCCAGCAGGGCTTCTCTGTTAATGAACCAGCTCTCAATCTGCTCAACAGCACACAGGAATGACTATAGAGAAGAGAAGAGAAGAGAAGAGAAGAGAAGAGAAGAGAAGAGAAGAGAAGAGAAGAGAAGAGATATATGTTAATATTGCATACATGATACTAACTTCACGTACATGTTAACATATCACATAATGTACCAAGATATACTGTTCTATTGCAGAATTATAAGCCATTTGACCCAACCTGCAGGTCTCGTGCCTGCTCCAGAGTGGTCTTGCGTTTTGTCCAGGCTCGGGTCAGTCCAGTTCTGCCCTCGTCCAGTTGGGTTAGAGCCTTCTGGATGTCTGACTTAAAACTGTGACCCGAGCGAACCAGGGACTCCCCAAAGTCCCTCACGGAGTCCATACGTTCCCCCCGAGCATCTATCTCTGTCTGCACACCAAGACATACAAACACAGAAAATAATTCACATAAAAACTAGGGCTGGGACTCGATTAAAAAAAATAATCTAATTAATTAGAGGCTTTGTAATTAATTAATCTAAATTAATCGCATGTTTAATATATCAGGTCAATATTTGACCTGAGAAGCAATTTCTTTTCAGTTAAAACAGATTTTGGTATATGAGTGAATCAATGAGTGAATACATAAGTTTAAGTAACAAAAAATAGTTCTGCACACAACCGTGTTTTTATCCATGCTTCCATCAGAGAGTTTTTTAAAATCTAAATGTCCCATCCACGGGGCCAATCAAAGCAGTCTGATCAGCTTCTTGTCCCATTGCGTGCACAGGGGTGTGTTGGCTGTTGGTTGGTGCACTGGTATGATCGGTACACCCGAAACTCGTCCAGTAAGAAAGGTTCTGTGGTGCATAAACTAAGTGCGATTAAAATGCGATTAATTTTTTTAATCGCGTTAATTTTCTGTAATTAATTAATCTAAATTAATCAGTTAAAGTCCCAGCCCTAATAAAAACAAGTTTAAATGATAACCATTTACTAATAATCTCTCTATGTGAGTTTTTAAGGCACATCTGTAAATGTTGATAAAGCGTGGTGCTGTTTTAAACAGTTGTTTTGATCAGTGGGTGAAAGCGCGAACAGAGCCATGGATCGATGCTGAAAATGTAAAGGCTATACATATTAGGAATGACACCTTCACTAAGTTTAGGAAATCCAGAGACCAGCAGGTATTTAGTGATTTAAAAAAACTCAGAAACAAGGTTAGTAGTTTAATAAAGGTCAAAATATCATAAAATAAGTCTAATCTGCAAAAACTATGGAAATGTCTGAAACAGACAGGTTATAGAAAAACTGAACGATGAAAGCTGAACACAGAATCGCGAAACCTAAACCTACATATAGGAGACTCACATGATCATCTTAATGTAGCTAGTCCGACCATTTGTAAACACAAACGTATCAGTGTGCGAGAAAAATAGCATGTCTCGCGAAATGCAGGGCAAAAATAGTCAACTTAAGATACAGCTGTTTTCAGGAAAACGCTAAATGGAAGGGGGCGGAAATCTTCGGATGACGTGATCTCCGGATCCATGTGAGTAGAAGAAGAGAATGAAAATGGTCACTCGGGTGATAGAGAGCAAGAACACAAAAATAAAGCTCAAAAGGTTTGAACGTTATGAAAAGTTAAGGCGCACATGAGATTAGAGCTAATATATGTTTTGTTATTACCTTCCAGTCTTGGTGTTCCACTAGCAGTTTGTCAGCCTCAGTCCTTGACTTAGGAAGACCTTTCTCCTTCATCTCACGTCCCTGTTTCACACTCCACTCCAGGAGGAGGCGCTGGTTAGCTTTAAACAGCTGCAGCTGATGGGCTCCCTGTAGTCTCTCCTTCCTAAAAACAACATTTCCCATAAGCCCATCTAATGCTTTAAAAATTGACCGTAGAACGTGTAATATGGAATCAAACAATTAAAGAAAGCAACATGGATGTTTACAACTTTGCATAGTTGGCCTATAGCAAACACCCTCTGGTGAATAAATAGTGACAGAGTAAGATACATGTGAATTGTAATTATAAATTGTACATAGACAAATATCCTCACTATAATAGATTAGTTGCACACTTTCAACAGCTCAAATAAAACCCGAATGTACTATCTACTACTGCTATTATTACTAAGATTGCATCTACTGCCAGTACAAATGCTATCGCTACAACTATTACAACTACTACTTCAATCTCTATCATTACTACAGTTACAATTATCACTACTGGTTGGTTGTAACTGTAATTGTATTCTTGCTCTGTAAAGTACTTTGAGCTGCATTTCATGTCATGAAAGGTGCTATACAAATAAAGTGTATTATTATTATTATTACTGTGTTGTTACTACCACTGCTACTAATCTACCACTATTTTAGTTGCAACCAAAATCAATTATAGTACTGCTTCCACAAATAATTATAATCATCATCATCATCATTGTCTTGGCACAGACCTGAGTTTGACCTCCTGGTCCAGTGTCTTCAGTGCTGTTTTGACTTCTTTCTGTTTGTCTCTCAGTCTTGAAGACAGGACCGTCCCAGCCTTCAGTGTGTCACTGGCCTGTTGGTCCAGAACCTGTTCCATTCACAACATATCCTGGTCACAGGCAGTCTAACCTACATAGAGAGGGAGGTTTACAAATCGAGTGGAGCTCGGCCTCACCTTTGATCTTTGATGGATGACTCCGGCCTCTCTCTCTGTCTCCTCGTGTCGTCTGATCAGGTTCTCTACACTGTCCACGTCACAACCACAGTCCTCTACCTGACACAACAGGAGCTGGATAGGGAGAGAGAGGGGGACAGACAGAGAGAGAGAGAGAGAGAGAGAGAGAGAGAGAGAGAGAGAGAGAGAGAGAGAGAGAGAGAGAGAGAGAGAGAGAGAGAGATCATCAACACCAATTTTTCAGTGGTCAGAAAAATCCCCTCTGAAAAATTATCGATAGTGTAGTAGGAGAGACAGACAGTAGGAAAGCTGTGAAGGAAACAGAATAGGTGAGACAGACAGTAGGAAAGCTGAGAAGGGGACAATGTAGGAGAGACAGACAGTAGGAAAGCTGAGGGGAGGACAGTGTATTAGAGACAGGCAGTAGGAAAACTGAGGGGAAGACAATGTAGGAGAGACAGACAGTAGGAAAGTTGAGAAGGAGAAAGTTTAGGAGAGAGACAAAGTAGGAAATCTGAAAGGATGACAGTAAAGGAGAGAGAGACAGTAGGAAAACTGAGAGGGAGACAGCTAGTGTAGGAGAGACATAATAGGACAGCTGAGAGGGATATGGTATAGGAGCGAGAGATGGATAGACAGCTTAGAAATGACAGTTTCAGGGCAGACCTTCTCATTCGCTCTGTCTCTGACTTCTTCCAGGTCTCTGATCAGGGAGTGCACTTCCAGCGCCCCCTGCAGTTTCTTCTTATAACTGCTCAAATCTCCATGGAACTTACTCCACCTAGAGGAGGAGCACAAAATATTTGCTCAAAACTTTAAGATCATGTCTTTCTCTCTGTGTGTGTGTGTGTGTGTGTGTGTGTGTGTGTGTGTGTGTGTGTGTGTGTGTGTGTGTGTGTGTGTGTGTGTGTGTGTGTGTGTGTGTGTGTGTGTGTGTGTGTGTGTGTGTGTGTGTGTGTGTGTGTGTGTGTGTGTGTGTGTGTGTGTGTGACCTGTCATTAAGCTGTTGTCTTCTCTTTCGGACAGTGTTCAGTTCATTGGTGTTGTGTGTGTTCTCCAGTCTGCCGGCCAGTCTGTTGATGGCTGTGATGTGAGCATCATCCACTGTCACCTCCTATTATAATAATAATAATAATAATAATAAACTTTATTTATATATAATAGAGACATCATCATCATCATCATCACCATAGTGTTGTGGTTGTTTGTTTTTAGTGTTTGTCTTTTCTTTTCTTTTCTTTTTCTCTCGGTTTTGTCTTCATGCCAATTCCTTCATGTACTCTGTGTCACTGCTGCCCCCTGCTGGGTGGTCTTGAGGAAGGTGCAGACCACCGATTTGCAAACTTTGAGCCGGGGCCCACTGGTCGGCCGTGAAGATATTACAAGTGGGCCCCCAAATAATTGGCAAGACACTTGATAATTTAAAATTAATATAAAAAAAACATCATGGCTTGTTTTCTTTAAAACCTTGAACATTTTGTTTTCATTGTGATAATCAGGAACTTAAAGTATATTGATCCAACACAACATTGATTGGTTGATCATTAAAATAAACGCATGTGGCCAGATGGGTGGGCCGCAATTGAACAAATTTTCAAGTGAGCCCTGATCCAGAAAAGGATGAGAACCATTGGTGTAGACAACCACAAGTCTCTTCCAATACACACGGCAGTGAGGTGTTTCACAGGGAGGACATAACGCATGTGGAGGAACATACAGGCGCCTCAGCCAACCTGTATTCGTTAGTCGCGTGTTGTGTTGTGTTGTTGTTTCTGGTCTCACCCCTGATGCGGTTCCTCTGAACTCACTGAGTTTCTTCAACAGCTGGACTCCATGTTCATAATCAGTCCCCACATCTCCGACATTCACCATTACCTCCTGAAACACACACACACACACACACACACACACACACACACACACACACACACACACACACACACACACACACACACACACACACACACACACACACACACACACACACAACGCTTAAGTTGATGTCTGTCTGTCTGTCTGTCTGTCTGTCTGTCTGTCTGTCTGTCTGTCTGTCTGTCTGTCTGTCTATCCCTGCATCTGTCGATGGCTTTACCTTCTGTCTGATCCATGTCTCCACCTCTTCAACCTTTTGCAGAAACTCCAGGAAGTTTCTGTTGTGTTCTAGAAGCTTGCCGCGGTCGCCCACGGCAACCTTCAACTCCTCCCACCGTCTCTCCAGGGCCGCCGCGCTCCCTTGCACCTCCTCACAGCGTGGGTGATGGAGGGAGACCAGCTCCTCACCCGCCTGGAGGAGACAGAGAGAGAGAGAGAGAGAGAGAGAGAGAGAGAGAGAGAGAGAGAGAGAGAGAGAGAGAGAGAGAGAGAGAGAGAGAGAGAAGAGAGAGAGAGAGAGAGAGAGAGAGAAGGAGAGAGAGAAGGAGAGAGAGAAGGAGCGAGAGAGAGAGAGAGAGAGAAGGAGGGAGAGATTTGCATATAATTGGAATATTTTAGGAGCATTGGGCAGCTATTATACAGCACTGAGGAGCAATTAGCGGTTCAACGTCTTGGACACTTGGACACTAAGGACACTTCGACATGAGGCCAGGAGTCAGGATCAAAGTAGACTGTAGACTGCTCCAGAATGTACAGTGGCAGTGTATTCTTCACTTCTCTAGTCCTGTTTCCTTTCCTGTCCTCTCCACTCTTCTCCTCTCCTGTATGTCAGTGGTTCTCCTCCGCCCCCTCCCCCACCCCAAGGACCCCGGGGGGGGGGACCCCACTTTGAGAACCAAAGCTGTATGTCACCTCCTCTACCCTAACCTCCTCTTGTATCATCTCATCTCTTCACCTCCACACTCCACAGCTCCCTTCCCTCTTCATCTCCTCTTCTCTGCACTCGTCCCATCCATTGCATCCCTTTCAGTCCTCTCCTCTCCCTTCCTCCCCCCAGTCTTACCAGCAGAACAGAGGCGATGGTGTCGCGGTGAGCCAGTATCTCAGCCTCAAACACCTGGTGTTTCTGTAGTAGCTTCATCTTGGTGCGCAGATCACTGAGGTCAACTTTACTGTCCTCTGACAGCTTCTGTTTCCTGTCTGACACCCACGCTTCAGCCTGAAAACAGACAGATCAAGAGAGAGACAGGCAGGGATTGAGTCAGATGGTCAGACAGACAGATGGACGGACAGGCAGAGACAAAGGCAGTCAGGCAGAGAGAGACAAACAGACCAATAGGTTAATCTATTAGTTACTAAGTTGGCTAGTTGGCTTGTTGGCTAGCAGCCAGCCAGTAATTTTAGTCAGTCATCAATTGTATTATCTAGCCATTGACTTATTCAGTCAATCGATTAGTCAGTTAATTATTGGTTAGTAAGGGTTAGAGTTTGTTTGACAGTCAGTGAGCAGTATAAAACAAGAGGTCTTCTTTGGCTGGTTGGTTAGTTCAGTGGTTCTCAACATGTGGGCCGGGACCCCCAGGAGGGTCCGCACACGATTTTGGGGGGGTCCCCAGATGACAGTAAAGTGACAATTTCAGGACTATTAAGACCTTTTTAATACCTAAAAAAGAAAATAAATGAAATGAAAAAATACCATTACTGCATCGTCAACCAAATCGTCAAATAATATAAGAAAGAGGCAAAAAATTGCTGATCTACAAGCTCACAACTCACTTTGCGAGGCTATTTTCACAATATTTATCTGTGGAACTAAATGTAATTCCTCAACTACTACAATTCCAAGTGCTTGTCAGGGTGGGGGGTCCCCAGTTCAAATATGATTATTTTGGGGGGTCGCAGCCTGAAAAGGTTGAGACCACTGTGCTAGTTCATAGTTACCTCGTCGACATCACGGTTGAACATACACAGCAGTTTGGAGAGTTGCAGTTCTTCCCTGCGTTTGACGGACAGCTCCCTGATCCTATCACGCCTCTGGAGGAGGGTCCGCAGCTTGTCCTGGATCTGACCCGTCTTGTCTCTGCTGAGTTTCCTCTTCAGTCTGTCCGCCAGCTCTCTGAGAGAGGACAGCTGGACAGAGGCACACACAGGCCTGTCACGATTAGTACATAATCGCCCGATCACAATCATTTGAGATAATCACAATTAGCCTAATTTTTGCATAATTGTCAGAATCGTTTCCATTCATTGTGTATAAATTCATCAAAATGTTGAAATAGCAATTCTGTTTTCTCATCCGCTTTGTGAATAAATAAAACTATGGGTGTGTGATAACCAAATTATCGCCGGACATTCGTCGCTGAAAAACCTTGGGTATATTGACCTATACATGGGTGATACTCTATACACTATATATATATATGTATATATATATATATATATATATATATATATATATATATATATATATATATATATATATATATATATATATATATATATATATACATATATATATACTGTATATATATATAAATAGTATATATATATGTATGTATGTGTATTACAGTATGGCACATCACAGCAGGTCTATGGAACAGTTGGGCAGTTGAGGCGGTCAGACCTTGTCATCCTGGGAGCTGATCAGTTTCTCAAAGGCTTCATGTCGTTTGATCAATCCCTCCGTTTCATCTACTGTACTGCCCAAAGCACTGCTCTGTAACTGAATCTACACACACACACACACACACACACACACACACACACACACACACACACACACACACACACACACACACACACACACACACACACACACACACACACACACACACACACACACACACACACACACACATTTATTGTCACATGCGTACATGTACTGCGCCGTAGTAACATTGTAGGTAGGCTACAGTACTTATTGTACTCCACAGTGTGAAAATGCATATTCTAGCCGTTGCTGTCGGTGTCGGTTTATAACTACCTGATGGATAAGCTCATGCATATTTGGTCAAGTGAGAAAAAACACTTTCTAAAGCTGCTATAGCTGCCATCTGTGGTGTGTAGTAAACAGTGCTATGGTTACAGGCATTATCCAAGGCTATCATGAGATCGGCTGAGAATTGACGCTGTTAAGATGTTCATACACAGGTACAGTGCATTATTCACTGGACTTTGCTTGTTTTAACCATAATGTATACACGCACACGCACACGCACGCACACGAACGCGCGCATACACACGCACACACACAGACACAGACACACGCACACACACACACACACACACACACACACACACACACACACACACACACACACACACACACACACACACACACACACACACACACACACACACAAGGGGCGGTGTGTACCTGCTGTGCGTTGCTGATCTTCTCCATGCTGTTAATGTCTCTGTAGAACACCTGTTCCAGGTGTGTGGTTTCTAACCAGCTGTGTTTTTTGTCCCATTCCTCCTCGAACTTTTCTCTCTCCGCGTGGAGAGATCTCAGCTTCTCTGTTACCTGATAGAATTAAAAGAACCCACATTCAGTACCTCCTCTCCTCTCCTCTCCTCTCCTCTCCTCTCCTCTCCTCTTGTCGCCTCCTCTCACCTCGCTCTTGTGTTCCCTGTCAAGTTGCCGTAGTTCGTCTCCCATGCCGACGGCCTGCTCATAGGCTGTCTGCCTGGCGTCCATCTCCGCTCGCAGCTGGAGGTGCTGCGCCAACTGGAGGTCAGCGGTGGTAACGTCTCTAATGCTCTCCTCAGCGGCCATGCCTCCCAAAACCTGACCACACCACAGGGAGTAGTCCTGGACCTGAGGGGAGAGGGAGAGGTTTGCATCACTAGCGTCCAATCACATGCGATGGAGCTGACAGAAAGACACACGCATGTACACACACATGCACGAACGCACATTATTATCTTCTGCCACTGATTCTCATATCATTTGACCTCATAACGGAATATTAGCAAAAACTGCTTGTAGTATGCAGTTTAGGTAAGGTACAGTAAAAGAGAGCATGCTTATGGTTAATCTATCGAGTTAATTTACTACTTACTGATGACCTAACATCATGTTCATACATTCATACATGTACCTACCTCTATACCTCCATCTTATATCAAGTTTTAGACAAGGGGTGGGCAATCTTTTCCACTACGCTATGTACATAGATCTACTGTTAGACCCTCCAGAAAAACGCGGGCAAAAATCCTTGATTCTGCGACGAAATATGCGGGTTTTTTTGCAATTTTATGCGGTGAAATTGCGGGAAGTTGCGAAATATGCGGAAAGTTGTGAAATATGCGGCAATATGCGAAATATGCGATATGCGAAAAGTTGCGAAAAATGCGAAATATGTTAAAAGTTGCGAAATATGCGGAAATATGCGATGCGAATCGCATATTATGCGATGCGCATATTATGCGATGCGATGCGGCCTTTTTGAAAAAACGTTACCCCCGCATAATTATGCGCCATTTTGCTGATTATGCGGTAAATTCTGCGATCGCATAAACGCATTTTTCTGGAGGGTCTATACTGTACAATTACCAGCCAAGTCGACACTGAAAGTAACGTCTGCTTTTAAGTCTTATATTATAGGCTGCTAATGCAAAGAATAACTCATTTAATAGTAATAAAAAAGTCTGACTATCTGCGGAGAATTACAGAAATGAATGGATGTCTTTGTCTGGGTTTTTCAGACAAAAAAAATCAAGGGTTTTTCCCTTGATCTACTTAGAGGCCCATCCTGATCTACTGCTAGATCAAAAAGACATGGTTGACCACCTCTGTTTTAGACAGACAGGACAGCTAAGAAGGAAACCATGTAGGAGAGACAGGCCGCAGGAAAGCTGAGATGGAGACCGTGTAGGAGAGACAGACAGTAGGGAAGCTGAGAAGAAGACAGTGTACGAGAGACAGACAGTAGGGAAGCAGAGAGGGAGACAGTGTAAGAGAGACACATCCCTTGTGGAATGTGATCCTACTAGACCAGCGGGGTTTTTGATTGAATTGATTGAATATTTTATTAGGCAAAAAATGTAAAACAACACATTTACATTTAAAATACTTTGTCTAACAGGTCCGTTCATAAAAGTCCTTGCGGACTTGTTTCCAATGAGGGCCTTGGTATTCAATTCATAGACATATATAGTGGCATCACAGTTCGAATATCATTACACAAAGAAAATAAAAAAAACAGTAAGAATATATATATATCTATATATCTATATATATATCTATACACATATATATATATATACATACATATATACATACATATAATACTATGTACAACAAAAGAAATAAAAAAAGGGGGGGGGGGATATGTACAAGAACAGGGGGGGGTCGGCTATCTAATGGGAAAATGGTACTACTAATGGTGAGCCCAGCGAACTGCATTTTTTGAGGGATGGGGTTAGCCCATTCCAATCCTGGGTGGCAGTGCTGTAGAAGGAGAATTTGCCCATGTTTGTTTTATGGGTGGGTGGTACCAAATTGTTGTTAACGCTCCCTCTGGTATTGTGACTGTGGGTGTCACTAACCTTTTGGAGGTATTTACTCAGATATGCGGGAATAGGGGGCATATCAGGCAAATTTTCGTTTACAATTTTGAAGGCCAGTCCCATTTTTAGTTGTTTAACCCTGTCTTCCACCCTGAGCCAGCCTAGGCTGGCAAAATGGGTGGGAGAAAGGTGGGTCATGGGCCCCAATCCGAGGAGTAGCCGAATCAGTTTGTTTTGGGAGGTTTGAAGCTTAGTCTTCAGTGACACTGAGGTGTTGGAGTACCAGGAGGTGCTAGCATAGTCAAAATGTGGTTGGATCAGGGCCCCTGAGAGGGTCCTGAGGGCCTGTGGGTTGACAAAAGAGGAAACTCTGCCCATAAATTTGGTTCTCTGGTTTACTATTTTGACCACCTTTGTCCCCATGCTTTCACCCGACAGGTATTTGTCGAGAATACAACCCAAATAGGTAATCTCTTCTTTGCTAGCGATAATTGTGTCATCGACTTTGACCTTGAAATCATTTACCTCCATCTGTCTGAGGGAATGTTTGGTCCCAAAGAGAATGGATTCAGTTTTCCCAAGGTGTAGTGACAGTTTGTTATCGGTAAGCCAAGTACGGATTTTTGAGAGTTCAGAGCTGAGCGCCTCCTCAACTTGCAACTTGTCCTCTCCCGAGATCAGGAGTGCCGAGTCATCAGCGAACAGGAAAAATTTGCAGTTACAGGCAGCATTCATGTCGTTAATGTATAAAAGGAACAGTAACGGCCCAAGAATGCTGCCCTGAGGAACCCCACAGCTCACCGGGAGGGAAGAGGACATGGTTCCGTTGATGTCAACCACTTGCTCTCTACCCTCCAAGTAGGATCTCATCCAGTTTAATGATGTGCAGTCAAAACCAATCGCCCTCAGCTTATCAAGTAAAATTGAATGGTTTACAGTGTCGAACGCTTTTTGGAGGTCCAACATGACCATGCCGCAGTATTTGCCCGCGTCTACCTCACGTTTGATGTAGTCGGTCAAATACATCAGGCATGTGTCAGTGGAATGGGAGGTTCTGAAGCCCGATTGGAATTCAAACAACAGTTTATGCTCGCTGAGGTAGCTGTTGATTTGTTCTTGAATTAATCGCTCTACAACCTTTGAGATGGAACAAAGGATGGAAACAGGCCTATAGTTGCCAGGTTCTAATTTGCTTCCTTTTTTATGTAGAGGGATTACTCTTGCCAATTTGAAATCCTGTGGGACGTGACACTGGCTGATGGATAGGTTTGTGATTTGGGCTACTATGGGGGCAATAGCAGTAGCTGCGTCTCTGAGGAATCTGGTGGGGATATTGTCAAGGCCGGTGGCCTTGTTCGGCTGGAGGGCTAAAAGTTTTCTCTGCACATCATCAGCATTTACTGGTTTGAATGAGAAGGAGTCTTTTTTAGCCTCTAGTTTGTCATAGTAAGCATGGATGTGGTCAGAGCCGTACATATGGTTAGACCATGGACACCCACCATGTTGAGGAAGAGGTATCTCTGTTCTGCTAGCTTTAGCTCCGCCTCCCTCTGCTCAACGACAAGACGAAGCTCCTCCCATCTCTCCACCACTTCCTGTTGTACTTCTTGTAGGCGGAGTTTCATGTTTGGAGAGCAGAGTTCCAAGATGGAGTCAGCAGAATCGAGCAGTTCCTGGAGCTAATACACACACAGACAAAGCTGATGAAGTATGTGTGTGTGTGTGTGTGTGTGTGTGTGTGTGTGTGTGTGTGTGTGTGTGTGTGTTTGGGGGGGGGGGGGGGGGGGGGGGGGTTTGTTCGTGTCTGTCCACCTGTTGCTCAGTAGCGGCCAGTTGGTGAAGCAGAGCCTCATGTTTCCTCGTCTGTGATGTCACTCCTCTTAAGTCCCTTGCTATGACTTCTGGGATACTCTGTTGTTGCTCCTACAGAGAGACAGATGCAGAGCAGAGAGAGAGAGCAGGGGGTGTGGGAGAGGAGAGAGAGAGCAAAAGGCAAAATAATAAATACTTCATTGTTTCTCTGTGACCCACCAACTAATAACAATAATTATCTTCATTCATATTTTTTTTTAAAACAATATATTTATTGCCATTTTCAAGTATAAAACATAACAATATGGCATTTGTATTTAAATGTCTATAAATAATCACAAAACAAAAACAGAGCAAAAAGACATCACATAGCAATACATATACATAATAACAACATGACAACCAAAAAAATAAATAAAAAATAAATAAAAATAAAAAACGTTACAGAAACATCAGGAAAAAATAATAATATATATAATAAGATTATGGTCATGAATTTTCCTCCCAATCTTCATTCATATTAATATTTCTCTCCTGACTTGACAATCACCTGAGCAATGCACTGACTTATTCTACGGCAACACCCTATCAGAATATACAGTACAACATCTGCCAGCAGGAGGGTACTGGAGGTTGCTACCTACCTGTATGTGAGTCAGAGCATCAGTCAGATCGCTATGGAAACGATGACACTCTTCTGCTCTCTGTAGCTGGTCCTGTCGCTCACTACACAACATCTGGAGGTCCTCCCATGAGGACCTGATGCAAAGACAGACATACAGACAGACAGACAGACAGACAGACAGACAGACAGACAGACAGACAGACAGATTAATTAACCTACCCAACAGTCCATATCTATCTAACTAACTAACAGATTGACTCACTTATGAACTCACCTGAGTTGTTGCTGTGTGTCTCTGATGGAGTTAGTTTGGGGGTGTTTGTTTTTAATCAGGGTGTGTGCCAGTTCCTCACAGCCCCTCAGTCTCTCCTGTTCCACATCCTGCTTTTTCACGAACGCTTCAAACTTCCCCCGCAGAAACTACACACACACACACACACACACACACACACACACACACACACACACACACACACACACACACACACACACACACACACACACACACACACACACACACACACACACACACACACACACACACACAGTACATTTTTTATTATGATATAATCAAACATAAATATCAAACATCACAGACAGTCTACATTTCCCAAAAGAAATTATTATTATAAAAGGAAGTGCATGTATTTCAGTGTGACCCCCACAGCAAATCAAACCCTGACCCTACCGATAAAGACATGGAGGTACGGTAGGTCAATTTCATTGTGTTAAAATAGAATGAAATGCTGTCTAACCACGACATGTTGGTAGTCGGTTCCGAGGTCCTGTGATGATGCTGTCTGTCTCTGCTTACTGATCCAGTCCTCCAGCTCCGAACATTCAGCAGTAAACTCATGAAGCAACAAAACTTCCCTCAGCCTCTGACCCCTACATGCGAGCATGTGTGCGAGCATGTGTGCGCGCACGTACACGCACGCACGCACGCACGCACGCACACACACACACACACACACACACACACACACACACACACACACACACACACACACACACACACACACACACACACACACACACACACACACACACACACACACACACACACACACACACACACACACACACACACACACACTACTAGTAGTTATACTTAGTTAGTTAGTGGCCACGACCCAAGGGGTCATCCAATGAGTTTAGCTCTGAGCCAAGACCAATGACACTCAACAAAGCATCATTTGGCGAAATTAGAAAAACAAAAGTGGGCATGACCCAGGGGTCAATGAGCAAGTCCATGGTCAGTCGAGTTCGATGACACCCCACATGATGACACAGGCCCGCTTTGGAGACATTCCAAAGTGACCCAGGAAGGTCGGCTGCCAATCAGTATGAAAAGATAATCAGTTCTACTTTGAGAAACGTATCCTTAAAGTGTTGTAGTGTTACATGTATCCATCCTTTTTGTCATAGGCCAAACCCACCAGCACACACCCCTTCGGCCAGTTAGCGTGAAAAGTTAATCAATTCTTCATTGCCCCATGAAAATTATTTTCTCTCTCATGGTGTGGAAGTGTTTGGAAGATAAATGCCTTGTTGAGACCCTTTCGATGCCCCCATTTTCGGATGCCTTGGCCATGACAAACCTTTCTACAAAGTTTCATGCAAATCAGTTCATACATTTTGGAGACATCCTGCTAACACACAGACAAACGGACAAACGAAATGTGGGGAAGACATAACCCCCGTCCAACTTTGTTGCTGGAGGTAATAATACAGTTGTAGAATTATTACTAAAATTACTACCTTATGGCAGTCAGGTGTTGTAACTGTTTGTTGAGGCTGCTCAGGCGGCTGTAAGGTCTGTTTAGCTCCTCTAGGCTCCATCTGTGTACGGCATCCTCCACCTGCTCCCTTAAGTCCTCCACCTCCCCCTCTATCACCTCCAACTGACCCTCCAAAACCTGGCAGAGGAGAGGAGCAGGAGAGGAGATGGGGGGGATGTAGCAGAAAAACGAATTGCCAGCACATGGCTAAATATACCATGTTGTGTTATTTGTGTGTTTATAATACAGTACTTGTGTATTGTGTGCACTAGTATAAAAAGGATGATCTACTGACATTATGCTCAGTGTCTTGTGATGGAGCCTGAGTGTGTGTGTGTGCGTGTGTGTGTGTGTGTGTGTGCGTGTGTGCGCGTGTGTGTTAGGGGTATGCCGATATATCGTCCCGTGTGTGTTACCTGGTGTTGCGTTATGAGGTTCTGTGTTGCTTGGTGATTCTTGCCGTACTCCTCACTATTGACCAGACTCAGAGACTCGGTTAGTCTGGACTCCAACTCGACACAGTCTAACAACAACTGCCCACGCGCACGCCCACGCACACACACACACACACACACACACACACACACACACACACTTTTTAAGAACTGATTCATGTCCACATAGAAGAAAACAGTACAAAGACACGAACATTGATGGTGCAGCAGAGTAATTGACCAAGTCCTGGACTAGTCCTTCACAATACAAAACATATAGATAGTACAGCATGTCTCATGGGTAGAAGTAGCGTCTCCACCTTATGACTACCAATGACAGCAGAGACAGAACAGTATTTTGCAAGCTGTTTAGACACACAAAACACCAGGCTGTGTTATTTCTTTCTTGACACACGCACGCACGCACGCACGCACGCACGCACGCACGCACGCACGCACGCACGCACGCACGCACGCACCTGTTCTCTGGTGACAGCCTTATTCAGGTGAGCTGATTTCTTGTCACAGGCCTCCTCTAGGTCCTCCCACTCTGCTGTCAAGTGGCTACACCTGCAGGTACAACATACACACACATTTACATATTAGTCCAGAGCTGTAGGTTTAGTCTTCAGCACAGTTGGCCTTTAGAGAATTCTAAGATAGTCGTCAAGGTCACGGTCAGTAAGGGTACGGTCACACATCTCCGTACCCTTCCATTCTTTTCTCCCATAGAATGGAAGTGCCCTACGTCGGTAGTTATGGTACAAGTTGTCAAGTTTGTTGTTATGCTGCGTGATATGATATGCTATCTCTCCTCTGAGATCAATAAAACTAGATCTCATGCTATGGACATGTACATTTTCTGTCATGTTCAAACTGAAGGTAAAATGCTCTGGATTTAGAAGTACCTCTGCTCCACCTCCCCTCGGCCTGATAGGCTGGATTTGGCCAAGCTCCGCCCCTTCTCCAAAACACGGTTCAGGTGTTTACGGTGGCCGTTCACCTCCGCCTGCAGCTCCTGAGAACACATGCGCACGCACGCACGCACACACACACACACACACACACACACACACACACACACACACACACACACACACACACACACACACACACACACACACACACACACACACACACACACACACACACACACACACACACACACACACACACACACACACACACTTATAAATATACTTGTAATATAACTATTACCATGTACCATGTCATATTCTTGGTATACTGGGGGTTTTAGGGAGCAGGGGGAGAGTTTGAGGGGATGATTTAAAAAGAAAGTTACGACAACGCGTCGCGTCGCATCGCAACGCGTTGTGAGCTTGTAGATCTGCTATTTTAGTACTTTTACTTTTGGTACTTTAAGTACATTTTTATACCAATACTTCTGTACTTTTACTCATGTAAATTTTTAATTCCGGAGTTTTACTTGTAACAGAGTACTACATTGCAGTATTGATACTTTTACTTAAGTAAAACATTTGAGTACTTTTTCCACCACTGCCGGTACCTTGTGTTTCTGCTGCAGGCTGATGGCTCCAGCCAGTGAGTTGTCGTATCCCGCGGGTCCAGAGGAGGGGTAGTGCTCTGAGATCCAGCTCAGTTCCAGGTCCACATCATGGTAAAAGCCAAACAGAACCACTGCAGCCTCCAGCTGGGCTCGCCGCCCATCCAACGGCTTCTGGAGGGACTTGAAGCTATGAAGGAGACAGACAAATATATAGAGGGGACGTGGGTTGAGATCCCACTACATTAGCCATTTCAACCACAGCATCCAGATTCTGGGGGGGGGGGGGACATTAGCCAAAAATAGCCGACCTAGAAGATCGATCGTGTACATCGGCTATTTTTTGGCGAGGAGATTTGGTGTTGGCGGAAAAAAAGCAGTTAAACTACAGTTGCAACAAGACTAGAGCATGTGGCTCTCAAACTTTTTCAAGTCAAGGACCCGATTTATACTTTAGTATAACATTTCCTTGAGCTAATTCTACACTAGAAGTCAAAGGACAAGCAGCTTGGGCTGAAGATGCCTGTCGTCACAGTACTGACATCATACTATTGACATCATAAACTGGTCTCAAAGTACCTGTAATGGGCCACACTGGCTAAACCCACTATTTGAGGATTTAGGAGTGCGCAAGGGGCGTTCCCGTGCAAAAGTTGCTATTTTGGGACCCCTGCCTTATCCGCAAAACACCTGCACTAACCGTTACATTACGCATAGGTGTGGTTGGGGCGTTACAATAATAAAACCAATCACCGTGCCAGATGCCATTGCCTTTAAGAGAAAACTGCGCAAGCCATTATCCCCAATGCAATCTTACGCTCTCCTCTCTCCCTCTCTGCCAGTGTTGCCAGGTCTGCTTATTATAAGCCACGTTGGGCTCTGTAAAGTTGCTTGTAAATAATGGTTGCGGTTGTGAGCTTGTCGATAGGCTATTTTCAAATAGCCAACATATATAAATATGCACATTGTTTAATGGCCGACATAATATAGGTTTGAAGTGCTCATGTAGCCTATAGTCGCTTCTTTTGGGCTTGTTTTTTTTTTAAAACCACATTTGATAGTGATAAGTATCACCTACAGTACATGTTACTGATTAGAGAGAATTTCATATTTTTGTAATCCATTATTTCCTGCGTAATCGATGAATAACACTGAAGTGTGTAATTTGGAGAGCACTGCATTGTGCAAATTGTCTTCTTTGAATAGACTATCATCTTATATAAACACAATTGACACAAGGAATTGACACTCTCACTTCTACAGATTATAGGAAAAGAATCAGAGAGAATCGTTGAGAATTAGGAGAGAGGGAACCTTTGAATGTTGTGCCGTTGTGCACCCGGGCCAACTACCAACATGTCCATTGCAGGTGCGCGCTCTACCAAACGAATTTGGCATTACGGGTGGTTTTAGATTCCGCTGTGCGCTTTCCCAAACGTGTGTGGCCAAAATAGCAATTTTGGGGATAATGCAACAACACGCCCACGGGCACACCTCCAAGCGCAAATAATGGAGTCGGCATAATGAATAGCAGGTAAAGCGGCCGCAAAATACCGTTTAGGGACAGTGCCAACTCCCTTATCCGTAAGTTACGGGTAGCGGGCAGTAATTCACAGCTAGTGGGCAGCGGGTGTGGGTAAAGCAGTGGCAATTATAGGGCCCACGCAATAACCCAGGCAACGCTGGGTTCCCCAGCTTCGTAACGTGTTATCAGTTTGTAGATGTTCATCAATACCAATTGTTAGTCCTTGGAGCCGGTTTATGGCGTCAGATTTATGACGTCAGTTATATCCATACTGTATGTGTATATAAGTCTGGGACTTTGTTAGAGACGCAACACAAGAGGACAACTTCAACTTGTTAACTACTAGTAATTTAACTTGCTCACTGCTAACTCATTCGAAATGGCCGGACGTGTGTTCTTAAACATCAGGCATCAGAAAACCACACTCTTTGTAGATGCCACGGAGTCCACCGCTGTTTATGAGGTGAAGCGCATTGTTGAGGGAATTATCAAGAGAGCACCTGAGGAACAGAGGCTCTTCAAAGACGATAACCAGGAGTTACAGGACGGCAAAACTCTTAAAGACTATGGCTTCACTCAAGAGAATGCAGGACCTCATGACCCGCGTGTAGTCGGGTTGGCTTATCGCAATGAAGCCAACAAGATCCCCGTTATCGACAAATACACCAGCCCAGCGCATGATGCCTGAAGCCTCAAGGTATTCTGCCGAAAGAAACCACCAATGAAGCAAATGAAGAGGTTAGCAGTCATATGCAGTGATAGCACAGAGATGAGAGGAAGGAGCACTGGAGGAAGGGTTGGACAGGATGTTGTGGAATTAACAGCAATGAAGAAATAATGGGAAAAGGGCACCCCGGTGGCTTGCCCAATAGAGCGCATGCCATTAGGTGCATACTGTAGGTATGCCCAGCCGACCCGAGGCCCTTTGCTGCATGTTCTTTCCCATTAATCCTGTCTCCACTGTCGGTATCAAACAGATGATTGAAAAATTCCCCCTCAAAAAGAAAGAAAGAACAAATGAAAATAAATAATGGGCAGGAGGAATTTGCTGTGGAAGTGGGAGTTTGAACACATCACTAAGGTATCCCAAGGCCAACGGAAAGGCAGAAACTGCCGTCGAAATGGCAAGGCACCTACTGTATGCAAAAGCAAGTTTCAGCAAGGGATGCCTGGATGACGACCTTGCAAAATGCTGGAACACCTCAATGTTCTTTTCCCCAGTGCTTAGCGTACAATGTGGAACTCCATATTTAGAGTGGCCAAGACTCTGTGGAAGTGGGGGTTTGAACATGCGTATCACTACCTCAAGTCACCAAGAGGCTAACGGAAAGGCGGAAACTGCTGTCAGAATAACTAAGCACTACTTCAGCAAGGATGCCTGGAAAACAACCTTAAAATGGTGAAACACTCCACCAGAGTATTCTTTTTTTCCCCCGAACACAGGGCATGGATAGCAGTATGACCATGTCACTAAAGTAGAAGTACAGCATTTCTGCTTTATTCAGACTTAGTGCTTTACCCCAGTGGTTTCTCAAAGTGGGGTCCGGCGACCCCCATGGGGGTTCCAGGGGGTCCTCAGTAAAATGTGTTAATACGATTAAAATCACTTTAACCGACTTCTGCTTTTTGAAAGTAGCAGATCTACAAGCTCACAACGTGTGTGAGCTTGTAGATCTGCTTGCAGATCTGCTATTTTCCACAATTTTTTTTTTGTAAAACGTTGAATATTTTTTTATCATTCAAATAACACAAATATTGTGTAAAGGTTTAACTTCAATTTTCAGAATCACAATCTAACATTTTGATTAAACTATGCTCACAGGCACACACACATATTGTGTAAACCTGGGGGTTAAAAGGTTTGAGAACCACAGCTTTACCCATTATCAGTTACTTGAAAGGCCTTGTCTGGATCAGTGTGGAACTCCACAGGGCAAGAGCAAAAAAATAGATAAGATACACAACAGAAAGAAGAAGAGTTTTCTGGTATTTAAGAATGTATTATTACTGCCCTGGTTATTGGGTGAAATAGGTAGAAAGTACTTGGAGTGACTTTTTAAAGAAAAAAAACGTATCTATAATACCCCCTTTAGTGAATACAAATTTGAGTTTAGACTTTCATTTGTTTTATTGTTCATTGATTACTGAATGTAATTACTAGAGGCCATGCCTGTTGACCAAAGTGCTTTACAGTGAAAAGTAAAGACATAAAACAAAAACACCGTAAAACCAGAGAAAATCACAAAAATAAAACACATCTCATTAAAACTAAGAAAAACTCTTACACTGAATTAAAAGCTAGAGAGTAAAAACAGAGAGTGAGGTGGTCAGCTTAAGCCAGAAGCTTTCTGGTCCCCGTTAGAAGGTAGCGTTCTGTACCAGCTGTAGGTGATTAACCCATTTAGACCGGGAACCCCTATACGTAACTATACCTTTCAATCCGGGAACCCCTTCAAATATTTATTCAAAAATAAAAAAATAAAAATGTATGTTGCTATATACTGTAATTTTTGAATAAATATTTTTTTCTGAAAACTTAGGTCAGGATTTAGAGGGCGTTTTTAGAATTGGCCTCAGGCAGCTTTCCACCGCACCGATTTAGGGCCGACTCGGCGTCGGAAAGTGTTGGAAAGCGTTGTTCCGTTGGTTAGTGGTCCGTGAGGGGGTCCGACGGGGCCTTATCGGCCGATTCGGGCGAACCGAACATGTTCAGTTCTTTGGCCGGCTGTTTGAACCGTCGGGAAGAGGTTTGGTCAGGGCTGTCTTCGATGTTGCCAGATTGTGTGAGTGAAACCAGCAACCAGGTCTATGAAAACCTACATTCAGAGACAGAGTGAGCTCTGACCTGCGCTAGAGTGACAGCCTATAATATGACCTACGTCTGCGCTGCGCACTGAAATGATGTAATTAATGATTTGGGAGCAGGTGTATAAGATTCCAATAGTATAAACATTTTAAATGGCTTTCATATACTTTTACTATAGTTTTGCCTTATAGATCGAAATGTGCTCAGTTTTGGCTATTGTCTGGGTGTTAATTTCAATTAATTAAGTAATAATCAATACTTTTCGATTATTCGAATAACCGTTTTCAAAAATGTTGTGTACATGTCAGTGAAAAAAGAATCGCTGGGAACATCCCTATTTACAAGCGACTTTACAGCTAAATAAGCCCGAAGTTGTTTATAATAAACAGACCTGTCAACACTGGAAGCCCAGCCTGCCAGCTATAAGGCATTAGCACAACAATGGGCACATCGGCCGACAGTTTGTGCTGAACTAAATGCAAACCTTTGCCAACAGATTACCAGTTTGTTGCGGGGAGTCCAGGTCAACATGGGAAATGTTGGCAGCAGCACTAGGTCGAAACATTGTGCAAATAGCAGTGATGAAAGAGGTCAAAAGGAGGGGGTGAGGTATGTGTTCTAATGGACGCAATCTTACACAAAAGCTTTTTTTTTTGTTTCCTTTCCTTTAAACTATTATGAGAAATGAAGAGGTTAATCATGCAGCATTACAGAAAAAAAAGAAAAAAAAACACTTTTGAAAAAGGAAGCATATTCTGAAGAAAACTGTCTATGGTCCTTGGCCTTGGCCATCACATAATTATTGTGCTCATTGTATATTCATTAGTATTCGGAGTCACAGAGCGAATACAGAAGCTTAATCTGTTGTGGATATTCAAATCTTGGGCGTCCAGGGGTTTCCAGAATCATAGGGATGTTGTCCAGTCTTGGCTCGTTAACGATGTCTCGGAATGCTGCAAGCCCGATTTTCCCCTTACCGATGTCCTCGTGGCGGTCAAGGTGGCAGCCCAGCGGACCTTTGGAGTCATTGAGGTGAACGGCTTCGAGGTACTGAAGTCCCACTATCCGATCAAACTCGTCCAACACAGTCTTCACGCCGTCCACAGCAGCCAGATCATATCCTGCAGCGAAGGCATGGCAGGTATCCAGACAGACTCCTACCCTGCTCTGGTCTCTCACCCGGTCTATGATGCCCCTCAGCTCAGAGAACTTACCTCCTACAGTATGGCCTTGGCAACACATGTTCTCTAGCACTGTTACCACAGTAGGCACTTGGCGGTGGGCGTGGTTGATGGCCCCTGCGATCTTCTCCAGACATTTCTCGGTGGTGATGGTGCCTAGAGAAGAGCCGGGGTGAAAGTTGTACAGGCGGAGGGCCAGGGCATGGCACCGACCCAGCTCATCTATGAGCATGGCCTGACTTTTCTCAAACACGTCTCTTTTGGGTGATCCACAGTTCATCAGGTAGGATCCATGTGGCACAATGTGAGCTGGGTCAAACCCATGAAGTTTACATTGCTCTTGAAACTTGGCTGCTGCAGTGGTGCTCAAGGCGGGCCTCGTCCATGCCCGCTGGGAGCCCAGGAAGAGAGCAAAACTACGGCCACCAATGTCTGTGCAGGCTTGCACTGCCTTCCATATCCCATCTGAAATGCCAACATGAGCTCCAATGTATTTGTTACTCCCTCTGTCACCTCGCTCCGCCGCTTTCCTTTTGCTTGCTACTTTCTTTCTTGCAGACATGAATTAATTCTGCTAATGCTGCTGTTCTTGTAGCCTCAATGATAAATGCCTCAAAAAGCTCAAAGAAATATCACACTATCTATCCACAATCTTGTTACAGGGACTGTAATTCCACCCGGTAAATGTTGAAAACAGGAAGCCTTCATCTGCTCTATAACAACAGTCCTATGACTTCAGTACCCGTTGTCAGAGTATTTGGAGGCCACTCTATGTTGTCAGTACTATGACGACAGTACTGCAAGTCTGGGGAACAAAGAATGTTGAGAATTCATGACCTACCCGGTTATGCAATACCCGTTGTACCCATTGTCAGACTAACCGTTCTGTCTGTCTGTGTCCTTCTTATGCCCATATATGGAGATCCCTGATGTCTTCAGTATGTGCCCATATATGCCCATATGGTCAGATTTGTGGTTCTAGACAACTGGATCTCCATATACTGTATGCCTATATACATACATATACGCTCACTCACTCTCTCACTCACTCACTAGAAGGATAAAGCTGATGAAGTTGTTTGTGTGCCTAGATTATGACAATATGGACAAGACTGACGTCACAGTACTGACACAATGCAAAGCTAGAGTGCTATGACGTCACTCATATCCGTATTTGGTTAGTGCTTCTGTCATAGTACTGCCCAAATATGGAGATTACTGACATCATAGTGCTGACGTCATAGACTGGCCTCCAAATAGTCACAGGTACTGCACTAGTCAAATAAATCATAATAGGCTGGTGATGTTTTGTTTTGAATGGGAAAGTCCTTCCAGTTTGTGCGTGACACGATAACACAGGGCTCGCTCGGGTACATGTTTCTGTACTGAACAAGTGCAGCGTAAAATTAAGTGATCTGTTTACCGTGTGTGTTGCTTATCGCATCTGTAACACGATTCTTGGTTGGTTTTAGTTGTAACAGGCTCTGATCTCAGTGTGGTCCCACTCATTCAGTCATGTTGTGGCCGTCGGCTTTGGCTGTCAGCAGTGGACTCAAGGCTGTACGATGCCTGTCTAACATCAACATGACCGCTCCCAACTCCTTTCGGACCAACGTCACCTACATCCAGGGCCAGAGCCCTGAACCTCGCATCCGTGAATACTTCTATTACGTCGACCACCAAGGACAGCTGTTCCTTGACGATACCAAAGTGAAGAATTTTGTCACTTGCTTCAAAGATAAACGCTTCCTGGCCTTCCTCTTCAACCGCCTGCGTTTTAATCAGAGTGGGAGGTACCAGGAGGACTTCCCCTTCCTGTCGCTGTGTGGGCGGGAAAGGAACTTCCTGCGCTGCGATGACCGGCCCCTGGTGTTTACCCACCTGTTAGATCAGGGCTCAGGGGGGTCCGTGGGAACACTGTCCTACTGTGGGGGAGGAGAGAAGCTGTCAGTGCCATTCCGTCCAGAGAGCCTCTACATGCATCCAGCCAGTGGACGGGTGTACCACCCCTGCTCAGAGCGGGTGGGGGGCGTGGGCCTGGTGACGTCAGCCTTAGCCATGGAGCTCAGCCCCTTCTTCATTTACCCTCCGGGTCAGAGCCAATCGGGACAACCGACACACTTCCTATGGGCAGGGCAACAGCACACACTAACCAATGAGCTTGCAAGTTCCTTCCCCGGTGAAGAAGAGTAGGACTGCGGGGGGAGAGGGATGTGTGGGCTAATGTTGAAAGTGGATGGTAGCGGACGGTACTTTTATTTGAAATGAAACTTTAAATGTATGGAACAATGTTAACACACTGCTAGAGCCTTATTTTTCCTGGGGGGTGTGTGTGAGAAATATCGGATCCTCGCAGAGTTTGAAGTCGGTCTGTCCCATATATAGGCTTGTCCATATATGGGCATAGCTGTCGGATCGGCTGTAATGGACAACCGGATCTCCATATATGCCTATTTATGTGCATATCGGTCAGGTCGGTGGTTCTAGACAACCGCCTATCTGACTCACTCGGCACTCCCCCGGGTCGCCTGCGATGCGCGCGGCGAGTTTGAAGTCGATTGGTTGGAAGGTTCTCGAGATACGGTAACTACAAACATACAGACAGATGGACACACGGACATAGTACATTATAATAGGAAATGTTATTCATCTCCATATTTGGGTATAAAGAGAGAGACAGACAACACAGAGATTCCAGGAATTCTAGACAAGCTTGCCTGGCATTGCCGGGGTTGGTGCGCTGACATTGCGTCACTTCATGTTACTACTATTGGTGTACTCACAGTTTGAGGTATGTGTCTGTGTCCTGCAGTATGCGTTGTGAGTTGAAGTGGTTGGTAGCGAGGTGTTTAGCTCTGCTAACGATAGAGTTCATCTTCTCCGCTAGCTCCTTGGCCTCTTGCTCCAACTGTTCATGTTCCTGGAGAGACAAAGATTCCATGTTTAACAGCAGTCTCCATTATAATCCATAAGTCACTTTAGTATAGTTAAGAACCACTTAACTATAAAAGTCCTTTCTTTTTTGTTTTAAAGCAAAACAGGCATCCTACATAATGTTTTCATTATTGATACAGTATGAAGTTAGACTGTAGGAAGGCTGAGAGGGAGCCAATGCAGGAGAGACAGCCAGTAGTAGGAAAGCTGAGAGACAGTATTAGGAAAGCTGAGAAGGAGATAACGTAAGAGAGAAAGACAGTAGTAAAGCTGAGAGGGAGACAGCGCTGAATGCTGAGGGTCACCTCACCTTGAGCAACTGTCTGCTGGAGCGAAGATCATGACCTTTGGCGGCATTATGAAGCATTCTCTGGGTGGCTTCTGTCTTCAGTTTAGCATCCTGAGAACAGGGGAAAATTCAATTAAAAACACACCTGGGGGTTCTAACCCTTCCTTCCAGTGGTGGAAAAAGTACTCACATCCTTTACTTAAGTAAAAGTATCAATACTGCAATATAGAAATACTGTTACAGGTCAAAGTCCAGAATTGAAAATGTAGTTGAGTAAAAGTACAAAAGTATTGGCATCAAAATGTACTCAAAGTACCAAAAGTAAAAGTACTCATTATGCAGAATGTCCCATTACTTTCAAATGTATACAAATCTTTTGAAAATAGAAGATCTACAAGCTCACAATGCGTCGCATTGCGTCGCATTGTGAGCTTGTAGATCGGCCATTTTCAAATGGCCGAAATGTATATAAGGCTGAAGTGGTTAATGTATGTTTCGTAATAATAATCAAAATCTGCAAAGTAACTATAGTAACTAAGTTTTCAAATAATTGTAGTGGAGTAAAAGTACAATATTTGCCTCTGAGATGTAGTGGAGTAGAAGTAAAAGTATTGGAAGTTGGAAACACTCAAGTAAAGTACAAATACCTCACAATTGTACTTTACTTTGTACAGTACTTGTGTAAATATACTTGGTTACTTTACACCACTGCTTCCTTCCCACTTGATCTTTGGCCAGTCAGGTTAGATGTCTTGGTTAGATACCTGCAGTAGTTCCATGAGTTGCTCCTGCTGTCCAGCTTGTCTCAGCTTGTCTCCTCTTTCGGCCATCTTGTTCTGTAGTCTGTTCCATCTGCTGCTGACCTGAGAAGACTTCCTACGGATACTCTGACTGTTGTGGTGTCCTTCTGACAGCATCTCCTCTCCTAGCTGAAAGAGTAGGGCGACAGGGAAAGGGGGAGAAAAGAGAAGAAAGTGAGGGAAATGGGAGAGGAAGAGGAGTCTGATGTGGGTGTTTCATAATGTTGTAGCTTTTTAAACTGCAACTTTTAGAGCACTGGTTCTCATTGTGGGTCCGAGGACCACCAGGGGCCCAAATGGACCTTTTACGGATCAAAATAACACTGTGAATTTTAAAGTGTAGATTGGGGTCCCAGAGATAAAATCGTATCAAATGACATACTGCACTGTTTGACACATTTTTGTAAATTGAACGTAAATATTTCTTTTTTTTCCGGATTTTTTCCCCAGAGAATTTCATGCATTTTCAAAAAGAACTAACAAGGAAATTCCATAACTTAAAACAAAAACGTTTAAGAAGTAGTGAAGATAGCCAATCTACGAGCTCAAAATGCGTCACATTGCGACGCATTTTGAGCTTGTACTGTAGATCTGCTATTTTCACTAGTTTGGGTCCTGGGGAGACATCAAATTTCTCTTTTGGGTCTCGAGCTAAAAATGTTGGGAACCACTGACCTACTGCATGTCTAACTGGGGGGTCCTTGAAATTGAAAAGGTTGAGAATCAGAAGTATGTGGGGAACCTATAGGCCTACACCTTGTCTTCTCTCACCTGGTTGAGTCTGTCCAGCCACACCTGGTTGGCCAGCATCTCTCTCTCTGCTGCCTCGTGTTTCTTTAGCTTCCGCAGGATGTTGGTGGGGTCACGGTACGACTCGTCCTCCGCCACCTTCATCTTCTCTTCCATCCACAGCAACAACTCGTCAGCGTCTCGCTGGAACTCCTACCACACACACAACACACAACATAGTATACTGTCCTGTCCAACAGCTGACAACAGTTTATTAAGTCAGTTAGTTGGTTTTGTAGCAGGTGACATAACATAAAAAGTGTATGATGTTTCAACGATATGTATGGTGCTGTTGGTTAGTTTTGTACCTGGTATTTCTTGGAGGACAGCAGAAGGTTCCTCCGCTGTCTGCTGCTCTCTGACAGCTTCCTGTTTCTGTCCTGGATACTTTCACAATGTTCCTGAATACTGAAAAACAAATAAAAAGACTGACACAAACTGACACATACAGTACATACATCCACACAGCAAACACAAGGCAGAACTATGTAGTCTTAAGGTTTAAAGTTAAATAAGTAGTAAGGCAACTATAAAAAATAATACAATATTTTCTACAATATTTACAAGTCTTTGTCTGTCTGTCTTACTGTTTGGCAGCGTAGTGTTTCTTGGTGATGAGTTCCTGGCTGTGTTCAGAGAACAGGTTGATTCGCTGTTCCAGAGCCTTCAGCAGATCTTCCAGCTCCTCCTGTCTGCCCAGCAGACTGTGGACACTGTCAACTGAGTCCTAGAACACAGGAATAAACACAGATATAGTATGTAGTAAATCAATTAAGTTTCTTGTAAATTCGACTTTTCAAAGTTCACCATTTTGACCTTTAATTATATGGCCCCCATCAAGCCATTTGGGGTAATGTTGTATAAGTAAAGCACACAACTTTCAATCATTGGTGAAAATTACTTTTTACTTTGTACAATTTCTTGGGAATTTGCAAAACCGCTGCAGAAGGAGAAAAAACTGTACAAATACAGTAGGGGTTTTCAAGGGTTTGAACACCTACTGTAATGTCTATAATAAAAAGGCTCATGTACACACATTTAGTGGGCTCATATCTATTGACCACATACTGTATCTTAAACACCATGGCTGTGCAGGATTCCTACATGATGTGTCTTAGTCCTATGATCATGTTGTTTTGACAATAAGTAGACACTACCAGGCAGGCAGGCCTCAATCTTTCTTACCCCAACATCTTTGACTCTGAGCCTGGCTTCGTGTCCAGACAGCGCTGCCTCTATTCTGTCCCCTTCCTGGTTCAGCCTCTGGAACTCCACCCCCTGCTCCAACCGCCTGTTCCTACTGGCCCACATCTTCTCCAGCTTGATCCAATCGGCATTGAGCTTGTCCAAGATCTGCTGTATGTCAACGCCCCCTCTCTTCCCGGCGGAGGTCTGCTGCAGGGATTTACCCAGTCTGACCATGTCCTTCAGTCTGAGACAAGACGCATGACAGAAACATCAGGGATGGGACATCGGTAGAGATCATGGACATTAGAACAACATATGAAAAGAATGGAGATACAACCACGAGAAACGGGAGGGTGGCCTGCTAATGCGCTAATTGATTGATTGATTGATTGATTGATTTCCTCTCCTTTCCTCACCTGCTCCTCTTCTCCTCCATCTCCTGTCGTAGATCCTGGTGTTGCTCCAGCAGGTTGAGGGCGGAGCTTACATCTGTGGCTGACTCCTCCTGTAGGAGGCGGTCCTGTACTGACCCCGCCCAGAGTTGCAGGTCTTTGGTTTGCAGCTGGAAGCTGTGAAGGCGTCTGGCCTCATCCAGGTGACGCTGTTTATCACCAGCCTGCTGCTTCACCTAAACAGGAGAACAGGGGTTTTAAGCTTTTACACAGTATGTGAAAATGAACTATTTTAAATACAAATAAGAAGACACACGTGGACCTCTGCTGGTCTAGGATAAGATCCCATTAGAGCCTTCTCTCCAGTGTCTCTCCTACACTGTCTCCCTCTCAGCTTTCCTACTGTCTGTATCTCCTACACTGTCTTCCGCTCAGCTGTCCTACAGTCTGTCTCTCCCACACTGTCTCCTTCTCAGCTTTCCAACGGTCTGTCTCTCCTACACTGTCCCTCTCAGCTTTCCTACTGTCTGTCTCTCCTACACTGTCTTCTGCTCAGCTGTCCTACTGTCTGTCGACTGACGGCTCATCAAAATTGTAACCAGGTGACATGATAGAAGGCATTCTCACCTGTTTGAGCAGAGCCTCCAAACCTCTGACCTCATCCATGATGGCAGCACTCTCAGCAGGACTGCAGTCTTGCTTCCTGTCACACAGGAACACAATGACATTGATTGAGTTTATACATTTTAGAGTGGGTAGCCTTAGTGGGAATGGAACCCCATTCATCCATTGTCAGCCTTCTGATTGGTCCCTGACCGACCAACCAGCGGGCTTCTTTGGTGGGGCGAGACAGCTAGCAGCACCTACCATAAAATATAACACTACTAAGTTAGCTAAACATACGAAAAATACCCAGTTGTTGGAGGGAAAAACCCCATGTTACAGTCAAGTCGTTCGGATAGGTGGTTGTCCAGAACCGCCGATCTGACCGATATGCCCATATATAGGCATATACTGATGACATCAGAGATCTCCATATATGGGCATAAAAGGGACACAGGAAGACAGACATATACAGAACTCCATATATGGGCACAAAGGGACACAGACAGACGGGTACGAGAGTTATTGCATAACGGGGTGGGGCATGCATTCCCAATTCGTATCGTTCCCGACTTGCATCATTCCCAAGTAGATCTGTGCCCAATCGGCAGTCTAGTTAAACATCAATACGGGGCAACTGAAAAACACGTCTTTTCATTGGTAGCGGATGGAGAGGGGACATTTGTCCAAACTAGCAATAGCTCTCAATGGGCGTGGAAGAGGGCCGGGACCACAGTTGGGACTTGACAATGGGTGAATTGAGCAACACAGGGAATAATGCCACTTAATTAAACAGTTGAAACCGCCATTATTGAGCCGTACATCTTGGCAACATTCTTCAGGTAGGCTATCTTCCCCTCCAGAGTCTGGATGTCCCTGTGGGCCTGAGCCAGGCTCTTCTCCTCCATCAGGAGGCTGGAGGTGGTGGGAGTGAAGCCCATGTCGGTGGTGTCTAGCTGGTCTATCTGTCCCTGGAGTTGGCCTCTGGCCTCCTCACAGCTCTGGAGGAAGGAGTGAACATCAGCTGTACTCAACAGCTCATGACCCTTCTCGTCCTTCAACCTCTGGACACGATCCCACCTGAAAAATAATCAATTCACCTTTATTAATGTTATATATTTATTCATGCTATTCATCACATCCTCCTTTTTTTCTTCATAAAAAAACGTCTGTATTCATTACATTCCTGTTTATTATGCTGAAGTTATTTAACATTTACATTTTCAGGTGATTGTTAAAAATAAAATGCAAATACCTTACATTTTTTATGTTGTTTGTATGTTATGTTTTTATTTGTATTATTACACAATAAATATGATTTCAATAATTCATCACATGTTTTATTTGTTTTTATTTTTTCTATGTTAAAATGTAACTGAATCGTCCGTCCGTCCGTCCGTCCGTCCGTCCGTCCGTCCGTCCGTCCGTCCGTCCGTCCGTCTGTCTGTCTTATGCATGAGACCTGAACCTGCATCTCTTTCACCTTCTGTTACTGCCCGTGACCTGATTGTCTCCTGTCTCTCGGTCTGTCGGTTCTGTCTTAACTGAGTGAGATCTGCATCTCTAACCAACAGCATGTCTCACTATCCCACCTGAGAACCACCTGAAACTGTCTCCATCGTACCTGAGTGAGACCTGTCTCTCTCTCGCTTGTATCTCTTTCTGTTTGCTGTGGCGGCTCTTCACCAACTCCTCTGCCAATTTGATGATGTCATCCAGCTGGGCCCGTCCACTTGCCAACTCAGTCAGGAAGTTCTGGAGCGCAGAGGCAAAATCAGTGTAAGAATGTTTGTGAACAGTCACAAAGTTTATCTTTGTGACAGTTTCAGGAACATATAGTGTCTGCTTCTCACACATGTATGTAGTTCTGGCATCAGAACATCCCAATACTAAGCTGTCCTGTTGTTATGCATCATACTATAATTCTAGTAACCTCTGTCCGTTTGTAGTGGGAGTAGGTGAAGCTACCCGGTTCTCCTCAGTGGCTGGACCAATTGCTCTGATTTTGCACACAGCCATCGACCATTACCATCTGAACTTAACTGTGAAGCCCGTTTTTCAATTTCATCAAATCTCAGCTTCTTATTAGCGCTTTTGTGTCAAAGAATGTCGCCATGGTTACGGGGCTGCCCAGCTATGGGACGAACTGCCTCCCGGGTTGCCAGATCATGTGCGCATATCCCCCCACGGATGCGTCGACCGGGTATGGTCTAGTAATTATAAACACATTTATAACGACTGATATGAAGCATCATAAGTGCATTATAATGCATTATGATGCATTGTAATGAACTATAAATGTGATTATAATGCATTATAGGCACAACCTTTAAGTAAAGTGGTACCTGGTAGTTATAATGTGCTGTTCCACTGAAATTATAATGCATTATCTTATAAATTATATAAGTATTAGTCATAATACTTCATAAACCTTGTTATAAGTTGTTATACATAATAATAAACATTCATAACAAGTGTTAAAATGCCTTATAAGTAGTACATTATAATGCCTTATAAATGTGGTTATAATGCATTATAGACCCAACCTTAATATAAAGTCTTACCCAGTAGGTTTTCTCTTTCATTTGTTGGAATGTTTTAGAAAATAAGTGGATTTTTGTACCTCGTACTTGGCCTGTACCACTCCTATGTTGTCAGGGGTAGTTTTGAAGGTGTGCAAGATGTTCTCCTTGTCTTCAATCCAGGATTCAAACTCGTGACAGCTGTTATAGAAGCGATGCAAACGCACCATCTCCTCCAGAGTTCTCCTCTTAGTCTGAAGACACAATACACCATTATTAATCTGTTAATATATTTTCCTAATTCTTTGAATTAGCTTAAGTTTAGTTTAAGTAAATTTCTTTGTTCCAATAAAAATGTAGTTAAAAAAAAACAAAAAGTTTAGTTTAAGTATGCGTAATGAGCCTTAATGAGCTGTAATGACAATTTACAATTTAGGCATTTAGCAGACGCTCTTTATCCAGAGCGACTTACAGTAAGCAAGGTAAACACATACATCAAATGCAGAGAGACAGTGTAGTGCCTCAGTAAACTAGGAACGTTGGTAAATCAAGAACCTAGCATTAGTCTCTAAGCAATATAATATAAAAAATAATAATCTGCACATTGAAACTATAGAAACTATATGATGCCAGGTAAACAAATTAACCTTGCCTTCAAAGGCTCATTAAGATTCGGATACTGATCAGTATAGAGTACCCTAAGTCCTAACGTCACTCCCACTACCCCTGGGTCACGGCGTTATTTGTTGTATTGGAATTCCCATAGGCACATCTTATATCGCGTCATATAAGAACTGTGCTCCAAAAATAAACAAACCACCCCGCCGATTTTGTCAGGTATGACTCTGTGTCTTTTATGATATTGAGTTACATTTGATAACGTCTGTGTTTGGAGAAAAAAAAGTCTTACTCTTTGGATACATTTTTACTTTTTCATTAGTAAAATCGCTGGGGTGGTTTGTTTATTTTTAGCTCTTATATGACACGATCTAAGATTAAGACAAAAATAACGCTGTTACCCAGGGGAATAGTGCTCTCTAGCGGCACTGATGTCAGACTTCGGTGCTCTGTAATTTAATATAAAGAATAAATTGATATAAAATGAATTCTAATATGACTAAACAACATTTACACTCTTCTCACCTTAACTAGATTGTATAGGGAGTTGTAGTCCTGATCCAGAGCGGCCTGTGTAGTTTCTATGGTGTCTCTCTGGTAGTGGAGGTCTGGCAGCCACGTGGTCTGGATCTCTGCTGTTCCACGACGCATCGACCGTCTACGCCTCGGGCGACTCAGCTTCCTGGTTGGGCTCTCTGCCACACCGGTGTTGGAGACAGGGGAGGCAGGGGAGGCAGGGGAGGGAGCCTATTCAGAGTGAATGGTTTTAGTTTGGGCATTGCGATATGTTTATAAATGTCAGCTGCAGCAGCTATTGAAAACTATTGAAAAATAACTTTTTATTTTCTTTTCCCTGCAGTTTATCCATTGCTAATTGCCCCATGCACACTGCGGAGTTGACAGCTGCTTCTTTTCACCTGACAGTGAGGAGTTTCACTAGCCTGGTAACCCATCCGGGTCGCGTGAATTCACATTTTCATGTGACTTCTGCAGACCGGTCTGGCCCCAAGCTGGGTGGGCGTTTTGCATAAACCAAAAACATGGAAGAGCCAATTAGCGTCTGTCAATCACAGGGCCCTGAGTGCAGACGCTGACTGGCTCTTCCACTTTTTGGTTCATGCAAAACTCCCACCCAGCGCTTAGGGCCAGACCGGTCTGCAGAAGACACATGATGTGAAAAGTGGATATAACTTGATAAATTGCTTTTGTGTTGTCCCTGTCAAATAAACATATAAATAAAATATATGTTTGTCAATTCATTTTCTCCATCAAGGCTTGAAAGACCCAAAACAAATAAGATAAGGGTGTTTACATGACCATTTCAATGATCAGAGTATTGCCTTAATTGGGTAAGATCAGCATATCGGCTCTGTCGGGTGGAAACCTCACATTGGTTACTTGGTTGGTTACTACACAACTGTTACTTTTCAGGATTCAAATAAAAAAAAAGCAAAAGTAGCAGATCGACAGCTCAAAACACATAGCTTCGCGCCATATTTCGAGCTTGTAGATCTGCTACTTTTCATGCTTTTGTGTGTCGCTGTAGTATGAGAGGTTTCTGCTCGACAGCAACAATATTAGCGTGCATGCAAAACATAGTAAAGTTTCTATTGAGTGGAAGTTTGTCTACATAACGACCTGTACTGCAGCAGGTAGCATGTTGAGGTAAGTGCTGGGGATGGCTTGCTGGTGTCCTCTTCCATCTCTGGCCAGGACTTTGTCTCCATCCTGCTCTGTAGAGATGATGCTCACTATCTCGTTACGCTCCCAGGGAACCTCACCTGGAGGAAGGAACCAAGGGGCTGTTCATCAGTGGTGGAAGAAGTACTCACATTGTGTACTTAAGTACACACAATGTAGAAATACTCTGCTACAAATAAAAGTCCGGTATCCAAAATGTACTTACTAAAAGTACAAAGGTATTCGCATCAAAATATACATACGATTTGAAAGTAAAAGTACTCATTTTGCAGAAAGTCCCATTTCACAAGTTTCCAAATGCTTTGAAAATAGCATATCTACAAATCTACAAGCTCACAACGCGTCGTATCTCGACGTGTTGTGAGCTTGTAGATCGCCTATTTTATCTAAATATTCGTACTGTATACCTTCATAAGCTATTTTATAAAAATATTCTATTTTTGAATTCATATTGAATTGTAGTGTTACAGTGTACATGGATGTTCTTTGTATTTTCTTCATTGCAAACAATGTGGATCTCAGGATCCACTTGGGAACCGCATGGTTCCAAATGTGAATCTCTTTCATGTGGCCAGCCTGTGACGTTAGTCATCTATGACATATCTATGACGTACTGTATGACTCCAAATTTGGGCAAGGTTTCAGCCAGATCAGAGAAACATATATTATTATTATTATTATTATGAATAATTAAAGAGATATAGTGTGGAGAAAAGGGAGGTAAAGCTGTACCTTTGTTGTATCTGAAGCGGACTTTAGCTTTGACCTCCTGGCTCTGAATGGAGGAAGTCACACCTTTTGCCCTGCTCTTGGCTCTGGGTGATGTCACTGCTCCTGGTCCCTCCTCCTCACCAGAGGAGTCACTGTATTGGGCCATCTTACTCTGCTGAGCCTCAGCCTACACCAGAAGAGGGAAACAGAAAAGGCACTTCACTTATACAAGGATTATGACAAAATACTTATGTTTACATCTGGTTGGTTATCTGTTAGATTTCCCATCCATCTAGCTGTCTGGATCTGTATGTCTCGTCTGTATGTCTGTGGAGGCCTGGCTCTTAACCACTTGAACCCCTAGCACCCCTATTCTGGGGGGGAACAGAAGCAAAGAGGCAACAAAGAAAGGAGAGATCCACCATCAAAAACTACCATTCCTACTAAATGCTACCACTGCAACAGAACCTGTAGGATTGAACTCTAGCCACCTGACGATCCACCAACAGGACAATCATACTGTGCTTGATTTTTGAGTGATCACCATTGATGATGATGATCATGCCTGTCTGTGTGTCTAATTGTCTAACAGTCTGAATGTCTGACTGTGTTTCCGTCCCCGTATAAAGCTGATTCTGAATTCTGATTCTGTCCATTTATTTCACTCTCTGTGTGTGTGTGTGTGTGTGTGTGTGTGTGTGTGTGTGTGTGTGTGTGTGTGTGTGTGTGTGTGTGTGTGTGTGTGTGTGTGTGTGTGTGTGTGTGTGTGTGTGTGTGTGTGTGTGTGTGTGTGTGTGTGTGTGTGTGTGCGCGTGTGTGTGCGCGTCTGTCTGTCTGTCTGTCTGTCTGTCTGTCTGTCTGTCTGCCTAATAGTACAGGTACAGTATGTGTATTGTATTGTATTGTATTGTATTGTATTGTATTGTATTGTATTGTATTGTATTGTATTGTATAAGACCAGGTACACCAGGTGAATGTCAGTAACTACTTTACAGTAGCTGGTATAATAGAAAACGAGCCTGGGTTCCCAGAACCACTGATCTAGAGGCCAGTACTCACAGTAAGAGGAGCTAGTTGTGCAGCGCTCCTGGCCTGCTCTGCCAGCCGTTTTATCTCACTGGCGTAGGCTGCCATCTCCTTCTCCAACCGCAGGTGGCGCTGAAGCAGGGCTGCTGTGCTCGATTCATCTTTCCCATGATCTTCGCTGGTCAGCAGGGGCTTCCTGTCCCCCAGCCAGGAGTTAGCTTCTGTCACATCAGCGAAATACTGGGCAGGAAAGATGATATTTAAGAATGAAGTTTCATAACATGTTTGATGGTAGTATACTGTAGTTTACGATTTACAATTTAGGCATTTAGCAGACGGTTTGTATCCAGAGCGACTTACAGTAAGCAAGGTAAACACATAGATCAAATGTATAGAGACAGTGTAGTGCCTCAGTAATCTAGGATCACAGGTAAACCAAAACCTAGCATCAGTTGATATTATGATAGCATAATATCAAAAAAGAAATAATCTAATGTGTTTGATGGTATTACTGTAGCGTAATACTAACATGTTTGATGGTATTAGACTGTAAATTCATATTAACATGTTTGATGGTATTAGACTGTAAATTCATATTAACATGTTTGATGGTATTAGTCTCTAGTTTAACCACTTAAACCCTCTAGTCATAGTGAAACAGACTTGAGTTACTGTACTACAGTACTCGGACCACATCTTTCCATCTACACCAAATCTCTTCGCCAAAGTAGCTGTATTTGAGCTTGTAGATCTGCTATTAATGTTCCCCCCCAGAATAGGCATGCTGGGGCTCAAGTGGTTAATACTAACATGTTTGATGGTATTAGACTGTAGTTATACTAACCTGTTGGTATTAGATTGCAGTTTAATAATAACTTGTTTGACAGTATTAATTAGACTGAAGTTTAACACTCACCTGTTTGATAGTGTTAGCAGCATGTAGTTTGTTGCGACGGGCCACAACCTCATCTCTCAGGTGGTTCCACTGTTTCTTCAGGGTTTTGACCCACTTCTGTACCGCCCGCTGACCCACCTGATCCTGCTTAGAACCCAGATCCTGACCTCGACCCACAACGCCCTGAAACACAGCTTCCTGGGACTGGATCTCTGCCTCCAGAACCTGGGAAGAGAACCAGGCCATTTAAAATATACTATCTTTTTCTTAGTTTTTCAAACATTACAACACAACTTTCAGACATTCTTTCTGTCGCTAGACTTTTCTTATCAGGTCTTTGTGCAACAAACCCATGTTTGCTTGGAAACTCTTGTTTTTACATTGCCTCTATATGCAACTTTTGTTCTGATGCATTGTGGGGGTCGGTTGGTGGGTGCTTGAAGCTCACTTTGGACCAAACTGTATTTATTATACAAATAAAGCTTTATTGTCATCATCTATCCCAAGTGAACAATTTTAATGAGCATTTATGGGTCTAACATTGTGTTAATTAATGAAGGGAGAGAATGACCCAGAAAGAATGTGTACATTTGTGCACTTGTGCTTGTGTGAGTCTGACCTTGTGTTTATGTAAGGCCAGTGTAATTTGGCTGAGGTCTCTCCCCAGGCCTGCCGTCTGCAACCTCAGCCACCTCTCATACACCCAGGCCTCCAGCTCCTCACACTCCTGGAGAAACTCAAACAGCCTCAACTGGCCCTCCAACTGTCTCCTCCTGCACAGCAGAGGAGAAGAGGAGGATGGAGGGAGAAGAGAGAGAAAAAGAGGGGGCGACATATGAAAGGGAAGATATGGAGGAAGAGAAGATGAGACAGAGATGAAAAGAAGAGCATGAGGGATGAGATGAGATCAAGATGAGATGAGATGATCAGGTAGTGAGTGATAATGGATTGATGGTGAATAATATTGTGGCTGGTAGAGAACCTGTTGATGCTGAGGGAGACCAGAGCTTGGTATTGAGCATTCAGGGCTTTCACTCTGGTTTGAACCTGCTGGCCCTCCCTGGCCTTCCCCTGGAACAAACACTTATAGTTTAGTTTGGCTAAATCAGATATACTAGCTTATTATGATAAAATGCAGACTTTTGAAAAACGAATGAAGGTGCTTGGATCCCTGTGATGTGTGTAAGTGTCCAGTACCTTGCTGGTGGTGTTGCTGAGGGCTGTGATGGTCTCTCCATGTGCAGAGATCTGAGCTTCCAGCAGGTCTTGTCTCTGGAGCAGAGACTCTACCTCCGCTAGCTGTTTGCCCTGCTCTGTAGAGCTAGCCTGGACCTGGAAACAGATAATAGGAGTGGAAAATGCATTACCTTTGGCTTCACTGTTGTAGAAATAAAATCAATCAAGGCCAACATAACAAACGGCACACAGCCATGCACACACACATGGTTGAAACACTGTTCAGTGGGCGCAGCACCAGGGGTCAGGGTTGTAAATCCCAGCCAGAGTTCTAGACCATGTAGGGAGACCAAATGTTGTGGTCTTATTCTGTATGCCAGACATGTCATAAAGTTGGAATGTCCTATTTCCTTCAAGGAATAATGCAATGGAAAGGCCATTTAAGATGGAAAGTCAGGCAAGATTGCTCAACCATGACATCTCCTGAGATTTAGTTGTTGACATACAGTGACGTTTGCAAAGTAGATATTGTTCGGTAATAGAGAGCCATAGTTCAACATTCTGACTTGTCTTGGATGCACCGTTGACTCGCTCACAGTTATGTGTGTCTCCTGCCCTACTAGTCCTTGGGCCAGACGAGATATCGCTACCACAAAGTTGGCAAAACCTTACCTATACTAAATTGTTTTTTGGGCCAATATAAGTAAATAAAAATATGATAGACTTTCCATAGGAGCAGCTTTTTATATGTTTTGACATGTTGTTATTTTTCTCTATAGGCGGATTTTCATTCATAGCCAACAACATATTAAAAGTTATATAACACACTTTTTGGACATCACACTGCTCCTTTTTTTTATAAATTAAACAAACCTGTGTCCAATTAAAGTAGTTGATGAAGTGGGTGTGGCCTATTTGGTGGTGGAGCAGTTTTTTCAGGAATCAAAGCTGAAGTAGTAGAGGCCCTAGGAGGGGTCCACGCGCGACTGCTTATTTTTTTTTCTAGTTTTGATTTTTGGCATCCATAGGACCTCTAATATTGGGATTTTGATGATCCCAAGAAAAGAAGTGGTCCCAAGTGTGTTTTTTTCAATGTTTTATTAACCCTATGAGACCTGCGGGATGGCTGGCTGGAACGCCGGCGAGACTGTCTTTCGGAGACTGTGGAACACTCAAATTTAGACGTAGCCCAAAGATAGAGATAACATTTGATTCCAGACAACCTCAGGTTTCCAATGGGACCAACCTTGTCATGCTACCTTGTCGGGAAGGGGGCTAAATACCTAATGATTCAAAGTTAAGACAACATTTTGGCGAGGGAAAAACGACCATCACCATTTTCCAAATGGTCCCTTGAGCTGTCACCTCAATATATGTGAATGAAAATGGGTTACATGGATACCTACAAGCCTCTCCTGTACAGACATGCCAAATGTATGCCTATCTCATGCAGTTCTGGGCAAGAACCATGCAGTGTTTTGCATGCAGTACAAATATGTAATTTCTGCCTATTGTAAAAAGGAGACCACTTCTAGGAGAGGAGACTGCATCTATAGCTGTATGAGACCACTGTACTGTATCTAGAAACCACTGTACTGTATCTAGACCACCCCACTGTATCTATTGCTATATGAGACCACTTTAATGTATCTAGAGACCACTGTATTGTGTATATATACCACCGCACTGTATCTATTGCTATATGAGACCACTTAACTGCATATATGAGACCACTGTATTGCATCTAGACCACTGTGCTGCATCTATATCCCACTGTACTGAATCTATAAACCACTGTGCTGCATCCAATCCCACTGCACTGAATCTATAAACTACTGTACTGCATGTATAGACCATTGTACTGCATTTATAGACCACATACATTGACCACTGTACTGTATCTATAGACCACTATACTGCATCTCAACTCAACACAGCTTTAAACATGTATATATAAAGCACATTTAACATGACTATGTCGCCACAAAGGCTCGGTAGATGCAGTACAGTGATCTACAGATGCAGTAGAGTGGTCTACAGATGCAGTACAGTGATCTACAGATGCACTAGAGTGATCTACAGATGCAGTAGAGTGATCTACAGATGCAGTAGAGTGGTCTACAGATGCACTACAGTGGTCTACAGATGCAGTAGAGTGGTCTACAGATGCAGTAGAGGGGTCTACAGATGCACTAGAGTGGTCTACAGATGCAGTAGAGGGGTCTACAGATGCACTACAGTGGTCTACAGATGCAGTAGAGTGGTCTACAGATGCAGTAGAGGGGTCTACAGATGCAGTAGAGTGGTCTACAGATGCACTACAGTGGTCTACAGATGCAGTAGAGTGGTCTACAGATGCAGTAGAGGGGTCTACAGATGCAGTAGAGTGGTCTACAGATGCAGTAGAGTGGTCTACAGATGCAGTATAGGGGTCTACAGATGCAGTAGAGGGGTCTACAGATGCAGTAGAGTGGTCTACAGATGCAGTAGAGGGGTCTACAGATGCAGTAGAGTGGTCTACAGATGCACTACAGTGGTCTACAGATGCAGTATAGGGGTCTACAGATGCAGTATAGGGGTCTACAGATGCAGTAGAGGGGTCTACAGATGCAGTATAGGGGTCTACAGATGCAGTAGAGGGGTCTACAGATGCAGTATAGTGGTCTACAGATGCAGTAGAGTGGTCTACAGATGCACTAGAGTGGTCTACAGATGCACTAGAGTGGTCTACAGATGCACTAGAGTGGTCTACAGATGCAGTAGAGTGGTCTACAGATGCACTAGAGTGGTCTACAGATGCAGTAGAGGGGTCTACAGATGCAGTATCAGTGTCCAGAGATGTCTACAGATCAAGACAGTAGTCTACAGACATACTAGAGGGGTCTACAGACACACTAGAGGGGTCTACAGATCACGACAGGGGTCTACAGATGCACTACATGGTCTACACAGATGCACTACAGTGGTCTATCGATACAGTACAGCAGTCTATAGATACAGTAGCTAGTCTATAGATGCAGTACAGTGGTCTTTAGATGCAGTACAATGGTCTATATATGCAGTACAGTGGTTTATAGATTCAGTACAGTGGGATATAGATGCAGCACAGTGGTCTAGATGCAATACAGTGGTCTCATATAGCTATAGATGCAGTACAGTGGTATATATACACAATACAGTGGTCTCTAGATACAGTAAAGTGGTCTCAGATAGCAATAGATACAGTGTGGTGGTCTGCACTAGAGTGATCTACAGATGCAGTAGAGGGGTCTACAGATGCACTACAGTGGTCTACAGATGCAGTAGAGTGGTCTACAGATGCAGTAGAGGGGTCTACAGATGCACTACAGTGGTCTACAGATGCAGTAGAGTGGTCTACAGATGCAGTAGAGGGGTCTACAGATGCAGTAGAGTGGTCTACAGATGCACTAGAGTGGTCTACAGATGCAGTAGAGTGGTCTACAGATGCACTACAGTGGTCTACAGATGCACTAGAGTGGTCTACAGATGCAGTAGAGTGGTCTACAGATGCAGTAGAGTGGTCTACAGATGCAGTAGAGTGGTCTACAGATGCACTAGAGTGGTCTACAGATGCAGTAGAGTGGTCTACAGATGCACTACAGTGGTCTACAGATGCACTAGAGTGGTCTACAGATGCAGTAGAGTGGTCTACAGATGCAGTAGAGTGGTCTACAGACCACTTCCAATATATTCAGTACAGTACAGTGGTTTCTAGATACAGTACAGTGGTCTCATACAGCTATAGATGCAGTCTCCTCTCCTAGAAGTGGTCTCCTTTTTACAATAGGCAGAAATTACATATTTGTACTGAATGCAAAACACTGCATGGTTCTTGCCCAGAACTGCATGACCATCTTGGATGGCATCTTGAAAATTATGCCTTTCTGCTAAGTATATTTTCCTGGATATTTGGGATGTTCTCAAGCATGCCTAAAGGTACCAGAATCAATTGAAAACCCTTTTGTATCAATGTTTAGGGAGGTTTAGTGGTACTCTTTCTTATATGCCTATTGACCGGTCTATTTCTCATAAAAAGTGCTTGTTTAAGATAAGGCTGAAAATTACCACCCCAGAATGAAATACTATGGGTAAATTATACATTTCCTGAATCCTTAGGGTCATGTCAGTAGTATTCCAGTTGTTGTGTTTTGTGTCTCTGATGTTTCTTGATGCCACAGAACTAAAAGAAAATATATGGTTTAGGCGGAAATTGTGAGAAAAAAAAGGTTATTAAAGGTTTGAAGAGCTCCAGTGACCACCGTACTTATCATACATAGTCACCAAAGGGCTCGAATGAAAGCTCAAAGTGTCCCCTTAAAAATTATACCAAACATAAAATATAAAACATTGTAATATGCCCTGAACGTGAGCCAATACCAAGATATGCACATGTGTCTAAAATGCCATTTTTCAATGGCATCAACTTTAGCAGCTGATAACCCCAATTTAGCTGGGCCTCAGGAAGGTCTATCATACAAAAATAATATCTAGGGATGTATAGGAATAAAAAAATCCCAACTAGAATTTGCCATCCCAGGTGGTAGCGATATGTGAGATTTTGGGGTTTGGCCCAAGGACTATACTTATAACATATGTTATGGATTACAACAAGCCTCAGACGTCTAGGCCAGGAGGAGCGCTTCATTCAAGTCTGAGGGTGTGCCTACACCAATTACTTTGTAAAACACACTGATACCTGCAGTTCTTTGAGCTCCTGTGAGACCAGCTCTATGTCTCTGAGGACACTGAACGTTTGGACTGCATTTGCCAGCATCCGCTTATGCTCGTCCAACTGCTTCAGCAGGTCCTTCCATCGATGTCTGATATTGAGCTCTCTGGAACACACACACAAACTGGTATCACTATATTTGTGAGGAACATCCTTTGATTTAGTCCCTAATGTATAACCTTAACCATCAACACCACATGCCTATCCTTAACCTTTACCTTAACCTTAACCTTAACCAAACTATAACCCTAAGCGGTAAATTATGCTTCCCACAGACAGAGTGCCATAAAGTAGTGGGCAGTTCTGTTCCCAAAGGTGCTATATTTATCTACAGAGAATGATTCATCAGACTCCTTAAGTTTAGTAGAGTATCTTTATTTTTATCCTGTCACAAAGACATGCATGCATATTTACAAAGCTGAGAGAAGCCCTGTTAAGTCTTTATATGAATAAATAGTTAGCAAGAACATGTTCATAGAAGAGGTAGGCTACAGTAAATTTGAAATGATTTTGTTACAGGAAAATTTACAAATCAGTTTCTGTGTTGATCAGATCAAATGTTGCTAAATAGCTACTGTAGATTTAACGAAAGTCTGGGAAACCAAACATATGCTGCTCATCCAAGAGGAAATACCCGATTGGCAGGGGAGATATTGGGCTTATGCGCTTTAGGCAGGGCTACTTAACCACTCAACCCAGGTACTAATACCCAGTGCCAGGGTTGAAATTACATTTCTCACCTCCAACCACTGCAGATGTTCTAGTTATATTGTATTATTAACATAATAACATATAACATTTTATTCATTAAAACAAGTTCCGGATTGCAGCTTTAAGTTGTTGCATGTGTGAGCACTGAGCACACCACCAGTTTTAATGTTGAGGGCAGAAGGTTATTTTTTTTTGTGCTTGCATGTTCGGGGGCGGCAGTGGCTCAGGGGTAGAGTGGCCGGATGGCAACCGTGAGTCCCAGTTTGATCCCGGGCTCCCCCGTAGTTGGTGTCGAAGCGTCCTTGAGAAAGACGCTGAACCCCTAATTGCTCCCGATCAGCAGGTTGGTGCCTTGCATGGTTTCCTCCGCCATCGGTGTATGAATGAATGGGTGAATGTAATGCACAATCTCTGTAAAGCGCTTTGGATAAAAGTGCTATATAAATGCACCATTTATGTTCTGGTATGTGTCTTGTCTCACCTCCTGATGACTTCCTCTTTGCTGTGGTAGTTTCCTGTCTCTATGGTGTGGGCCATCTCTGTGAGGGCAGTGAAGCGTTGCTCTCTGACCAGGGCGTCTGTCCCGAGGCCCTCTACGCGCCGAGAGGCAGCCTGGGCGTCCTCCAGACTGCTCAGTCCTCTCACCTCCTGTCTCCTGATCAGCTTCTCTGTGTCCTCCAGATAACTCTCCCTCAAAGCTGCCTGGAGAGGACAGGGGACAGACAGTCATTTGACATAGCAGTGACCTAATGGTTAAGACCAGTGATGGAAGAAGTATACTCCCATTTTTCAGTCAAGTAAAAGTATCAATACCCTGTTGTAGAAATAGTCTGTTACAAGTACAAGTTCGGTATTCAAAATGTACTTGAGTAAAAGAACAAAAGTATTGGCATCAAAATATTAAATATACTTAATACTTAAAGTACCAAAAAGTACCTTAATACTTAAAGTACCATTTTACAAGTTTTCAAATGTATAAAATGTATTAAAAATCATTTGAAAATAGCTGATCTAAAAGCTCACAAGTTGTGAGTTTGCAGATAGGCTATTTTCAGATTGCCAAAGTATATACTGTCTATAGGTCTGACGTGGCACGTGGTATTGTAATAATAATCAAAATCTACAAAGTAACTAGTAACTAATGTTTTCAAATCATTACAGTGGAGTAAAAAGTACAATATTTGCCTTTGAGATGTATTGGAGTAGAAGTATAATTATTGAAAAATGGAAGTACTCCAGTAAAGTAAAAATGAGTAAATGTACTTAGTTCACCTCTCTGGACCCAGATGTACTCCTGTTGGTCTGGGATTAGATCCCACCTGGACCTTCTCTGCTGTCTCGCCTACACTCTGTCTCCCTCTCAGCATTCCTACCGTCTGTCCTTCCTACATTGTCTCCCTCTCAGCTTTCCTATTGTCTGTCCTTCCTACATTGTCTCCCTCTCAGCTTTCCTATTGTCTGTCCTTCCTACATTGTCTCCCTCTCAGCTTTCCTATTGTCTGTCCTTCCTACATTGTCTCCCTCTCAGCTTTCCTATTGTCTGTCCTTCCTACATTATCTCCCTCTCAGCTTTCTGTATTTAATCTCTTTCTCAATAAAAGGCTAACTGAATGATCACTCGTTTCAACATTATATGCTGCATCTACAGCGTTTGATCTCCATGCTCTGTGCAAGGTCTTATGTTCCAAACATGTAATTTATTTCCATTATTATCATCATATACTGGCTACCAAAAGGACCACATTTCTTACATTTGACCTTATCAGCAAGGTGCCTATAACAAGAATATAATACAGTTTCCATATGAGAGAGAGAAAGACCACATCCAGGTGGTCTCTTGACTGACCTTCCTAGCGAACTTCTGCGCCAGTTGCTCCAGATGTTCCAGCCTTAGTAGCGCCTCCTGCAGGGCACGCTCTCTCTCATGTTCAGCTCTCTCCAACAACACCCAGCTCTTCTCTATGTCACTGAGGGTCTTACCTAGACACACACACACACACACACACACACACACACACACACACACACACACACGCACACACACACACACACACACACACACACACACACGCGCGCGCGCACGCACACACACACAAACACAAGTCAACACACTTCGACAGTACACGTTTGTGTGTCTTGTGGTGCGAATTTTGGCATTTGGTCCGTACTGTGTGCACGTGCATGCGTGCGTGCTTGCATACGTACCTTCTGGAGGCATATAGGCTCTCTGGTTGTTAGCTGCTAGCTGTGTCCTCAGACTGAATACATGGGCCTCAATCGCACCACGCTCCTAGAGAGAGAGAAAGAAAAGATGAGTGTGTGTGTGTGTGTGTGTGTGTGTGTGTGTGTGTGTGTGTGTGTGTGTGTGTGTGTGTGTGTGTGTGTGTGTGTGTGTGTGTGTGTGTGTGTGTGTGTGTGTGTGTGTGTGTGTGTGTGTGTGTGTGTGTGTGTAGACCTGGTATTTAGGCGGTTTCTCAACAGTCCTGTAGGTCTTAAAAGCAGAAACCAGAGTCCGCATGTCTTTCAGAGAGTTAGGGAATTTTCTGTCATTCAGCTCCAATATCTACAATGAATACATTAATAAATGAATTAATCAATCAATCAATCAATCAATCTATCAATGAATCAATGCATTTTTTTAAAAGTAATCAGACAACCAATAGGCCAGTCAGACAAGTATTTTTTTCATTCATTCTGTTAGTCAGTTAGTCGAATCAACATGTTTAAAAGAGAACATCTTTAACTTTTAAGCTCTTTATAGTTATTCTGATAAATATTGAACCTTTATTAACATAATATTTATCAGGTGGGTCAGCTAAATAGGTGGGTGAGTCAGCTAAACTACACTATTAAACTATTTACAAAAGCAGTACTTGAAGAAACCGTGTGGGCTTCCCAAACTGCCAAGGACCCCCAAATAGCCCTAGCCTCTGGCTGCAGTCCCCCTGTGAAATTACTTCTTTTTTTTTACGTAGTGAAAAATGGTCTAGATCTACAAGCTCAATCTTATTAGTAGTAATAATATTTTCCTTACCTTGGCTCTGATCCACTGGAGTAGATCTGAAACCATTCTGCCATACTGGACTTTCATATCATCCAGCTGCCTCATCGTATCCACAATCTGACAGAGAGAGAGAGAGAGAGAGAGAGAGAGAGAGAGAGAGAGAGAGAGAGAGAGAGAGAGAGAGAGAGAGAGATATCAACACAGCATTTGGATTAAAAAAAACAGTAGGCTACTGTACCTTATTCATTTGTAAAGACATTTTTTAAAACACTTTTAAAAGTAGATTACACACATTTAGTTTACACACGATTAATTAACACACACACACACACACACACACACACACACACACACACACACACACACACACACACACACACACACACACACACACACACACACACACACACACACACACACACACACACACACACACACACACAGAACCAGAGTGAGGTCAAACCTGATTTAAAGCACTGGAGCCTCTTCCTCCTAATGGCATCACCTCCCTGGACACGCCCACCACATGTACCCAGGGAAACGCCCTGTACCTGCCCATGCCTCCAAACACAGGCCTCCCCCACATAGTGCTGGGAAATGTAGTCTGTGCCTGGTATGCTATTACTAGTCCACTCTGCTGGCCTGTAGGAAATTAATGTTGGGTCTCACAAGCCACTGCAGCAAGTGTTCACCTGTGCTGTGTAGGTACAGACACCCGGTCTTACGTATGTTCTCCATTCTATTCCTGGAGTTTTATCCAGGTTGTCAGTTTAGAAATGAAGCCAAATGTCTTTCAATTCAACCACACATCAGTAATGCGAGAAACCACCTTCCTTCCTCCATCCCACCCGCTGCTCACCCAATCTTCCTTACTGTAAAATCCTGAGGGTACATTTTACTCTAATTACAAATTAGAGTCACTCATTTCACTTTAATTTAACCGAGAGTGAACAAATGTACACTCACTGAGTCGCAAATGCATAATGGAAGTATTGCTATGTACTGTATCCTCTAGTAGTCTATATTCACCTGCTACTGTAGGTACAGTGCTTGTCCTAAACAGCACAAGGCACAGTTACAGTACCGTGTATTAATAAATACTCCCCTTCCCCTGACCTACATATAGGAACTACAAGACCACTCCTTACTGTCTTCTTCTGTCATCAAGTAACAGCTTCCTGACTGAACAGCGTCTATGTTTAAATAGAGACCAGGCTGATGGAAAACTGAATGGGAGTGTACTGTATATGCTTGCTTCCTGCAACAAGTCTGTAGGATTGTAATGTGATTAGCTTAGCTTAGCTTCTCTAGTTCCACCCCCTGCACAGACCTAGAGAGGATGGACAGGAGGATAACTGTTTGTTAATCTCCTGTGGATGAGGCTGTCCATTCTGTGTGTTCTATCTCTATGACCAGCATTAAGCTGCTGTAATACTATAGTAATGTGATGAAGTAACTTACAGGATTGAACCACTGATGTATTAATAGTTGATGTGAATTATATTTCACTATTTTGCACACAAAATTGCAAACATGTTAAATATTATTTTAATTTATATGGAAATGTTGACTATTATTAACTGACTGACTGACTGACTGTTGACTGTGAGGTTCAATTCATAAAGGTCTCACAGGTAGTTTGTGGTTACCCGTGTAGGCCCTATAAAGAGAAGAATGCATTCGCCATCTGTTTTGAATAAGGGGTGTCATGTTTTGCAATTAATTAAGTTTACCTAGACTATTTCTGCTATTAAAGCTTTGTGCTTTCTATCAGACTGTGCAGGGCAGAGGCATCTCTCTCTCTCTCTCTCTCTCTCTCTCTCTCTCTCTCTCTCTCTCTCTCTCTCTCTCTCTCTCTCTCTCTCTCTCTCTCTCTCTCTCTCTCTCTCTCTCTCTCTCTCTCTCTCTCTCTCTCTCTCTCTCTCTCTCTCTCTCTCTCTCTCTCTCTCTCTCTCTCTCACACACACACACGCAGAGAATTATGCAGATGAGGCAACTGCAGTTTCCAAACTGCCCAGCAGAGGGTGAAAGAATCCTATATTATATTGTCAATGACAAACTCTTTACTCTTCCTGTTTGAATTGGACATCAGTGGCAGCACAGACATATGTTGTCATGTAGAACAGGGTTTCCCAAACGTTTTAAGCTTGAGACCCAAAAGATATTTTTCGGTGTCTCTCTGGGACCCATACAAGAATGTATTCTGAATGAATAACTTAAGCCCTATTTCTTTTTACAAACATTGTAAAGAGTGTTTTTGATTCCTTATATTTTTGAAAATGTATGGAATTCTTAAATGTTAGATTATTTGGCAATTTCTGAAATTTCTGGGGACATTTAGCAACTCGTCTAGGAACCACTGATGTACAACAACAACACTACCACTACTACTACCAGTACGTAGTCCCACTACCGCCACCACCAACCTTAGCTATCCTCTTCTGTCTGGTCTGTTCGTGTTTCATCTTGTTGAAGTAGTGGTAGTACAGCGACACGTAGGTCATGATGGACTTCTCATCCGGGTGACGGACCAACATGTCCTCCACGTCCAACAGCTGCATGATGCCAAACTCTCTCTCTGCCACCGAGAAGGCGTGGCCCAGGTTATGCTTGGGGTCATCGTCATGGAGACGCCCATAGTCAAAAAGGTCAGGCCTGAAATGCAGAGCATTAGTTGGGAGACGTTTTGGAACAGGACAGATCATTTAGTGTGTGTGTGTGTGTGTGTGTGTGTGTGTGTGTGTGTGTGTGTGTGTGTGTGTGTGTGTGTGTGTGTGTGTGTGTGTGTGTGTGTGTGTGTGTGTGTGTGTGTGTGTTTGCGTGTGCGTGCGCGTGCGTGTGCGTGTGTTTGTGTGTGTGTGTGTGTGTGTGTGTGCGTGTTCCTCTACCTGTGTGTGTGTATGAGTGCATTGAAGGCCAGTCCATCTCTCCAGCTCCCAGAGAAGTCCTTGATATCTACGTTACTGTAATCAGCAGTCTTCCTCTGACACCAAATCAGCAGGGCCTCCTTGGCTGATCGACGAGCTATGCTCCCACCTCCTGACTGGAAGGGCAGAGGAGAAGAAGAGGAGGAAGAGGAGAGGAGAGGTTGTTGGTTTGAGTTCTCACCTACTCAAGATATTATGGTTGTCCCTGCCTTGTGTAAGGCCATTGGTTTTACATTCCGGCCTCATCAATGTTGATAGTGTGTGAGTCTCTCTCTACCTTGTCTAAGCGCCAGGTTGTTAGTTTGAGTCTCTGCCTCATCAAATGGTGTTTGTTTGTCTTTACCTCATCCAGTGGTGCTAGTTAAGTTTCTACCTCGTCCAATGGTGATAGTTAAGGTGATCAAGTTGTTGTTTTTAGTCTCTACCTTGTTTAAGGTCATTGGTTTAAATTCCTACCTCGTCAAGGTTGATGGCTCCAATCTGAAACCTGAGGATGATGATCCAGAGCAGACCCAGGATCAGAGTTCTGTCCCCATCCACCACGTTCTCCGGACCAATCAGATCCACCCGAATCTGACAGCAAAAACATGATTGGTCAGTTGCCTGTGTGCATCGCTGCATTAAGAGTGTTTTTTAGGCCACAGAAACAGACTGTGAACAAATACCCTTAGATAGATACAGCAACAGTAGCCTACTGTACATAGCATGTCAAAATAAAACCCTGCAATAATAATAAAGAGAGCAAGTAAGTCAAAGATCAAATAAAAGCAGTGGATCCCAAACCTTTTATCACGAGAAATTTGATGTCTCCTCGGGACCCAAACTAGTTAAAATAGCAGATCTACAAACTCAGACCTGAGCTCTTCTATTTTCACTACTTCTTAAAGTTCTAAAAGAGCTTGTAGAGCTTCTATTTTCACCACTTCTTAACGTTTTCTTTCTTTATTTATGGTATTTCTTTGATTTGTCTTTTATTTTTGAAAATCTTTTGAAATAATATATCACTTTCAGGTAGGAAAGGAAAAAAAGGATATCTACTCTTGACCCATAAAAATCTGTCTACAACCCACAAATGGTCCCGACCCACTGTTTGGGAACCCCCTGGCCTAGAGACAGGAAGTTGGCATGTAGAGATAGGAAGCTGGTGTTTAAGTACAGGACGTTACCTTGGTTCTAAGGAAGTTAATGGCGATGCTGTTGTTGGCCAGACAGTGAGCGCGGAGGGTTCTTCTGCTGGGAGCAGGAAGTGCCGACCCGGATATCAGCTCCAGAAGACGCACCAGAACAACGCCCGTCTTCAGTTCAGTGTAAACATCTGTCAGGTTTAATGTCTCCTACATACACACACACACACACACACATGAGGACAAAAGTGTTTTGGTGAGTGCTGGGTTAGGGACAAGCACAGAGACAGGGACACACGCGCGCGCGCGCACACACACACACACACACACACACACACACACACACACACACACACACACACACACACACACACACACACACACACACACACACACACACACACACACACACACACACACACACACACACACAGCACACGCATACAAAACACATGCATACAAAGCACATGATATGATACACTCCCACAGTCAATAAGTACACAAGGGAGTCATGAGGAAATGTATTTGATAGAGAACAGATTATGTTTCAGATATATACACTTCAAATTGCAAATCAAATGTTGACGTTTTGGTCCGTTTGGGACCACACACACCACAACACAAAGGGCTGAGACATCTTCCCTCTGATGAAATTCTTCTGTGATCATGCAACCCTTATATCTGTCATCACAGGGAGAGAGAGACGGGCAGGGGGAGGGGGGTGGAGGTGTTCATTATTTATCAGTACTCTGCCTGTTAAAACACAGTTAGCTCATGACATCACACAATGTATGTCTGGACCGCTTTAGGACCTCAGGTAAGGGCTCTACTCTGCCTCTGCCATACGTAGACAATGTCAGTATGACAAACCTGTTCCTTTTTTAGTGTGCTTGTTTATGGTGCTAGTGTACAGTCAGTGGAAGGTGCTCTATCTCTCTGGGAATGAATAATGACAGAACAGCAAGAAAACGTCAGCCCTGCCCCGCCCTGCAAGGTTCAAGGTACTAGCTAAATATAATCTGACCAATAATAAACCAACAGGCCAGCTGACTGTCATGTGACTGTCTCTCTCTCACTCACACACGTACGCGCGCACACACACACACACACACACACACACACACACACACACGCAGTCACGCACGCGCGCGCGCACACACACACACACACACACACACACACACACACGCGCGTTTTAGACCCTGCGATGTGTCTTTGAAATATATTTTATATATATATTGACATTACCAAAATATTTCAAAAAGTATATATGCTTTTTACAATGACATATTTCTTTTCACTATGGGGAGATGTAGTTCAATGACTAGAATGAATTAAGAGTGACTCAAACACACACACACACACACGCACGCACGCACGCACGCACGCACGCACGCGCACACGCACACACACGCACACGCACACACACGCACACATTTTTCACTTCTTCCTTCTCTCCTCACTTCTCCTTTCCTAGCTCCTATCCTCTCCTTCCCTCTCTTATTTTTCCTCTCCTCTGCTCCTATGGGAGTATTATTATGTGAAGCTAAGCAGGCCTCCTCCTTAACAATCACATAATGTATGGCTGGGAGTGGACACACACACACAACACACACACACACACACACACACACACACACACACACACACACACACACACACACACACACACACACACACACACACACACACACACACACACACACACACACACACACACACACACACACACACACACACACACACACACACACACATCATACAGAACACACCAACATAAGTGCACATAAGTGCATGTGTACATTCCATGTGAGGGCGTGGTGAGGTCCATATGGTGTTAATGTCATCGACACAAAGTGACGTTAACCACTTGGACCCTATATACTTCGTTGACCGGGCTCCCCCAGGGCTCTGTACTTGGCCCCCTCCTTTTTCCCCTCCACACACCAAATCTCTTCACTGAAAATAGCCAATCAGGAAGCTCACAATGCGACTACAGTAGCTATTAGATCGGCTATTTTTGCAGAATATTCGCCCATGTTTTCGTAGAATGTTCGCCTGTTATGACATGCACAGACTAGGGATGCCATGGTTAAAGCGGTGACAAACACAATACAGGTTCTCAATCAGTGTTCCGGGACTCAAAGTGGGTCTCTAGATGTTTAGAAACGGCCATAGTTTGAGTGTGATATACAGATTCCTACACACACACACACACACACACACACACACACACACACACACAAAAGATGTGTGCATGTGTGTATGCAGACCGCTGGATTATTCATTCATGTATCGGCAACTACTCTCCAAACATTCTGTCGTTCTGGCTATGTGGGCAGAAATAGTAATATCGTCGGAAACCATGTCCAAAACTGTTACTTATCAGGATTAAAATTCAAAAATAGCAAAAATAGCAGATCGACAAGCTCGAAACGCGAAGCGACGCGTTTTGAGCTTGTAGATCTGCTACTTTTGTGCAAAGCTATGGTATGATCAAGTAGGGCATTAATTTACAAAAAAAACAAAAAAAAATAGAATATGGAGATAAGAGGTTTCTGCCCGACAGCAACGATATGTCAGTATATAAGTTAAAAGGAATCCAAATCTATGTAATCTGACTGAGTGGGTGTGATGGAAGCAGTAAATCCCAGAGCTAATACAGCATGTGAAAACAACCTTCTGTTAAAGTCCTCAACGTCGGGCTGGCTCCAGTCTGTTACATAACACAGAGAAATGTACATTAATAGACAGAGGTCCCTGGTCCTGCTGAGGATATCCTGATGATACAGAGGGCTGGGGGTCAGGACACATTGTTCCTCACAGAGCTATGAGGGATAGAAATGCCATCTAGTAAGGTGGTCCACTCCCTTTCTGGGGAGTCACGTCTACCCCAGTTGGACATGGATCAGTTCCCCAAGAGACATACTGTATGTATATCCTCTCCTACACGGTCTCCTCTCAGCCTCCCTACTGCCTGTCTCTCCTACTCGGTCTCCTCTCAGCCTCCCTACTGCCTGTCTCTCCTACACGGTCTCCTCTCAGCCTCCCTACTGCCTGTCTCTCCTACTCGGTCTCCTCTCAGCCTCCCTACTGCCTGTCTCTCCTACACGGTCTCCTCTCAGCCTCCCTACTGCCTGTCTCTCATACAACAGTGGTTCTCAAACTTTTTCAAGTCAAGTACCCCCCAAATGGAAAGTGTTTTGTGCCAGGGACCCCCAGAAGAGAAGAAAAATAGCAGATATACAAGCTTGTAGATCTGCATTTTTTGAATAGCCAAAGGATAAATGGATAAAGTGGTTAATTAAGATTATGATGCTATGTTAACTATGTTTGCAGGGGACCCCCTTGAACCCCCCCCCCCCCCAAAGGCCCCAAGGACCCACTGACAACCAATGTCCGACTCCTACACACTGTCTCCCGCTCAGCTTTCCTACTGTCTGTCTCTTCTACACTGTCTCCCTCTCAGCTTTCCTGTTATTCTCAGTAAAGCAAGGAATGCAAAAGGATGTTTGAAGAATGTTCTATGTGCTGTAGTTCTACAGTAGTATACTGTATATTGTTCCCACTCTAACTGACTGACACCTTCCACTGAGGAATGGGAGGAAGCTGTTAAAATCCCATATGGTGCCCCTCCTGTGGACATCAGTCTCCTATGGACCCAGAGTCTACAAGGAGAGGTAGAAGACAGGACAGAGATGGGATAGGGTTTGGTGAGGTACGTATAGGAGAGAGACAGAGACAGACAGACAGGACAGGACATGGCTGGACAGGATTTGATGGGGTAGGACAGAGACAGGACAGGACATGATGGGGAGGGTTAGGAGGACAGAGACAGGACAGGACATATGGTATATTGCCCATTATTTGAATTGGCAACAACTTTCAACCTGCATCATTTTCAAAGGTTCTGAACGTTTTTTTTAACTGTTTGACAATATATCAGTGAAAACATCTGTAATCTGTGATCTAGATGAACTCTCCAAAATCGGGATTGGCATCTAGCAATCAGGCGCTAGACAGGGCAGTACAGAGACAGGACAAAATAGGACAGGATGGGTTGGGACTTGGGGTAGGGCAGGACAGGACAGGAGGGACAGGACAGGTGTGGCTGGGATAGAACAAGAAACAGAGAGAACAGGACAGGAGAGGGCCACTTAGGGCCCATTTTTACACTCAGAATTAAATTTACCCCAAGAATATTTATATATTTCGGTTATAATTCACCACTGTTAGTCATATTCTCTTCTATTGTTGCTAGTGTGCTGGATGTGATGAGCTCTGACTAATAATGTTAGCTCCCATGGCAACAGGAAATGAAACCAAGGTAATTCTATAAACGTTCTGTCTGCTTCCTGTGGTACTGATGAGAGCACTAGCACACACACACACATGCACCCACGAGCGCACACGCACGCACTCACTCACACTCACACTCCTGATGTAATGGCAGCAGGTGGTCCTGGAGGCGAGGGTGTCTTCACTTCCACATCATGCACTGCACTCCTTTGCTCACCCCCCTCTCTCTCTCTCTCTCTCTCTCTCTCTCTCTCTCTTCTTATGCATAAACAACATCATATGTATTGCACACACACACACACACACACACACACACACACACACACACACACACACACACACACACACACACACACACACACACACACACACACACACACACACACACACACACACATTCCTTTCGCAGCTGAGAATCTGCTGCATCATACGGAATGCTCCGAGGGAATGGAAAACACAGCTGATTTGAACCAGCAGGCCTCAGCGCTCAGCCAAAAACTGACACACAACAATCTGTATTCTGTACACTTTGTTGCAAATCACAAAAACATTTCAAAATTGCTTCGGAGCCCCTGAAGTGTCATGGGAAGTAAACAAATACAGGTTTACATCCCTTCACAGGGGGATACCTGACCTCGCAAAGGTTTTGTGATCCCTCACAGTACTTTTGGGTTTTCTCATAATACTTTTTGCGAGATAGTTCAGTCAGAAACACTCTCAGACAGTGGAGCCTGGGGTGGTGGAGGCAATAAGCTTTGCCAGCAGTAGCGTGTGGCAGCAATTGAAAAGCAGAGATCCAGTGTAGGAGGGAGCCATATTTAAACGGACTGCCTTGTTGAGGGAATGAGCTGTGATTGGTGTGTAGAAAAGTGTGGATGATTGAAAAACAAATCAGCAGACAGACAGCTGATTACAGCTGAGCGATGTATGACTCCCGTGCCCTGCATGAAACACAATGCTTCATTTTTAGCGGCTATTAGCCCTCTATACCTGGCTTTTGCGTCAACGTTCTGATTGGTCAGGCTCGCCAAAGTTCTGATTGGTCAGGCTCGCCAAGGTTCTGATTGGTCAGGTCCGTCAACGTTCTGATTGGTCAGGCTCGCCAAGGTTCTGATTGGTCAGGTCCGTCAACGTTCTGATTGGTCAGGCTCGCCAAGGTTCTGATTGGTCAGGTCCGTCAACGTTCTGATTGGTCAGGTCCGTCAACGTTCTGATTGGTCACTATTCATGACATCATAGTGATGTCATGAATAGTAACATAGTGATGTCATAAATAGTGACCAATCAGAACGTTGACGGACCTGACCAATCAGAACGTTGACGGACCTGACCAATCAGAACCTTGGCGAGCCTGACCAATCAGAACGTTGACGCAAAAGCCAGGTATAGAGGGCTAATATCCGCTCTATACCTAAAGGTATATCTGCTACAAAAAGCTACGAAGATAGAAGCTGATAGAGTGGGTACCTAAAGTTTATTTTTTAGGTACCCACTCTATCAGCTATGACAGATCAGTTTTTGCCACTTACCTTGGAATGCATTTGGTGATTCGCTTCCAATGGCACTATTTAGTGCCACTGGAAGCCTTTTAATATTGTTTCTCTAGTAGAAACACATATCTATGACAAAATATATCAAAGGCGCCGCTACCTTCACACAGGTGTGATTTTTAGCATTCTGTTCCATAGACAAACTAGTAAGGAGTGCTTAGTGGAGCAAAGATCTCCACCAGGAGGCACGAACCACAAATAATACTTACACTGTTTAATGCAGTGGTTCCCACATTTTTTATACAGATTATCAACTACGAGGCAATAGTTGCACGGATTCAGCCTAAGGGATGAGTGAGCTGTCATTGTGCAGTATATCCCATATTGCGGATGGGGAGCTTACACCCGATTGGCTTGTCCCACTTCATTGCAGACATTGCAGACGCACATAAAACTCAGCCTGTGGCTGTATTTTGATTGAACAGTAAACAGACACCTGCTGATAGCCTCCATGGAACATCTTTACCTGTACACACAGTTAGTACAGACAGCAATACAGAGCACCTGTTTCCATAACATCTATGATGACAGGACCAGGACAGTCCAAGGGACTGTCTGTACTATGGGCAGTGGTGGAAAGTAACTAAGTACATTTACCTAATTAAAATGTTGAGGTATTTGTACTTTACTTGTACTATTTCTAATTTGGCAAATTAAAAAAAATAGGCAAATAATGTACTTTTACTCCACAACAATTATTTGAAAACTTCAGTTACTTTTCAGATATACATTATGATATTATAAAACATACATTAACCACTTTAGCCCTATTTTATATCTATAGGCTATTTGAAAATAGACGATCTACAAGCTCACAACGCGTCGCATCGCGACGCGTTGTGAGCTTGTAGATCGGCTATATTTTCAAATATATTTTTGTACTTTTACTTTTAGTACTTTAAGTATATTTTGATGCCAATACTTTTGTACTTTTACTCAAGTCAATTTTGAATTCTGGACTTTTACTTGTAACAGAGTATTTCTATATTGCAGTACTTTTTCCACCCCTGACTACAACTACTACTAGCACCAACTCAGGTGATAAGTCACACGCACACTTCAACTGATTGGGGCGGGCTATTTAAACCTATCTGCTCATTCTGTTTGCTGCTGCTCTGCTATCGTGCTCCTCTGCTGTGCTGCTGCTTTGCTCTATGAAGTTTTTTTGCATTCCCCAGCATCCACCTGTGGGGTTCTATTTGATTCCTTAAGGGGGGGGGGGGGGTCTGGCTATTTAATTCCCTGTAATATATTTTCATTTTCATACTAATATATTTCTCATCTCATTTTCTTCCCCCTTTCTTCTATCTGCTCCTCACCCCATTCTTGGAGAAGACACTGTTCATCCATTTGGTGAAAGTTTTCTTCTGTATTGCCATTCGCTGCTCCTGCAGCTCCCGCACTCGCCCTGCCCCATCCTCATCTCCCTCCATCCCGATTGGCTGGCTGGGCTGCTCAGCTGGAAAAAGAGAAGGATACAGAGAGAAAGAGAGAGAGAGAGAGAGAGAGAGAGAGAGAGAGAGAGAGAGAGAGAGAGAGAGAGAGAGAGATGGAGAGACAGTGAGGGGGAGACAAAGGAAGGTTATCAGAGGGGGAGTTAGTAGATGCTACGGAGCTTAAAGGACATTACCTGTCAATTACACACCCCATGAAGCCTTGAATTCATGGAGATTTTTGGGCGGTGCAACCGCCCCTATGTGTGAGGTTTGGACCCCCACCCATTGCACCCCCCCAACCCTGCGCTGTGATTGGCCACCATTGTACCCCCCTAACCCTGCACCGTGATTGGCCACCATTGTACACTGGTTGACTCTATTCAGGACTGTGATTGGCTAGTGAAACACATAACACATGTGAGGTCCTATAAATAGGACTGTGCACTTAAACAAAACACATTTATGTTTTTTTTAAAGTGAATCACCCACTGTGATGACCACTGTGACCACACCGCCCACTTCACACTGGGTGTGATTTTTTTAGTTTTTGTCACATTCCTGAGCCAATAATTTGATGACCGGTTATCAGTCAGCAGGAGACTCAGTCTTTGAGTGTCCTGTCGGAGACTCCGCCGGTAATAAAATGATTGGCTTTGCCGCTTCGGAATGCGTCAAAAATGTAAAAGTCTCCATGAATTCAAGGCTTCATGGAGTGTGTAATTGATAGAAAATAAGTCATTTTTTGGGTGGACTACTCCTTTGAAATAATCTCCATAGTATTAAATACCACCTGATTCGGATGCTATCAATGCATAGAATGGGAGATTATCACGTTCTATCAGACCATTGAATGGGCGAAGTAGGCGACCTACCGTCTACCCCGCGATTTATCAGACCATTCAGTGGGCGTAATCAGGAGCTACTGACCTACCGACGGAGATGACTTAAATACTTTAGTTTCGGTTTTGGTTTTGGTTGTTTCGGTTTCGGACCATGACGGAGGCGCGCAGTCTCAGGCGAGGTGGAGCCCCGCGACGGGCCACCGAAGGAGCTAAGGCGACTGAGTTGCCGTCCGGAGCGGTGCGACCCTCGCCTGTGCCTACTCAGCGCCGTTCGAGTTATGTACCGATATGGACAGAATCGTAAATATTGTTGTGGGGACTGCTCCGCCTCCGTCGGTAGGTCAGTAGCTCCTGATTACGCCCAATGAATGGTCTGACAAATCGCGGGGTAGACGGTAGCTCGCCTACTTCGCCCATTCAATGGTCTGATAAAACGTGATAATCTCCCATTCAATGCATTGATAGCATTCGAAGCCGGTGCAAATACTGACAACGGATCAAAGTGACACTGATATAGCCTACTTGATATCCAATGTACTGCATATGGACAGATTGTACCATTGTTTATCAAGCACTGGTTTGGGACCCAACAGTGGCTCACGAGATGTTGTCACAGGTTCTGACAGGATGTTCTGTCAGCTGTGATTCGGTGTTCTCAAGGGGAACACCGATAGTAGCCACCGATGTTTCCTCTTTCACATGTAATAATTCCCCCGTTTGATTTCACAAGAATTGGCCTGGCTAAGTTTGGTTTCACCAGAAATGTTGAGTCAGCTCCATATTCACAAAAGACAAAATACATTATACTGGGTGAAACTACAGCAAGCCACTTGCTAGTTCAACTCTACAGTCTATAAATCCGGACAATAAACTACTCCACCAACGTCCCTATATTGCTGCTATAGAAAACCCTAATGGGGCTTTATCTTTATTACTTGTATCTTTATCTGATTATTACTTTATTATTGTCTCCGCCAGGCCGAAAGGCATGGCGAGAGAGTATGTTTTACCCCCTGTCCGTCCGTCCGTGTGTCCGTGTGTCCGTCCGTCATTCGATCTGTCTGTGTACAGCTAATCTCCGGCACCGTTGGCTTGCTCGCAGCCAAACTGTGCACACACAGTCCCTGGATACCAGAGCAGAACCTCTGCCCCAAATTTTTCACAGGGGCCTGTTATAGCGCCACCAGGAGGCCGATTTGTGCAAAACACATTTTTTGACAGTACTCCTACAGATGTTGTCCAAAAATCCTACAAATCGGTACACAGAATCTCTATAGTCATTAAACGAAACGTGTCTTTCAGATTTCTCATATTCCATCCTGATTGGCTAAAAATGTCTTCCAAAGTTTGCAGGAGTGCACCGTTTTGAACAAAATGCCTCAAATCATGAACACAGCATGCAATTTCCGTCAAATTATCCACGCACATTCCCATTAGGCAGAGGAAGAACTACCATTTGAAAATTTTCAAATCAGCCTCATGGTGGCGCTATAACAGGCCGATTCGTGATTTTACCTATAATTGCACCGATCTGTGTAAAACTTTGTATGCACACTCCCTATAGGTCAAGGAAAAACCTTTGCCCTGCATTTTTCACATCTGCCTTTTATAGCGCCACCAGGAGGCCGACTTGTGTAAAACACATTTTTTTATACTACTCCTTCCAATTTTATCCAAATTTCACGCAAATCGGTACACATTATCTCTATAGTCATGTGATCACAACGGATGTGTTTGATTTTTCATATTCCATACTGATTGGCTAAGATTGACATCTAAAGTTTGCATTATTGGCTTGTTTTGAACAAAATTCTGCAAACGCACCGTCCAATTGCGCTCAAACTTTGCACGCACATTCACACTATGTTGAGGAACAAATATATAACATTGGCCTGTTATAGCGCCACCAACAGGTCTAATTTAGCGAAACACATGTTTTTAACAAAATGCTTCAAATCATGAATGCAGTTAGTGTCCGATTGTCAAGCAAGGCCTAAGAAGAAATGGCACCCTTTTCACATTGGCCTATTATAGCGCCACCAGGAGGCCACAATAGCCTACCTGACCTGGCGGAGACCTGTGCTCCGAGGAGCACTTTTTCTAGTTGTTATTGTTATGTTGCTGTTAACACAGTACTGCAGACCTTCCCACACCTGCATTTCGCTGCTTGTACCTGCATGAATAGTAACACATAAACGATTGTTGTTACTGGACTCAAAGGAATGACTTTAAAATCAAGATCTGAAAATCAGAAGGCTTCAGTGCCTTCAAACTATTTAGTGTGTGTGTGTTTAGTGGGGGTAGATTGTCAGGTTTCCTTTTAAGTCTTTTTGCCGATTGGGCAGTTTTCCTTCACAAGTTACTGCACAGCTGTAAAAATTCTGTGTACTTTATATTACCCATTGTCACTGCCAGAATCACTGGGTGTGTGTGTGTGTGTGTGTGTGTGTGTGTGTGTGTGTGTGTGTGTGTGTGTGTGTGTGTGTGTGTGTGTGTGTGTGAGAAAGAAAGAGAGAGTGAGAGAGAGATTAGGAGAGGGAAAGTGTGAGATATACAGTAGGAGAATGTTTGATAGATGGATAGAGAGATAAGAAGTTAGAAACATAAATTGTGTGTGTGATTGTGTGTGTGTGTGTGTGTGTGTGTGTGTGTGTGTGTGTGTGTGTGTGTGTGTGTGTGTGTGTGTGTGTGTGTGTGTGTGTGTGTGTGTGTGTGTGTGTGTGTGTGCGTGCGTGCGTGCGTGCGTGCGTGCGTGCGTGCGTGCGTGCGTGCGTGCGTGCGTGCGTGCGTGCGCGCGCGCGTCTGCTTGTGAGTGTGTTTATGACTCTATCAGCAGAAGTTGCTGATCTTCGTGTCCTTGAAGCGAAGCCAACACATATGGACCCTCAGATCTCATCTCATGTGTTAGCATACAATCAACAGATAACTACAACTCCTCTATCTGACACGACACATACAACATGAGCCTTCATTGCTGAGATATGTGGGTTGGAAACCAAAATGATCATTTGGCCTGTTTTTGCTGGATCCCTACATGTCCTGTTCAGCACACTGAGTTTCCCTACTTGCCGTGAACTCTTATGAAAACAGCAGTTTCTCATCTGAAGTCAAGGTGTAATGTTTTCATGACCCAACCGTGGGTCATGACTCGTGACTCATGACCCACTGACAGAGTAAAAGCCAGCACTGGACAGTCTTACAGGCTTTCCATCAGTAGACTACATGAGAAACAAGCTAGCTATTTGACACACAACACTGTTTTATCAAGGTGACAGTTTCAGTTGGTGATACTTACTGTATGTTCTATAAGACATACTTCTTTTTCTTCTACCTCCATGTATCGGCCTTCACTAATACTCACTATAAGATGATACCATTTGTGTCTACTCGTTCTGTGTCTTAGAGGTCCTCTGATTGTAATCTACTGGTTGTTCCTAAGTCTAGGTATGTGACCGGGGCCTTCGCCATCAGGGCCCCTAGACTCTGACATTGGAGCTCAGGCTTGCTAGCTCGATAAACATTTTTCAAATCCAATCTTTACAAAAAAGCAGTTGTAACCGCCTAATGGCAGCAGTTTGGTGCATCTAGCCTTCCTGATGCTTGCTTAATTGTTTTGTTGCAGTCTTGTTAATCTGTTAATCATTTTACTACGGCCTTTATCTTACTGTTACGTCAGCACATAATCTTAATAAAAATAGCCACGGATGTACAGTAGCGATAGAAATTAATAAATAATGATGTTTGGAATCCTCGCCAATGATGGCTGGCAAATCTTCAAGCTATCCACAACCGTCTGAGATATAGTGAGAATAGACAGAAATGGTATTTAGTGAGGCCTGTATTTATGCAAGGTTGAGAAAAGGTGAAGCTTTAAGGTTTGTCGTGCGAAGACAAACATTATACTTTGGTCTGAACTCTGAATATACTTTCATGCAATCATTCTAAAATAATTTTGACAGGACATACTGCAGATATAGCCTACTGCTGCTAGTGCAGGCCAACAGGAGGGACAAAGACAATCCCAGGAGACAAGAAATAAATTACAGATGAGGAAAAGATTTATAAACAGAAGTAGTGCTTCTAAGAACAGGAATATACACCTAGGGTTGTATATAGATCCAAATCTATTACTGTCTATTACTCACACACACAGACAGACACACACACACACACACACACACACACACACACACACACACACACACACACACACACACACACACATGCTCGTGTGTGCGCGCACACGCACACGCACACACACACAGGAACAAACAGAAACAAAATAAGCACTCAAGGAAACACTCACACAAAGACGACAGTCTCCTATACAAACACATGTAGAAGAGAGGGTCTTTAGGGAAGGAGTGTTCTGTGTGTGTGCGTATACGTACGCGTGCGTGCACACCCACTCACACATACAGAGGAAACAGGGTTATTCAACGTACCTTCCTGTTAAAGCCCAGGGTCCCGTTCTTCTATTCTGATCCACAAACTCAGACAGACTGACAGCACTGACGAGGTTCTCACACTCACACCCACACCCACACTCATACACCACCTCCGTCCCCTGTAAAACAATTTGTGTGTGATTTAGAGTTCTGTCGAGTCCAAATGTCATAACTGTGTGTGTGTGTGTGTGTGTGTGTGTGTGTGTGTGTGTGTGTGTGTGTGTGTGTGTGTGTGTGTGTGTGTGTGTGTGCACGCAGGCACGCGCGCGTCTATGCGTGTAATATGTATTTGTGCAGTGTTTGCTTGTGCATCTGTATGAGTGTATGCACGTTCACGTGTGTGTGTGTGTGTGTGTGTGTGTGTGTGTGTGTGTGTGTGTGTGTGTGTGTGTGTGTGTGTGCGTGTGTGTGAACTTTGAAGCCATTGGCTTAACTGCATGAGCAGGCCTTACCACCTGACTGACACAGGGTTTAAAGGTCAACATATCTGCAGTTATTACCGCTATTATAATGCTGGTTGACACTGTATGCCAGCGATTCTCAACCTGTGGACCGGGGCACACTGGTGGGCCATGAGGATATTGCAACTACAGTAGGTCCCCAAATAATTGGCAAAACACTAAGATTTGAATGATAATATAACATTAGTATAAAAATATATATATAATGTAATTCAATTTGTATTTACTTTAAAACCTTGAAACATGTGTTTTTGTTGTGATAAATATAAAGTAAGATTGCAACACAATCGATTGATTGAAAACGCTTGTGGCCCATTGTGGGCCGCATTGTGAGATTGATTTATTTTATTTATTAGACGTTATGATTAAAAGAAAAACATGCTGCTCATGGATAAAAACACAGTCAACGACTTATTTGTGAGCTTGTAGAACGGCTATATTTGCCAAGCGACACCGTTGTACGATGAATTATAAACCAAGCTTGCATGGTTGAGCAATTACAGTGCAAAGACAGCAATTATTCTACAACGTAGCCAGGATATAAAGTCAGCAATCTAGCATGCAGGGAGTGGAGACGGAGAGATATTACTGTAAGTAAAAGGCAAAGGACTTTAGTAACTGACAGGGTGATGGGACAGTAGGAAGAGGGATGGTAGAATAAGTGGTGGAAAAAGTACTCAAATGTTTTACTTAAGTAAAAGTATCAATACTGCAATGTAGAAGTATTCTGTTACAAGTAAAAGTCCGGAATTCAAAATTTACAAAATAGCTGATCTACAGTACAAGCTCACAACGCGACGCGTTGTGAGCTTGTAGATCGGCTATTTTCAAATAGCCTAGGTATAAAATAGTGCTGAAGTGGTTAAGGTATGTTTTATAATGTAATAATTTATATCTGCAAAGTAACTAGTAACTAAAGTTTTCAAATAATTGTAGTGGAATAAAAGTGCAATATTTGCCTCTGAGATGTAGTGGAGTAAAAGTGAAAGTACTGAAAATTGGAAATACTCCAGTAAAGTAAAAATACCTCAAAATTGTACTTAAGTACAGTACTTGAGTAAATGTACTTAGTTACTTTACACCACTGGTCAGGGGTGGAGGTCAGGAGGTAGGCTGGAGTTGAGGTGGAGCATGAAGAGGTGGGTTTTGGGACTGCGGTGGAAGATGGGGAGCAACTCTGCAGTCCTAACTGCTGGAGGAAGGTCAGAGAGAGAGCCATGAGAGAGAAGACTCTAGAGAAGACTGCGACATGTTCTACTGTTCTCTAAGGGTTAATTGCCCATGCCTCAGTTTTACCACACCTTTTCAACAAGAGTGACAGTAGCATTTAGTAAAGTCTGTATAGTAATGTAGGCTGAGATCTACTACAGTATACACTGTATACGCTACCTATTTAGGCATTTCAAATTTGTTAAAGATAGGAACAATTCGGTAATGGCGAGAAGTAAGACGTATACCATTATGGTACATGTTAAAAGGCATATAGTTAAAGGGAAACTAGAATGAATACTGTGGTGGATCTCGGGTCACCTAAGGGAACAATATACTGGCTCTGGATGGTCTTAATCAGTCAACTGTCGGCAGGCAGGCAATAAAGTGTTGACATTAATTTAAACATTCCTTATTCCTCTGTGACAAATGCTTCCTTGCTTACATTTCCTCAGAAGTGACTTTGAAGTAGTAGAGAGAACTGCTCAGAGAGGGGAAACCGGGCCACATATACTGTGCCACCAGCAGACACTCAAACCTCCAAAAAATACCTACAAATAACCTTCAAAAACACATCTGCAAAGACTCTGGGTTTGGATATCATTTAATTCTAATATATACATTCCTGCTGATTCAGACATATGAAACTGTATAATATTCGGCTATTATTCACAAAAGTGCAATGTACAACGTCCCAGATGCTTAACCTCTGTTTACAATGGAACAAAGAAGGGGGGATGTGGAGAAAGGCAGAGAGAGACAGAGAGTAGAGTAACATAGTGGAAGAACTTTTGAACCCACACTCCATCCTCCACTGCATCATGACACTCCACCCTGGATCTGGAACACACACACACACACACACACACACACACACACACGGGAAGAAAGGAAATTACGCAACAATAACTGTCTGCTGTTTGTCTTAAAGGGAAGGATGTGAATCAAAATAAATTTGAGTTGTCTTCTCGAGGTCCGCTAACTGCTGTCTACTTTGTTTTAAAGGGGGGATAGAGGCTGAAATAAATTACAGCGCCCAACTGCAGGCCTAACAGCAACAGCCTTTGAGTTAAAGGGAAGGATATGAGCACAAATAAATCAAGATGGAAAATATCTGTATCATCTATTTACTTTTTTTTTTAAGGTTAGCAACCTTGCCACTGAACCTCTAACAATTATCAAGTGCTTATCTTAAAAGGGAGGATAGTAACATTTATCTAAGGTGTGTCTTAAATGAAAGGATATGAGACTGCATAAATTAAAATGTTACTTGAGCACAGGTAGATAAGTATACTGTACTGTAGCATCAGTATAAAAAGTTGAATGATAATGTCAAGTTATTTAACACACTGGTGAATCAACACTGGCCTACAAACTCAAGTTGATATTGTTCATCAAAACAAGTCAGATTAAATAAATGCATGAAATACTGTTAAGTTGTTAAACTCACTGCTGAATCACCGATAGCCTGCACAGCATCAAGCTGTGGACAAAGGACTCCAGATTAGTGATCATCAATATTGAATGTGATAAAGGTGAAAGCACGAGGGAGTAATAGTTGCATCATCAGCATAAAGATGACAGAGTATCACTAATACGTTCAAATGACAATACAAAATAGATCAAAATCAAAATATATCCATAGAAATTTTATTTTTTTACATTCAAATAGTTGTCTCATTTAAGCTGTTGTTTGCTAAAACAAAACAAAAAGAACATCCTGCTGTACAGCGTCAGTAACCGACCTGACGTAGATAAAGCATCTTTACATAAAGAACATTGGTGAAAACTGATCTGAATAAAGCTGACTGTTCTGCCCAGGCTTTGTATACAGGATAACATGGTAAAGCAGGCTTGGGAAATGTCCCCATTCACTAATGCCAAGAACACACAAGTTCAAGCTTAAACACCGATAATAACCCCCGTTTGGCGATGATGACTGATATTCAAGATCTGCCTTGGTCTGTACAAATTAGGGCAGGTCACCATGGACAGGCACATGTATGTGTGTGGGGTTTAGGATTCAAATCTTGTCTTCCGATCAAGCCTCTGACAAGTCAGAGCAGTCATGATTACATCAAACATAATTGATTTTTACAACTAGAATATGGCCAAATCTGAATGTGATCTTGTAGTTTGTGATGCCTAATCCTTCGGCTCGTCGGCAAATGTGTGCACCTCTATGACGGAGTGTTCTTGTCACTGACTAATCTGTGAAAATCAGTCGTTAAATGTAATGTCAAGACTTTTCACAGTATAACAATTATTCTAGTGTTTTCAAGGATTAAGGGAGAAAATAAGGGCATAGTCTATAGACTGAAGAAATGCATCCCTTCCATTAACTAGAAACACTCCTTAAAGACTTAAACACGGCAACTTTCATTTAAGGCCACTGGGCATCACAGCTACAACTATACTCCCACAATCCTGCTATATGGCTTTTACTAGGGATGTCCGATATTATCGGCCTCCCGATATTATCGGCCGATATTAGCATAAAAATTGATATCGGGAAAATATCGGTATCGGTTTTTGCTTTATAAATAAGTTACAGGAGTTCTTACTGTATATGGTGTGTGTGATATGAAATTTGAGCTTACCCTAATCACAATAATCCCCGCATATATCGGTATCGGTTGATATCGGTATCGGTAATTAAGAGTTGGACAATATCGGTATATCGGTTATCGGTAAAAAAGCCAATATCGGACAACCCTAGCTTTTACCAAAGTAGATCTGTAGAAAGTCGGGCATCTGTCTGTGTGCACCAGGAACCGAGCAGAAGGGTTTTAGCACTCCACCACAAGCACAATAAAATATTTGAAATTTTAGCAGAAGCTTTTCTCGTAACAGCAATGGAAAGCGTGACCATCCATTCCCAAAAGGATACACTTGGTACGACTTTAGTTAAGTTATGGAGACCACTGTTACATATTAAAGGCCCACAATTATAACTTCTGTAAAAAATACAAATACAGCCTGAGCAAACTATAGATAGCTCTGGATTGATCACAGATATCACTCTCTTCCAGACAAAAGGCACTGAATTTAAACTGTCTGTGACTAACTGCAGGATCCTCAAGGAAAGTAACAATCCCATCATAAGACCACCAGGAAGCCTGTCATTTAAAACTAAAACTCTGAATCAAACATGTAGAAATGACCACAGTTGTGATGTTTCTATGATGATTTGAAATACAGCCGCTATGAATTTGTGTTTTGTAGATTTGCACTGTTGCTACACCTGCTAGAAGAATTGTAAAGAAAACAAGGTTGATAAGTTTGTACTTAAATAAACTGCCGTTTGTTGGCTTGGGTTTGCACGAGTGACAGAGGACTATGCTGCCCCACAAAGACAAACTGCTTTAACTACACTTTGTGTGTTTAAAAAAGTAAATGACTTAGGTAGGATGTCCCACAGGTGCCTCACCCTACTTGTGATGTAATAGAAGCCTACTGTTTTACCAGTGGTTAAACAGGTACTATTACCTCACAATTGGGGTGTGGCCAGCATCGCAAACTAGTGCAAACTAACCCAGTTTACTGCCAGAGTGTAGTTCCTATTTAAAGGGTGCATGTCATTACCAGGGTTTGGATTTCATATAAACAGAAATGAAACTTAGAAATGCTATTATGATACACTGTCTACGTATGTACCAACAATAATATATTGTTGGTACAGAAAACTGTAATGGTCAGGACAGCTGAATATACACATTTAAATATTTTTTTTCTCAGTTTTCCTACTCTGGTAGTTACATATTTTTGGCTTTATACAGCATCATAAGTGTATTTTTAAATGTGTACACTCTTAAGAGGTACAAATGTATAAATGAGCACATGATTTTACTGTGTATACAGGGAGGATGCTATGGCATCAGGTAAGGTCTGAGGTCACCACGCCAAGTGGAAACTGCAGCACACAAAACAAATAAAGCAAATATATTGACAAGGACATCATTTCAGAAAGTTTCTCCCTAAGGGGTCATTATAACAGCCTGAGACAGGGGGCACTATCATTACCATTGTCATCTCCTCCTGTTCGTCTGCTATGCTAACAGGACAGGGAATGACCTTTGACCTGACTGCATTAAGTCCATGAACCCTTCTTCCTGGTTCATAACTCCGAAGGTGAGGGGGGGAGGGTTCAGATGACCGGAGAACATTATCATGGTATAAAAAACAGTCATTGTTTTAGTGTAAGTCTGTTTATAATGGATAGATAGATATTACAAGGTGGAGAGACAGGGAAGAGAGAGTAGGGTGTGTGTGTGTGTGTGTGTGTGTGTGTGTGTGTGTGTGTGTGTGTGTGTGTGTGTGTGTGTGTGTGTGTGTGTGTGTGTGTGTGTGTGTGTGTGTGTGTGTGTGTGTGTGTGTGTGTGTGACACAGGTCACAAATCAACCATAATGTCACAACTTGCTCTGTCTATGTGGTATGTGCACTAACCACATGCCACATGGCATCAACCACATGCCTTCACACAAGACTTATACAATTTCCTGTCCTTCACAAAAAGACAGAGGAGGAAGGCAATGGCGGGATTTGACTGAAGGACATGCGCCAACTTGCCGGCAAGTGTGTGTGCCAAGGGCACACAGACAATATTAAAAACCAGATTGTCCTCAGCAAGGATGGGCACAGGCAACTGGATTTAGAGATAATCCAAATAGGCTCACTGGTGCCGAATAGGGATGATTCAACGTGCCCTGTAAGCACAGATACAGATGGTGTGATGTCAATATATGGTTGATTATTGTTATTGTTGTTAAGAAAAGACGGCCCTCCTACATCACAACAAATATCTGCCCTGGTATCCTGACATTGAGACAAATACAAATATTAAGGCAATATTCAGCTTCAGAAGTCAGAAAACATCCAGTTTCGGTCATATTTCCGAGATCTATCAAAATAACAAACAAAATGCATCGAAATACACCAGTAAAACAAAAAATGAAATAATTAAAATATACACATTTATTTCACATTGATAAGGAATTGGTTAATAGATTAATTCCCATATTCAATGTTTTGAAATATTTGAAACTAATATACGTAGAGTGAAATTTCTCTAATTTCTCCTCTACACACAAGGCAACCTAGAGGTGTGCATAACTGAGCCATTTCAGCACCCTCAGGTTGACAAATTTGCAGAGTGACATACATAGTACATATATACATCGAAACTAACAGACAACCTCATTACAATAGTTTTGTGTTGCTTTGTGGCTCAACTAAGTAGGTAGTAAAATATTGTGACGATTAGATTTTTTTGTGATTGGTCAACTGGTTAGGTTAGCTATTCATGACTTTAGCTAGCTGGTTAAATGTGACTTGGTGGTATTCTGGGAAATGTCCCACAACAACCTTTTGTTGATGAGTTATGTTTGCTGGCTAGGTAATCATCTATCTAGCTGGCTAGATAAGTTTGTTTTAAGTGATGAGTTTCCTGGCGAATGAATGCATGTGAATAAGATAGAATTACTTGCTGGGTAGTAGACTACAATATTAGTGGTGGGGTTCTTGCTACATGATAATAAAAGAACAAAACAAGTAGGAAAAAAAACTGTAGCTAGATACACTTTGTGGCTGCTGTTGTTTTGGTTGGACTTTGTTTCTTTGGTTTAATTAATTGATTTGCTGGCTAGCTAGGCATGCTAACAGGCAAATGAGTTAGCTGTCTGGTAGTCTTTGTCATGGTTGTAGAAAACGATAATCATGAGATTCTTGTTGTGTAACATCAGCATTTTAAACTTATGGATGAGGCATTTTCTTTGCTGGCTGGCTAGGCATGCTAAAAAGCACGTTAGCATCAGTTAGCTGGGGCCTCCAACAGGCTAGGTGTCTTGCCTAGTCCTCGTCATGGTTGTAAAGGATGTCGGCAGTGGGGTTCTTGCGGTGCGAAGGGGGTATCAGGTGCATGGGCAGCTCGCTGGGAATCTCATAGCCCTCCAGTTTTACTTTGATGAGGTGCTGAGCGAGAGCAAACTCCTCGTCGTCGAGCATGCCGTCATGGTCACAGTCTGCCAGCTTCCAGATCTTGCCCAGTACCGTGTTGGGCAGGCGCGAGTTCATCATCTCCTTCTTGGCGTTAACGCCGGTGATCTTTCCGTTGACGGGCATCAGTGTGTAGAAGATCTCATCGTAGCGATGTTTGTCTCGGTTCACGATCCAGTCCTCCGCGTCTTTCCCGGCACTGATCCCCTCGCCGTAACCCTGACCGAACGGACCGTCCTGAGAACCCTCAAACGCCCCGCCAGACACCATGGCTGGAGGCGCCTTTGACTCTTCTTCTCTGATCATGGCCATGAGGCCAGCAATCTTATGGGCCAACATCTTGTCCACAGACTCTATCAACTTCATCTTCAGAGATGGAAACTTGCTGAAGTCGTAGTGCTGAAGCTGGTCCTAGAGGAGGGAGGGAGGGAGAGATTGTTGTTTAAGTTAGACCTTAATACATCTGAATGTACACGACTATGTCATGTGTGTCATAATCATTACAGATGATATCACACACACACACACACACACACACACACACACACACACACACACACACGGAGTGGGGAGGGGGGCAAGAGAACCAAACTTTAAAACAGCAGCTGGTTCCACCAGACCCAGTTCAAGAACAGAGTTGTGGTCCAAACGGACACTGTGTCCTGCAACATAATCCCTCAGTGACTTTTGAAACCTCCACAGAGCAGGAGATACGTCTCTGCACAGGGAGCCAAATACTACAGAACACAGGTGTGTGTTTATGTGTGTGTGTGTGAGTGTGAGTGTGAGTGTGTGTGTGTGTGTGTGCGCGCGTGTGTGAGAGAGAGAGAGCAAGTGAATGAGGAGAACGTTTTCTATATTTTTTTAACAGGTCATAGGATTACATGTCTCACCAGGGGACCAAACATTCTGTAAAATTCAGTCCAATAAATCCAATCTGTAGCTAGGGAGTGACGCACACACACTGACACACACAGACAGACAGACTGTGTGTGTCAGTCTGTCTGTCTGTCTGTCTCTCTATCTACAGATGTATCTTCTTATCGCGACATGGTGTGAGCTTGTGGATAAGATATTTTGGTGCGCGACACCCACGTGTAATTAAGTATGACTCTTGGCAACTCCGTACCTGCATCTTGGTGACATTGGGGAAGTCTCCAGGTGAGATGTGATGTTCTCTCTGGATGATGGTGTAGATTTCTGGGAGGCGGAGGATCAACTCTTCTTTCTTCTTCTCTCTCCCAAATAAAGATGGCATCTCCTTCTTCAAATAGCTGATGATGTATGCATGCACCTGGAAAGGATGACAGACGTGATTGGTTTTAGAGCTGGGCAATACATTGATATAATGGTAATATTGCGATATGAGACTAGATATCACCTGGGATTTTGGATTATCGTAATATCATAATAATGGCAAGTGTTGTGTTCCCTGGTTTACAAGGCTGCATTACAGTAAAGTTTTGTAATGTCATACCAGACTGTTCCTAGCTGTTCTATGATTTGCCAATACCTAGTTATTATATAGGTCAGGGGTCTTGAACATGTTTCAGGTCAAAGAAGGACCCGTTAGCTGATATAGATACAGAGCAGGGACCCCCTACTACATATCACTGCTGTCGGGCAGTAACCACCTTATCTCCATATTTAAAAAATGAACGCCCTACTTGATCATACTACAGTGTCACACGTAAGCATCAAAAGAAGCAGATCTGCAAGCTAAAAAAGCATTGTGAAGCGACGCATTTTGACATCATCACTGAAATTTGCAGCCAGTTCTAGTTTGTGGTTTTGGAGAAGTAAAAACTCCTGTAGGTGTGGTTACTCTAACAAGCATGACAACACTGTTCTGTGTGAAAGCCATCGAACCTCGGATTGGTAAAGCTGAGCAGTGTGTTCTTCTCCCGCCGCAGCCAGAGTAGAAATGAGAGAAAAGCCTCTTTTGGCTAAATTGACAGCTTTCATGACGAATCCATAACATCTGACACTTCAGCAGTCATATCTTTGGCAACAAGTGACTCCCTGAGTGAGCAGCATACAGCGTGTCCACATCACGTGTGGAGCCACATCCTTTACAAGCAATATTAGTCTACTTTTTAACCAGCTGTGGTTCTTGCACCATCAGTAGTACACAGCACAACACATTGAGTTCATATCTGATGGTATCAATGCGGTGAGCAACGGTTGTGCCCAACACAATAGTTTTCAGTTTTTTGACTTACTCATAATTCCTAAACATTGTTTTACACATATCACTTGCCGAAAGCAATATTAACCACATAAACTCTACCGTCCCTGTTCGGGGTATGTCATATTAGGTAATATATATGTAATATATATTACCTAATATATATTACAAATGTTACATATATATGTAACATTTGGCAAAAATAGTTATTCTACAAGCTCACAACGCATTAACACGCGTTTTGAGCTTGTGGATTGGCTATTTTTGGTGAATAGATTTGGTGTAGAGGGAAAAGGGAGGGGATAGAGCCCCAGTCAACGAAGTGTATAGGGTTTAAGTGGTTAATTCCTATGGAATTCTGTATGGCTTTTCTGAATCTGCTTTCCTCACCAAAAATGTCCCTTAGAGCTAAAGTCAAAGGTTAATCAGTGTGTCACCATATCCCCCCCCCCCCCCCCCCCCCAACACACACACACACACACAGTAATTCTCTACTCCCTTCAACAATCAATACCCAAATTGCCCTTGAGCAAGGTGCTTCAAAAAGGAATTGCTACTCAATGGCCGACAGCAGAAAACTATATATGTACGTATATACAGTATATGTACAAGTTAGAATGTAAAAGGAGATATAGAAAATAAGTGAGGAAGAGAGGAGGGAAATAGAGGGAAGGAAGAGAGAGAAGGAGAGGGGGAGAGAGGGAGACGAGGTGATACAATGTGCAGTCAGGTCAAAGTACCACAGTACACATTCCATAGTACATAATATATCTACAATATATCACACAGACAAGGAAAGGGAGGTTAGACATGGGATGAAACATGGAAAGAATAGAAGGGAGATGGAGGTGGGGGTAGAACAGAGTAGCGCAGTTCAGTGGATTGTGAGGAATGTCTCACATGTGGTCAGTAAAGTTAAGCTCCTACTAAGCTACACTGAGAGAGAGAGAGAGAGAGAGAGAGAGAGAGAGAGAGAGAGAGAGAGAGAGAGAGAGAGAGAGAGATAGAGAGAGAGAGAGAAAGCGAGAGAGTGTGTGTGTGAATGTGTGATGGATATATTGCTGTGAATTGATATGTGGATGCATAGATACAGTATATGTGAGTGTGAGTGTGTGTGTGTGTGTGTGTGTGTGTGTGTGTGTGTGTGTGTGTGTGTGTGTGTGTGTGTGTGTGTGTGTGTGTGTGTGTGTGTGTGTGTGTGTGTGTGTGTGTGTACATTCCATTTTGAAGCAGGGAGTGTGAGGAGAGAGAAGCTGAGGAAAGTTCAGTCAGGCCAGTCTGGAGAACGCTGGATAAGCTCACATGGTCTCACCAGTGTGTGTGTGTGTGTGTGTGTGTTGCCAGATTCCTGTTTGTCTGCCCAGCGAGGGAAACACTGTGAGTGTGAGTGTGTGCGAGAGTGTGTGAGTGCGAGTGTGTGCGAGTGTGTGCGAGTGTGTGCGTGTGTGTGTGTGTGTGTGTGTGTGTGTGTGTGTGTGCATACATACATCAGTGCCAGTCTACAGTACCCAGTACAGACTGTATATCCTCTGTACAAGAGTTCCCATTCAAACAGGCTGTTTTCTATGTTTCTGAATGTAATATTTCTTTGACATTTAGTTGACACTTTCCCTAGACTGCTGAACATCTGCCATGCAATCACATACGTGTCCAATTTCTTATTGGTTTTAGTCCCAGGGATTTGTTCTCCCCTCTGTTCCGGGAGTTCAATTAAAAACAAAACAAAAACAAGCTCTAAGACAGCTGCAGTCGTTCAAACTCCTCCAGGGAGTTTCACTTCTTTATCTGCTGAAAGACACAGAATTGAAAACAGGATCCGGGCAACACGGTTCAGCCACATGCTGAACCTGACTCCGAACCCTAACAACGAGACCCAGTACCCCTCATCATCCTACAGTACAAAAGCGGTTCCCAGCCTTTTCTGGATCAGGGCCCACTTCAAAATCTCAAAAGCGTTCGCGGTCCATCCATCTGACCATTTAACACGGCAGCCAGCCAATCAGTGCGTTCTCAGAGCATGTTTATTTTAACGATCAATCAAATCAAATCAGATTTTGATAAATACATAGTGTTTAGATTGTGATCAACGGAATTAAGGTAGGATGTTCCTATTTATGTGATGACACATTTTTCAAGAATACGTAAAAATACCAGCACACTAAAGAAACGTCTCCTTAGAATTAGAAGTGCATTGTCAAGGACACATGGGACGGAAGCATCATTACACAACGGAATGTGGCCATTGCCGTTTGTTGTTGCATAGGGAACTAATGAGGGAATGGAAGTTTCCTGTAGGAAGTACTTCTCTGAAGGAAAAACTGCTTTGGAAACAACACTGGGTGACAGAAAAGAGGCGAGAGTCAATAAGAGCTGCCTTCAAAGACTGAGATTTAACTAATTTAGAATCCACTGTCTGAATACTGAGATTTATCTACTGTTCACCAAAACATTTCCTGGGACTGAACTTGTATATTTTCGGAACTGAACGGATCACAGACAAGCACAAATACGTTGAAGCCCACGTCATTTTTTAAACAAATTTCCAGAGGTACATGTATCTTGGCGCTTTACCCCTGTATATTTCTGTACTGATCTGAGACCAGCATGTGGTCTTCCTGAACAGCCAGGCTTAAAACACAGATATGAGTTTCTGCCACCCGAACTGTGAAATCTGCAGCAGGCCAAAACAAACACAGGAAGACAAACACATCACTCAACTGTTTAACACCACAGGGAAGAGAAGCTAGCACCACGTCTCAACTCCTCTGTTCTGGTTCTGTCACTTCCTCCTCCCATCATCTTTCTTTCTTTCTTTCTTTTTTGATACTTTTGGGGGCTTTTTAGTCAATCAGAGAGTCAGGAAACTGGGAGAGAAAAGAACAGTGACTTGCAGCAAATGATCCGCCCTGAACCGGGGATTCGATGGGCACTAGAGCCTATGTGGTATGTGCCCTAACCATTCGGCTTTAGATCACAGAAATACTGTGTGCTCACTATATTATTGATCTGATCCTTGGGACTCCTTAATGTTGCTGACAACACATTCTAAAAAACAGTTGCGTCAAACGGGTGATGTGCTGGGGCCACGTCTGTCCATGCGACAGATGGGACTCCCCTGCGTAATACATTGACACGATGGTGCTCTACTGTCGTATCGCATGTTGACGAGGACGGATGATTTTTAAATCTAAGCCTACTGGTATGCAACTCGAACCTGCTGTGTCAGCAGAAGGGGACTCATTAAATATAGCAAAAACAGCTGATGTACTTGTAGATCTGCTATTTTTGCTTAGAATTTGCTTCTCTCTCTCTCTCCCTCTCTCTCACTCACCTTGGCCAGGCGGGCTCTCTTGATGAGGTCGTTGAGTTTTCGGAGCGCTGCGTTGCGAGGAAGACCCTGGATGTCTTTGAAGAGGTCCTGGGTTTCTGCTTCAAAAAGACGCCTGCGGAGGAAGATGAGGAAGAGGAGGAGGCTTTAGCAGAGTTAACATACAGATGCATTTTTGAATAAATGAGCAGGCAGTCTGTTTTCAAAGAAGCTGTCAGGCTGCGTTCACACACTAGCAGCGACAACACACTAAAAGTCATTTTATTGTTTCAAATATTTTTATTGTGAAGCACAGGTTATAGTTGTACATTTAGCTTCCTTTTTTTTTTTTTTTAACAAAAACAAACAGACATAAACACAAAACAGACAGGTCTAAAAGTCATTTTAAATGGAATTCAGCAACATGACGCTACAAACTATCTGACACTTGTCGCTGCATGACGGGCGTGACGCGCTACAAATCAAAGTTGAGATGGCTTCATCTCCCTTGAAATTGGTCCAGTAGGTTAGTAGGTACATCAGTTATAATAGGTAAGTTGTAAGTTAATAGGTAAATAGATAGGTTGGTACAGTAGGTGAGTAGGATAGTGTGTCCGGCCTACCTGTTTTCAGTGACCTGTAGGGGTTTGGCCCAGAAGGAGCCCAGGTAAACTCTGCACACCTCAGGTGTGTTAATCACTTTCCCCAAAGACCACATGAGGGCGCCGTACACACGCATCAGCTGCTGGGTGTCCACCTGACACAGGTGTGGAAGAGGAGGAGAGTCATATCAGGTTCATAATGGTCCAACAGTTATGTGTGACAGGGACTCAACTGGTTTCTCACTGGGACCGTCCTGAACTTTCTTTTTGCATGAAGTCACAAACCAATAATATTGGTTTGTGGTATTGGTATTTATTATATTATAAATAACACAATAATCATAACAATAATCATAATCATCATAATGTGTTGTTGGGGTCTATTCTATTGCAGTGTGTGGTTAACTTGTTTTCCACAACACTTGAACTTTAAACAAATTAAAATCTACTGTATCCTATCCTACCTGGTCAGCCTTGTTGAGGACAACACGGATCTTGTCGTCTTGTCCTCTGAAGGCCTTGATGGCTTCAGAGAACTCATCAGAGATGTCCAGTTTATGAGCATCAAACAGCAGAATGATCCGGTCCACCCGCTCTCCGAACCAACGCAACACCTCAGAGAAATCATAACCTTGAATGGAGAGAGAGAGAGAGAGGAGCTGTTTGCATCACTTTTGTTAGCTTTAGCTTCTGTCTACAGTATGTCTACAGTATATTAGGCTGTGTGTGTCCACCAAAGTATTTTTTCCCCGCTAGGAAGGTGCTCTCCTAAAAACTCATAGAATATATTTCAACACTCAGCGTGTCAGAATGTGTCAGTGCAAAATAGACGCTGAGCACCTCGTCACGCTGCTGGTCTTTCTATACTTTCTATAACTATAATACTTATAATAACATTAGCAATACCCTTGTCTCAGTCCATAAAACAAGGGTATTGCTTGCCATAGTCTATAATATATGGTTTAATTGTCCATTTTTTAAGTTTAGAACATTGAGATATGCTACAGTACATCTGTCCGTAATGTTACCCAATAACAATGTGACAGGAAGCAGAACTGTCCCTGCTCTCACTTCTCCTTGTAGTTACACAACTCATAGCATGCAGAGTATACATATCAGCACACAATATACTCTACAACCTTGTGTTACAACTGTACTGTATATGGCTGCTTTTCCAGCTAAACCATTACTGACAGTGACTGGCCATAAGAACAGAAACATTTCTGTCTATGACACAAGCCCGATATGTTAAGAATGACAATAATCCTGTTAGAAGGTTTCTATGTCTACAGACTGCCTGTATAAACAGGCTCTGTATATAAAATACACTCAGACAGAGGGTGATTGGTTCCCAAGGGCGTTGTGCTGTTTCTGTCAGACTTTCACTGAAACATGCTTAACCCACATCAATTTGATGACATCACAAACCATCTATATATGGAACGCACCACGCAAGCCACAATACCAACACACAACCACAACTAAATGACACTCAAACACACACATAAACAATATACACACAATCATGCTATAATTAAACACATAAAGCACACACACACACACACACACACACACACACACACACACACACACACACAAGCAACGACGCACGCACAAACATAAACAAAACAATTCTCCACACACTACTGGTTCAGAGAACAGAATAAACAGTGAGTGGCAATGAAGCCAACTGGATGTTATGGAGGATACGAGACAGTCACAGTCACGCTATCAGACTGACTTCAGCAGCAGTGTATGTGCACGCGCGCGCACACACACACACACACACACACACACACACACACACAGGTGAGCACCATTTCAACTTGCTATGGAAAGATGACTACTCTCTAAAATCTTTGTGGCATGGTAGACTCCCTTCATGAATTATTCATGAAGGACTCAAGGGAGTCTAACACAAGAAGGACTGATGGGCGGGACCTAGGATCGGGTTACAGCATAGGTGTCGAGTGTCGCCAGTTCACAGCTCTGTTCTCCCTGGGGAGGGGGGGCGTGGCCTATAAACAGTAAGTACAGTCTGTCACAATGAGCCAAGAAATTTAACCTTGCTACCGTACCGACTGACTGACTGGATTACAATCTCTGTTCCAATAATGACTCGTCCCCATAATCTCATGTTCAAACATCTCAGGAACATTTTCACACTGTCCTATATTATACAATTCATTTGTATTTATTCTTTGGGTGAAGTTGTTATCACACAATTGACACAGCTAAACAAGTGAAATTTAAATGACCAATGTGTGAAGTAGCTGGGTAAACAATAGAACAATTCCAGGTAGAAACACACTGAGGACAGCAAATTATGTGCAAGGGTGTTGTTCTGTAACCACATGGTCACACATTCAACAGTCAACAGTCATATATTCTGTCACTGAACCCTACCTGCAACTCATTGTATATCTGTCAGAAATGTCAAATGAAATGATCCCCTTGAGTACAGCAGCTACAATCCTGCAACCTCATATTAAAGAAATAACTCACTTTTCCATTCTGTGGAGTAAAATCACTATCAGCTATTCCATCTCCAGTCTTCCTAACTCAGGACCAGCTCATTATTCCAAGACCGCTGATTATTTCATAGCTATTTCCTTCTTACAAAGGAAACGCCACGGTTCAAACAATAATACTTCCTGTTGCCATGACCTCAGCTACTACAGTATGACTCTGGACTGGAACAAAAACACACACTACACTATGGCCTCTAGTTCGATCCGATATACCCTGCCGATATCCAGTTTTCTCTGAGTTCCATGTACAGGGTTCCTGCACTTCCTGTTCCTGACTTTTTAAGACCCTTTTAAGACCTCAACAAAGGTAATTTAAGACCCAAATAAATGTCACAATAATGTCTTCCTATATTGAAATTGGCTAATGGGAGTGCGGGCCAGTGGGTGGTAAAACTTCCGTTAATACCTTAAATTCCAGATTTTTTTAAGGACCCGCGGGAACGCTGATGTAAGTGCTGAATCAAGACTCTCAGTTATTGTGTGCTTAAACCATCGCTGTGGGTGTAGCATTGCTGACATGTCCATCCATCTTCAACCTCTTATCCAGAGCCGGGTCGTGGGAGCAACAGAAGAGAGCTCCAGACTTCCCTTTCCCGAGCATGCTGGGGGATCCCAAGGTGTTCCAAAGCCAGCGTGGAGATGTAGTCCGCCCATCTGGTCCTTGGTCTGCCCCGGGGCCTCCTCCCAGCGTGACATGCGCAGAGGACCTCTCTAGAGAAACACTCAGGAAGCATCCATACTAGATGCCTGAAGCACTTTAACTGGCTCCTTTCCATGTGAAGGAGCAGCGGCTCTACTCCCGAGTCTCTCTCAGGTGACTGAACTTCTCACCCTAAGGGAGACACCAGCCACCAGTCTGAGAAAACCCATTTCGGCAGCTTGTATCACGATCCTATTCTGTTGGTCATTACCCACACTTCATGACCATAGGCAAGAGTAGGAACTAAGATAGACCGCTACATTGAGAGCTTTGACTTCTGGCTCAGCTCTCTTTTTGTCACAACAGTGCGGTACAATGACTGCAATACCGCTCCTGCTGATTGATGTCATATCTGCAATATTCCGCTGACAATGTGCAAGTTTACACAAGTTCACATTAGCATCCAAGACAGTCAATTTCTAAGATTTACCGACTATGCCTTCCCTGTACCAGCATGCAGTGCACACTGCACATAAGGTTCTCATTGGCGAGACATACTGTATATTTACAGTCAATTACAAAGCTGCAGACTGCAGAACAAATACAATGGAAGTTGAACATCCAAATATGTTTCGTCATGAGTCGGTTGGGTTACTCCACGATTGCTCCATGGTCCACAGGCACATGCAGTTGGAACTCTGCCTGTAGTTCTTCGGCCAGCCAGTGACATCAGAATACATCACTGGGTGGTGGTAGGCTGCTAAAGTGAATACAGAGCAGCCAAGTTCTGCAGACGTTATAGACATGCCACCCCTATGACTAATAACTGGAAATCCGTTGAAAGGCAACAAATGTATGTACTGGACACTGTATACATCATAAGGAGAAAATGGCTTTACAAGGGGGATTCCACACAAAATGTTGTCATATGTACAGTAAAGTGAGAGAAAGACAGAAAGCGAGAGAATAAGAAAGAAAGAAAGAAAGATGCAGGGAGACGCACAATGACATCGTTTTCAGTGATATCATACATTAGAGAGGAGGTCAGTGGGTCCGTCTGCAGACCAGAGACTGGGATGACGATCCCAGTCTCTGGTCTGCACACACACACATACACACACACAGTTTTCTGCCAGACTGAAGGAAGTCGTCTTCTCCACGATGGAACGACTTGTATTCATGATAGACCAGCATGTAATGTTATTTAGCTGAGCCTCTCATACAGAGTAACTTAAAATAAACACAATTAGCATAAGCTTCAGTTCCTAGATCACTGCTACAACCAACTAGCAAAAAGAGCACAAGAACCAGAGAGACAGTGGACACTCATTACTCCTGAGATCCTAGAGGTCGTGAAAATGAGACTTTCAAGAATAGGCATTTCCCACTCTCTCATTAAAAGACAAAAATACAAAAGGAGATTGCACTGCCTACTCTCCTTTGAAATAATATCCAAACTAATGAACCCTATACAGTGTTTGAGACAGTATCTATGTATAAAATACTGTAGTTTCTGTGTTGAGGTGAGTAATTAGAAGATGGGAGAAAATATCATAATTGATTGGTGGTCAAGACTTTCTGGACAAATAGAGGAAGGTCAGAATCTATCGTTGCACTTCAAAGGGCAGACACGACACGCAGTGTCACATGTTTGCACACATGAAAAGTAAACACGCACGCACGCACTTTAGTTTTCTGCCAGACTGAAGGAAGTTGTCTTCTCCATGATGGAACGACTTGTATTCATGATAGACCAGCATGTAATGTTATTTAGCTGAGCCTCTCATACAGAGTAACTTAAAATAAACACAATTAGCATAAGCTTCAGTTCCTAGATCACTGCTACAACCAACTAGCAAAAAGAGCACAAGAACCAGAGAGACAGTGGACACTCATTACTCATGAGATCCTAGAGGTCGTGAAAATGAGACTTTCAAGAATAGGCATTTCCCACTCTATCTCATTAAAAGACAAAAATACAAAAGGAGATTGCACTGCCTACTCTCCTTTGAAATAATATCCAAACTAATGAACCATATACAGTGTTTGAGACAGTATCTGTGTATAAAATACTGTCGTTTCTGTGTTGAGGTGAGCAATTAGAAGATGGGAGAACACATCATAATTGATTGGTGGTCACGACTCTCTGGACAAATGGAGGAAGGTCAGAATCTATCGTTGCACTTCAAAGGGCAGACACGAAACGCAGTGTCACATGTTTGCACACATGAAAAGATAAGCATGCACACGCACACCCACACACACACGGCTGTATGTCTGTCAGTTTCATGCAGTCATCAAACAACAACAAACTAGAAGTGAAGGATGTTTCACTCTTATACTAGCCTGATTATCAGACTGAAGCGTGGCAGTCCACTCAAGAGAGCGGGCGGGGTCTATGGTCTGGAGCCAGGCTACTCTTATACATTTGTTTGTTGACTAATGAGTGCTGCTGAAGCTTCAGTTCATAGATTAACATTAGAACACATCAAACTGGAAGAGATGTGACGATTTAGGTCCTACAGAGGACTGGGGTGCCACAGCAACATTGACACAGACAGACACTGAACCAGGTCGCAACATGTATTCACCCTGCCTATGTCCTGTACCTACTACTGTACACAGTGGAGATATTGTACATGTCCAGTTCAGAAAATGGTTCAAAGTGAATGACAGACAGCCAGACACAGGGTTTTTCCTGGCTGAAAATGGGGCTTGGGTGGTGACAGTGAGTGACAGTGACTGTAGTCTGGCTTAGCTGCCCCGATCAACTCCATGCATCATCTCCCTACGGTCTTGCAATTGCAAGATGAAAATAAAATATATACATTTAAACGTGAAATGTGACACAAATAAAACGTTTTGTGCATGTATTGAAAATATTATATTGCAAATCCCATTGCAATGAATAAGTGGAAACATAACATCTCTGAAAAACGTAATGGTAATGACAGAAAAGGCTTTAAAGACAAGTTAAATAAAACAAAGTGCCTAAAACATCAAACATTAAAACATCAAATATATTTGTTGCCGCTTGTGATAATGCCAATTGGAATTAACGACACAAATTATGCAGATGTCACATCAAGTGACATTGCATTTAACTCTTGTTGTGACGTTATTGATAATAACAATCCCTCCAGATTTTATTCATCAACTGTCAAAAAGAACTTAAGGGAAGTACAACCAAAACACTAAATCCTGTATTGCTGCCAATATGTCAAGGTAACGTGTGTGTTCTCATGGATGATTCTTCTACCAAAATGATCAGACAAGCAATGCCCATGGGGAAGTCTATTAGCAACAAAAATGCAACATAATGACATCTCATTGAATTACATTATGAACAACACTCCTAAAAAATCTGAAATTTCACAGAAATGACATATGCAGGAAAAACCTCAAGACTTAGGCCAATCTTTCGGTCAGCCAACAAATCAGAAACGACGATCAGTCACTCACACAGTCAGTCAGCCATCCAACCAGTCAGTCAGCCAGCCAATCAGTAAGTCAGTCAGCCAATCAGTAAGTCAGTCAGCCATCAAATCAGAAACGACGATCAGTCAGTCAGTCAGTCAGTCAGCCAGCCAGCCAGCCAGTGTGTCGGTGTGACTCAGTTGGACTGCTGAATGTTTTCAGGAGGAATTCATCCTCAGCTGAACTAAACACTTCCAGATGGAGGAACGCCCTCCACACCTCCCTCTATCCGCCAATCCCTCCCTCCATCATCACCCCTCCTCAGCTGCAGGCTTCTAGTGTTCCTTCAGAATCTAGCCTCCATTGTTCTCCATCCGTTTTCTGTTCCTCCATCACTCAAGTATCCTTTATCCATCCCAACATCATTTGTGTAGGCATTCATTCCACCCTTCATCCATCCATCCCTGTAATGTAAACTGCTATAGCCTCCCTCTATCTCTCCATCTTATGTTATCAGTCTTTTATCTGATGTTCTTATCCAGAGATACACTGAGCGAACAACAAGTTGGTGGTTCAGTGCCTTGTTCAAGGGCACTTAGGGAGGATATTGGCTGTTGATAAGACACACTTGTTGAGTTGACTCTCATCAGGCTTGAACCTATTAACCTTCATGCTTAATCCATTAAGGGAACGCATCTGTGTAATTTTTTAGATTTCTTTGGGCTATCAAAAAAATGGCCGATATACAAGCTTGTAGATCTGCTTTTTTTTTTTTGTGAAAATGTGTGCACATCTTTCAATATATATATATTTTTAAAGCGAACATTTGTAACTCAAATCTTTGCCTTTTGGGATTCTACAAATGTCTTCTAAATCCTAAACGTTTTTTTGAAAAAACTTTTGTTGCTATAATCAGTGGTTCTCAAACCTTTTCATGTCAAGGACCCCCATCTCATAATATGTTGTCCCAGGGACCGCCCAAAAACAAAGATCTGAGTTAAAATGTTTGCTTTAAAAATATATATATTCAAATATTTGCAAACATTTTCACAATTTAAAAACAAATAGCAGATCGCTATGAGCTTGTATATCTTTTTGAATAGCCAAAGAAATCTAAAATGACACAGATGCGTTCCCAGTCTTAATGGCCCACACAGGTGGGCTCGCATTTTTGGTAACCGTTCCCCCCAGAATATGGATTCTGGCGTTCAAGTGGTTAAGAGGATGCATTTCAGTTTGCACAAGTCATGGCGTAATTAGGGTGACCACCTCCAAACAGGCCCATTGAGGGACAGGTGAACCCCTTTTGCGGGACATCGCGGGACACATGCACGCGTGCTTCGTTATTGGGCGGATTCTGTTAGTTTTCTTTCCGATTTTTGGTTACTTCATTTTGGTTTTAGGGTTAGGGTTATGTTATTTAATTCTTATTTTAGCCTGATTTTACCGATTTATTATCAAAAAAATAAAAATCAATAAAAAAAAATATATATCTTTTGCAAAAAGTGGGGGGTATGAAATCACGGATCTGTGAGTGAGGGTGTCGCGTCGTACGCACAGTGAATGGCCATGACGCCCCTTGAACCCCTTTCTTTCAGAGGATAGACAGACAATAACACCAAATATAATGCAGCTGAGAAACTTTGGTCAACTTCATTATGTAGCCTACTTGCATAATACAGTCTTTTGGTCGCAAAAAACTTCTACTAAAAAGTCTACTTTGGATCTGCTGGATAGGGTTCTGTGCAGACTGCAGTCCATTTGGAAACACTTGGTTGGACCCTACCTGGTCGTAGTGTCACTGGTCCAGGTCCATTGCTCCTGACATTATCAGAATGGCAGCTGCTAAATCCTTTGATCTCTGATGACCGTAACATTCTCAGTAACATTTCCCCAAATTCGACTTGTAAACAAGCCGGTGAATGAATCACATGTTGCTGCTGGTGGCCGGGATATAATACAAGAACGCCTCGTCCCAAAACACACTCGCCCCGGGTATATCCGGCGGCCTCGGTCGCCGGATATCTAGGAATTTGGACTAATCTGTGGGGAGGGAGGGTGGGAGGGACGTTGGAGTAGTTAGTACATTGTTCGTTCCACGGATTGCAAATATAAAAACAGGAAAAATAAGACTTGTAAAAAAAAAAAAGGCTATCCAAGAATAGTAGGCCTACCTAAAGAGAAAAGATTGTCCATGACTTATTTAACCACGCAAGTATGTTGAGCCAACTCCATTATTCAGGTCAATTCGGTAACAGCTCAATGACTATGGAGAAAATGTAAACATGCAAATTCTAAAAAATAAAACCATTAATGGAACAATGGTCTGTTTATGTATGATATATATATAGCTAAAGCTATGAATAGACAATGACATGTATTGAATTATGGTCCTTCAAACTAAGGCAGCAAATACACATACTGTACATACACATGCATGCACGCACGCACGCACGCACACACACACGCACGCAGCCTACAGAAACAACAGTGATTCTCCCCTGTGTGAACACTAGCATGTCCACAACGTCCAGATGACTGATTCAGTACAGAAGTACTACCTTCCTCATAATGACTTTGTCTTAAACGTTTATTTGCAGCTGCTTGTTTCATCTGACTCTGTTCACACTGGGACATACACACCTGGGTCACGCTATACTCACTGTAATGACTGGACCTGCCTCTAAAACACACTCAGCCTTCATATCCAGACACAGATTCATTAGAAACTAGAAAAAGTGCTCCTTGATCCATCTTGATCACATTACTATAGAGATCATGTGTACCGATGTGCGTGAAATTTGGATAAAATCTGAAGGCTTAATATCAAAAAATGTGTTTTACATAAGTCGGCCTGCTGGTGGCGCTATAAAATGCAAAAGTAAAAAATGCTGGGCATACGTTTTTCCTTGGCCTCTAAGGAGTGTGCGTGCAAAGTTTGATGCAGATCGGTGTAGTTATAGTTAAAAACGCAAATCGGCCTGTTATACCGCCACGAGGCTGATTTGAAAATGTTCAAGTGGCATTTCTTCCTCGGCCTAGTGGGAATGTGCGCGTTCATGATTTGAAGCATTTTGTTCAAAACGGAAAAATCCTGCAAACTTTGGAAGCCAACCTTAGCCAATCAGGAGGGAATAAGGACAACAATGGGTTTTGCACTAATCGGCCTCCTGGTGGCGCTATAACAGGCCCATGTGAAGAATTTGGGGCAGAGGTTCTGAATTGGCACCCAGGGAGTGTGTGTGTCCAGTTTTCCAGCGACTGGGCCAACGGTGCCAGAGATTAGCTGCTCGCGGACGGACAGGACACACGGACGGACGGACTGACACACGGACGGACAGGGGGTAAAACATACACAATTAGCAACCATGTTGTAGTAAACCTGTGCCATGTACCCAACACCCCCCAGATACTATCCCATCAAGTGCAACATTATAGTAATCTTCAATTTCAAGATTGCTGGCATTACAGTGAGTCAACCAATAAGACTTAATAAAGTGCATAATGATCAGATCCTAGATCAGCAACATTACAATTAACCAGCAGTAAGGCGCAAAATGATAACGTCATAGATCAGCAACATTACAATAAAACAACAGAATGGATTACACAGATCCAAGACATAGCGAGCATATATGAAGTATGAAGAGTAGAATAAGAAATTCTTGTTTTACTTTTTTGTACATTATCTGGTTAACAGAATTTATTTTTAGGTTTATATGTAACTTGAGTGATTTTGCTTTCACATCCCCTTTAAACACAGGGGAAAGAAAGAGCAGAGAACGAACAGGAAAGAAGGTATGCGTGTGTGTGTGTGTGCGTGTGTGTGTGTTAGGGATGGGTATTGGCAAGAATCTCACAATACGATATGTATCACGATACGTGGGTCACGATACCATTATATCACGATATATTGCGATACGATACATATTGACATATATTACGATATTGCGATATATTGCGATATGTTGCGATATCAAGATATATTACGATATGATACATATTGCAATATATTGCGATACGATACATATTGCGATATATACATATATCACAACTACATATTGTATATATATACACACTACATATTGAGTAGCTGCAGATCAGTGACAGGTTTTTCGAATGTTTTTTCATAAAGCCTGTATCTGGAAAAGCAAAAAAAAAAAAATATGACGGCCTGGAGTATCGATACAGTATCGCGAAATAACATATTGAGATATAGATAATATTGCCCATCCCTAGTGTGTGTGTGTACAAACGGGCCCTCTCAGCTTCCCCGCTGTCTGTCTGTATCTCCTACACTGTCTCCCTCTCAGCTTCCCCACTGTCTGTCTGTATCTCCTACACCTACACTGTCTCCCTCTCAGCTTCCCCACTTCTGTATCTCCTACACCATCTCCCTCTCAGCTTCCCCGCTGTCTGTATCTCCTACACCGTCTCCCTCTCAGCTTCCCCGCTGTCTGTATCTCCTACACCGTCTCCCTCTGAGCTTTCCTTCTGTCTGTCACTCCTACAACCGACAGGTTGATTCATACAAACCTCTACTGATGCGTTGTTTCTCTCCAGACAGGATACCAGGTGTGTCAATGATGCTGATACTCTGAAGAACCTGATTGGGCATCTGGGAACAGATGAACCTACACACACACACACACAATGAATACACACCCACACAGACAATGCACAGGCATGAGAGTCACGAGGAAATGTATTTGAGAGATAACAGATTATGTCTCAGATATAAACAATACTCATAAATCAAATAGTAAATCAAATATTGACGTTTTGGTCAGTTTGGGATTCTTCACACCACAACACAATGTTTAAGAGGCTGAAACATCTATGTGTGTGTGTGTGTGTGTGTGTGTGTGTGTGTGTGTGTGTGTGTGCGTGCGTGCGTGCGTGCACAAGCCTATTGTCTGAATCTGGAAGGATCCTCTGCTGTTTTTATTAACCACTTAAACCCCAGCATCCATATTGTGGGGAAAGCTTTCGCAGAAAATAGCAGATCGACAAGCTCACAAGGAGGTGTGAGCTTGTGGTTAAAGATGGGGGGAATGAGGGGTCCTTTATGTAATTTAATTCTTAGAGGATGTGTCCTCCAGTGTTAGAAAGCATAATTCAGCAATACACCCACAACACACAAACATTAACAATAGTGACGGAGGTGGAGTGAGACAGATTTGGTTCCTCCCATTCAAACGTAGAGAAAACATCTACCGGTAAACATACATGATTAAATGATCTATATAAAAGCACTATTCTCTCATCTCTGGTCTAAATAAAGAACATATTTCTACTTTGAAGACAAACAGAGCTCCGCCTTAAATGTGAACATCACTTAGTGCCACTGTAGCTGCTATAAATGTAACTTGGCCTCTGAACTCTGGAGCAGAGCAGGGCCTGGTAAATTGGCAAATGGGAACAAACACACTCCACACTGACATGTGGTGTGACGCACAAACACTTCCCCCACGGAAACAATAACTTATTGTAGAAGCAGGTTCCTCCTCTGTACAGGACGAACCTGGATTCCTGGGTAAGGAATGTCTGTGGCGTGCGCACGCGCACACGCACACACACACACACACACACACACACACACACACACACACACACACACACACACACACACACACACACACAGCTTGCGTAACAAGTGGCTGGGCTCTCCTGTCATCATCTTCTGAAATATTTCAGGAAATACATTTTAGTCTGCATGTTTTCCTGCTAAATTTAACCCCATCGTTTGTAAACTGTGCCAGTTGACAGGCCAACAAGTGTGTATGTCTATGTTTGAAAAGGAGGTTGAGCTTCCACAATGCCATTCTCAGTAAAGTGCTAAAACCAAAATGAAAGAGATTTGAATTCCAGGTCAAGGAGGACATCAAGGAGGACAAAATACTCACATTTCACTGATTTAGTTGGCTCACACCTATAGAAAAATGCTTATGTGTTTCGGCACAGATCCTTCTTCAGTGTGCTTATGTGTGTGTCTTTGTATGTCTGTGTTGTCTTGTAATTCTATTCTTCTAAGGACAAAAATGTCGGAGGATGTGATTAGAAAGATTACAGTAGAGTCAGGTTTTAGGGTCAAGAAAGATCAGGAAGATCAGAAATTGTTAGTGAATGAACTAAGTCAATAGACATCAATGGAATGTTCTCATTATTATAGTACTGTACAATTATTTTATGTATTGTGCTATAGAGCTGCAACTATCAATTATTGTTTTAGAGATTATTCGATTGATTACTTTTTTATGTCAACAAATTGACAGATACAAAATAAATACCTCCATTTTTTTATATTGATCTGTCCCTGCCCCTTGCACACAAAGCTGAAGATGGTACACATGGTTGGATGATTTCAGTCCCTTTTATTCTCAGTTCACTGTCGCTGGAAAAGTCTAGTCAAATGATTTGTGGTTTGTCCAACGTGTCTTTCCATGTTCCCTTTCTTTGCCATTGATGTGCAATTATTGCTGATGAGACAAATTATAATACTGATTACAGCACTTGATGCAGTTTCATGTATGGTAATACATATATGGCTGAGATTTCAGTTCCTTCTTTCTTTTTCTGTGCTGGAAAAGTTTAAAATAATGTATGGTTTATCAGAAAGTGTCTTTCAAAGTTCATTTTCTTCAACATTACTGCATAGTTGTTGCTAATGAGACAAATACATTTCCCATTCGACATTATGAAAAAAATAGCTATGGTTGAAAGGTAGTAGTAGCCTAGTACAAAACATTCTGAGACCGTCTCAGGCCCAGGGGCCTATGTACAGTATGTAGTGGGTGTGCGTATATGCACGTGTGTGTATCACACTCAAAGGCCTATGTACAGTATGCAGTGTGTGCGTATAGGCACGTGTGTGTATCACACTTACAGATACAGACCGTGTCGTTGGCTGTCATACTGAACAAGAAGTAATCAATCAGTAACAATCGAAACTAACACCTCAAAACTGAAGCCTCATATTATACCCACACTGACTGACTGGCTGTTTGATTGAGGTGTTTGGTTTGTGTGTTTGGTTTTAAATGCAAATTATAATTCAGCAGCGACAACCTCGCGGTCTGCCACCTCTTATCAGTTGAACCACATGTTTATAATATTACCAATGTTTTTTTTTTATACAAACAAATTAATCATCTGATCTCAGAGCTGTGGGTTCTCAGCTCCACTGTGAGGTCATGGAACATTCCAGATGCCAGGCCCCACACACACACACACACACACACACACGATAGCCAGTAATCTTGGACATTGACAATGATGAATGATCAGTCTTGGGTGTGTTTGTGTGTGTGTGCTTGTATGTGCTTGTGTGTGCTTATGTGTGCTCGTACCGGTTAAGGAAAGCGTTTCCGAAGGCGTTCAGTTTCCGGAATGGTTTCTTGGGGTCGACGACCAGGGCGTTGCCAGGGACGACACCCTCGTTCTCACCGTACATCACTGCTATGAATCCATCTGTCGTTGGTTCTGGACCAATCCGCATCCCTGGAAAGTCCTGTTCCAACAGATACCTGTGAGAGAGAAAGAGAGAGAGAGGTGTGATCAATAAGTGTTCTGTATCATCAGTTCTGGAAGTGATTATTGTTTACAGTGATGCCTTATGACTGAACCATGTTACTCATAACATAATGACTGTTCATAATGTTTGAAGTTAGGCGGTGGATATTCAGCCGTCGTACCCACTGCATTATTTATTTGACAATTGTTCTAAGTATATTACATTATATACTGGCTGTACAACATGTTACTATGTTAGGCAGTTTTACTATATTATATACGCATTATTACATTATGAGTTGCTAACCGGGGTAAATGTGCTGCTTAATGTAATGGCCACACCCTCCAGTCTCTGCACACAGTACAGTCTGTGTAATATACACAAAGCTGTCTCTCTGCATAGTCGGTCTACTCTACACAGAACTGTCTTCTCTATATAGTCTGTCTAATATACACAGAGCTGTCTATGTGCACAGTCTGTCTACATAGTCTGTCTAATATACACAGAGCTGTCTATCTGCACAGACTGTCTAAAGTACACAGAGCTGTCTCTCTGCACTGTCTAATGCACACGTACACAGATTACCAATTTCTGCTGCGGTCTTAACACTCGCCACTAGAACTCCTCATTCTCATATCACTTCTTGGTTCCTATTTTGATAAATGCTATTGCTAGTTATACAATCCAGATTTATTCACATGTTGTGTATGTTATTTTTATTTGATTTAGCTTGACCACAAATGCTAAGCAAGTTATTTGGATGGCATGTTGTTTAGAGTAGACTGATGCTAGGTTTGATGTTTACCTGGTATCCTAGTTACTTGTTGCACTTAATAGATTTATTCGCACCATTTCCCCAGTCGTTTGTTGACTAGGGTTCATGTCATTTACTTGCACTTGTTCTGGATAAGAGCGTTTGTTCAATGACATGAAAATTGTAACATGGACAGGCCTGTCTAATGCACCCAGACCTGTCTATCTGCACTGTCTGTATAACATACAGACACCTGTCTATCTGCACTCTCTGTATATACACAGACCTGTCTTGCATTGTCTTTATAACTTATACACAGACCAGAGAATTATTTCAATACTGGATCAGACAGACAAGACAGACAGACATACAGGCTGAAAGTGAGACAAACAGTATTTACAGAAGCAAGAGAGTGACTGTGAGTCAGACAGACAAACAGACAGAGGGCAGAAAGACACACTCAGTCAGACAGACAGACAGATATGCAGAGTTGCAGACCAACAGAAAGACTGGCAGACTGACAGGGAGATAAATCAAACAGAACAATGAATCCTCCCTTTCCTTCTGTATTGTTTGGATCCTGGTACCGAGTCAACACTGTGCGCACTCAGAAAACACGTGCGCACGCACGCACGCACACACACACGCCACAGTTTATTTTGCTGGCACAGTAGACCAAACTAAAGGTCAGAGACAGAAAGGGTAGAGTTTCCATAGAAACCAGTTGTAAATATGCCGTTACTGATATCCGGAACTGTTCTCAGATCAGGCTGTTGCTGACACCCCCTGTCCTCCACGTAGCCACTGAAGGATGGCTGACTGGACAGTATACTGAAGGTATACCAGAGAACTCCTGTTCCAGGATCAGGTAATGTACTCCTCCTCTGTGTGTACAGAGTGTGTGGTCCAACAACCAAACACAGTCACCTCTCTGCACAGCAAAATGTAACTCTGAAAGTGTAAATATGGACCCATATAGAGTAAACTCCTGAGTGTTCATTTAAAGCTACCATAATAGCAAATATCAAATTACTAATATATATTATTAATATGTCAATATTCCATTCACTCCAAGCCCATAATATTGCCCATACATTGCCCTGAAAGCCTGTCTGTGATCTAAGTAGCCTGAAGGTAAGGAAGGTGTTACTCCTTTTGTTAGGGATATAAGGGTTCCAAACATATGTATAAAGAGGCCGGTATGCCCATGCCAGAGGGGGTAGTTCGGTCGTGGAGATTACAGTCTTTGAGGGTGTGGTTTGAAAAGGTTAAATACTGCTTAAAAGAGGAGTTTGGGGTCCTTTGGGAGGGAGCAGGGAGCCGAGGGAGGTAATAGAGAGGAGAGCAGAGAGAAACAGAGGACAGGGAGGCGAAGGCAGAGGCCTTGTTAGGATAAGATGCGGTCTGCTTGCTTAATGATCTGCTAAGAAACTTAATCACTATGCATTCACCTTTCTGTGTGGTTAGATTATGAAGTCACTTTACAAACAGTTTTGATGTATTTTAACAACTTATATGACATAATTCTGTCATATGGAATAATATGCTTACTATGCTAGTATCCTTAATTTATCAATTTATAGCATGCATATTTAACCAAACGGAACATAACGGACCTGTAAGCATCCGTTTGGTTACATTTGTACACTCTCAGAGTTAAATTAACATTCAGGATTTTACTGCAGCGACAGGGATGTTGAGCAGGATATGAGCAGTGAGTATGTAGTGGAAAGAGTGACTGTATGTGATGTTGCTCTGATGCAGTCTGGGGTTCTGTGCCACCAGAGCTATGTTTAGACAGACTAAAATAAAAACAACTAGTTTTTCCCCTTCCTTTCATCTCTGCCTCGACCTTCACGACCTCACAATGACTTTTCCAGGGTTAAGGAAAAGTGAGAAAAGGAAGGAAGTGCTGTAAAGACAAGAGAAATGGAATGCGGCTCAGAGTCCCTGTCCAAGTACTTCCTGTTGTGCCAGCCGACCAGAAGACAGAAAAAAACAACCTTGGCTATTGAGGTTATCCGGTCGCCATTTTGAATCCCCAAACATACTGGGGAAACCATGCACCAAGGGAATGAGAGACACTCCCCCCTCCCTTTCAATTTGTCCTTGAGCAAGGCACTTCACCATCACCTTCTCCACTTGGGCATTACTCTGTCTGTCTCTCTCTTTCTATATATATCCAGTAACAGCTCATCAGCACTCATCATTCAACCTCTCTATTGATCTATTTTGTCCTTCCTCCTCCCACTTCCCATCAATGAATGACTCACGGCCCCCCATATACTCACACAATCTCTCTCTCTGTCTCTCACCATGCCCATCACTACATGTTCCATCATTCATGACTTTTCTATCTTCCTAAACCCAATGATCCTAGAGCAGATCATTCATTTGTACAGTAAACTGGTACAAACTGGTATAGATGTCTCACTACCTCCATCACCACCACCCCCCCCCCCCTGCCCCCCATCCCTCTTTAACCCTCGGTCTCCCCCATCCCTCCTTCCCACTTCCATCTGTTTACTCAATCCCTCCTCCAGTGCCATCCTGTCGGAAAAGGAGACAAGGTCAGGGGCCATCAAACAGATCACAGCAGAGAAACACACACACACACACACACACACACACACACACACACACACACACACACACACACACACACACACACACACACACACACACACACACACACACACACACACACACACACACACACACACACACACACACACAGTGAGTGTAGCTTAAGATTTCCACATGCAGTCACATTCAAACTCCTGAGGCCAACATTCACTGATAACCAGAATGAATGAATGAACCAGAACTCACTCTGTGCCTGGAAGTCTATTTGTCTCTGTAATAAATCACTACTAACAAGTGCTAGCCAAAACATTGCTTAATTGTTATTAATGATTTTCTTGGCTGGAATATTTTGTTGCTAAATGAAATGGGGGTGGGGTGCATCACAAAATCTTGTACTTGACTTTAAAATGAATTGAAGATGATTTTTTGCTATTTTTGAAAATTTGAAAATTCTTATTTCAACTCAACTTCAATAACCTGTGTTGTTTTACTCTGTATAAAGGTTTCATTTCAACCAATGCACATGAAAGATTAAATGTGTCGACTCTGCACTTCATTGGCCTCAGCTCCCATGATTCATAGCATTCTTTTTAAGTTCCCATGATTCATAACATTCCTCAGGGCAGGGCGGAACCCCTGTGTGTGTGTGTGTGTGTGTGTGTGTGTGTGTGTGTGTGTGTGTGTGTGTGTGTGTGTGTGTGTGTGTGTGTGTGTGTGTGTGTGTGTGTGTGTGTTGCAAAGTGCTGCAGAAATCTCTTCCATAGAGAATAACTTGTGTAAATACTTTGATTTTGAATGAACTATGTGGTACAATTAATAAACAAAACTAGCATGGTTACTTCAGTGAGACTTCCCAGAGTGACAGATCCCACCCCTACACACCCATCTCCTTCACCTTGCATAGCAACCAGCAAGTTGTCTGTAGCCTGCAAATACTGTATGACTTAACCCCACACACACACACACACACACACACACACACACACACACACACACACACACACACACACACACACACACACACACACACACACACACACACACACACACACACACACACACACACACACACACACACACACACACACACACACACACACACACACACACACACACACACACACGTTCAGCAGTTTAGATAAGGCCACTGATGTGTGTAACTCTAGTTGGAGGTCATTCAGTCTGAACACTCCAGATCGAGTCTCTGTGTGCCACACTGAAACACACTGAAACAGCCACATACTGTATCCACAAGTCTAAACATGATCTTCTATTGAAGGCAGGGCACCCGTTAGCGGTTGTAATGTAACTCTGTAAGCCTGCTGCACTAGCTAGCCAACCAGCTGGCTTGTGAATGTTAGATGTTATTAAGTATCTGGGAACACACATTGATGATAAACTGAGCTTCAGAGTCAGAGATACATTTTATCTGTAAGAAAGCAAGTCCGAGACGGTTTTCCATCATGATTAGCTGCGGGGGAGTGGCATTATCCAGGCCAGGATATCTTGGAGAGTGTTTATGTCAGCCTGATAAGGCTTCTTAAGTTTAATATGTCAAGTCTGTGTCTGTCTAGGAAGTCTGAACACAATGACCAAAGAAAACGAAACCAACTATAATCATCAAAATGGTACAGTACAGTACGCCGTCAGCTAAATAAACCGGCTGACCTGTGCAACACAGATGTATGAACTGAAGGAAGGCATTGGAAACTGATGACGCAAGTCAGTTGTTTGAGATGCACCTAGGTCAGCGCTTTAGGACACCTTTGGCAGAGAAAAACGGTCCACAAGAGGTGTTTGTTTGGTGCCTAGTACAATTGGTCTGCTAAACAAAACTAGGTGATCGCCATGGCTGCATTAAATAGTATTTGGGAAGCGATTCTATTAAAAGGTCCGAGGTCAGGGTTGTACTTTGTAGCCTACCAGTGGCACATCCAGCTTGTAATGCCTGAGTTACACTGTACTGTTGCATGCAGGTGTCACACACCAAAAATGTTAATCTACAAGCTCATAATGCCTCACGTTGTAGTCCATTGTGAGCTTGTATATCTGCAACTAAGTATTACTCAGGCGTCTGCCACACAGCCGGTTAGCCATCTAGCCACTAGCCAGCAGGTGAGCCAACCACACCAAGAGAGACTGTGTGTGTGTGTGTGTGTGTGTGTGTGTGTGTGTGTGTGTGTGTGTGTGTGTGTGTGTGTGTGTGTGTGTGTGTGTGTGTGTGTGTGTGTGTGTGTGTGTGTGTGCCACTTTGCTATGTGTACATTTGCATGTTTAACAAGACAAAGCATTACTGCATGGGCAACAAAAGGCAGCTATTGTGGTGACAACCTGTGTGTGTGTGTGTGTGTGTGTGTGTGTGTGTGTGTGTGTGTGTGTGTGTGTGTGTGTGTGTGTGTGTGTGTGTGTGTGTGTGTGTGTGTAAACCAAAAAGGGGCGTGTTAACATATTTTTCAGTAGGGCATTCTATCAGGCCAGCCCAGCTGTGTGTGTTCAAGTGTGTGTAACGTTATACTGGCTGTTGCCAGACAGATAGGACTGCAGCAGGTTTTTGGTATAATTACAGGTAGGGTAAGTGATATTTTTTGGTTAAAACAAAAAGTATTTTGTTAAAAGGTTAAAATACTATATTGTGATAGTAATCATTGATATAGAGTGTTTGTTCAGTAACAGATGTCTCCCTGTCTCTCCAGCTCTTTAATAAACAGAAAATACATTTTTCGGTAGGTGTCAAAATCTCAGCCAATCAGGAGAAAGTACCCATTTTTAAGCTTAATTTGTATAGTGTTCCAGTTCCAATTTTGCATGCTCATTTCTTAGTGTCATCACTTCCAATTTCACTTGTATCCTGTATCCTGATTGAGTCCTCTGTCCTGGTTGGATAAAATTGGAAATGAAACTGAAACTGAAACGAAAATGCATTTTCTGTTTAATAAAGAGGTGGAGAGACAAGGAGACTCCTTTTACTGAACAAACACTCTATAGCAATTAGTACTATCAGAATATAGAGCTATTTAACACTTATTTTAACCAACGCAAATCACTTACCCTACCTTTAATATACATATACAATTTAAGTCGCTTTTGAGAATATTCACAAGTATGCTAATCATAGAAATTCACCACGATAACATTATCTTGGTTTTTAGCGTTATATCCTCCCATCTCCACCCGTGTGCGTGTGTGTGTGTGTGTGTGTGTGTGTGTGTGTGTTAGTGATGAGTCGTCATGATCAATTCGTTCATAAGAACTAGTTCTTTGCCGTGAACGAACACGTTCACTTCTTGAAACTGTTACGTTCACGATTTTGTTTTTCCCCACCACTAGTGTGTGTGTGTGTGTGTGTGTGTGTGTGTGTGTGTGTGTGTGTGTGTGTGTGTGTGTGTGTGTGTGTGTGTGTGTGTGTGTGTGTGTGTGTGTGTGTGTGTGTGTGTTGACCTTGGTGGCCAACCCTCATGGTATCCACCCACTTTGTAAAGCGTTCAGCTCAAGCACACAGTCACACCAGAACTGGTTGTCTGAACAACGTCATGGTTGTGTTCTCAGTGTAATCAGACCACAGTGGGCTGGTCATGGTCAGTCTGTTGACCATGCGGTGAATGGTTACTCCGCAAAATCCTGAGTGTTCATTTTACTCAGAGTGTAAAAACTGACTAGTATAAGAGTCCAGTTGTACAGTAAGTTCAGAGTAGACAATACAACGATACGTTACTGTCCCTTCACAAATCTGCAGTTCAGACTGTTTAATATTAAAAAGTTAGTTGTATACTAACCCATTAAAACCGGAAAGCATCAGACATGTCATTATAGATTTTTGCGTTGGCTATTCAAAAATAGCAGATATACAAGCTCACAGTGCGTCACTTCGTGCCGTGCTGCGAGCTTGTACGTCTATTTTTTAACATTTCTGAAAAATCTTGAACGTGTGGGAACTTCCGAACTACTTTAGAAGGCATTTGTAGAATCGGCCTCAGATCTTAATGGGCTAATACAAAAAAGGTTCTCAGGTGAACACCGCCATACTCCAAAAATGTTCCACAACTATTTGGTGCCCATGTCTACAAATACAAGCACATGTAGCCTACGCAAGTTCACTGCACACTTCACACAAAAAGACACAAACATAAACACTCACAGTGACAGACAAACATAAACACACACCCACACACTGTCCAGTCCCTAGATGAGAGGAGAAAGGAAGGATCATGTCTGGTCCAGCAGTCGTCGCTGACTGAACAATAGAACATAGGGGATCAGACCTCAAACTAATAAACAAACAAAACAGAGAGAAAGAATCCCCCCCCCCCCACACACACACACACACACACACACACACACACACACACACACACACACACAGTGTATCAAATGTATGAATAATATATGATCTTAAAGCTTTTAATAATATTGTTATTAACTTTTATGCCAATGAAGCATGCTGAATTGAATTAAACTGAAATTGAGAGAAAGTCAAGAGGTTACTTGGAGAGAGAGAGAGAGGAGAGCGAGGGGGAAAGAGAGAGGTATTCCCTCACTCACTCATTCTCTGCTTCTCTCTTCCTTTATTTTACATTCTTGCCTCCAGCTGTTTCCATACTGTAGCTGACAGTAAAAATTTAGAATCAGTTCTAGGTTTGAAATGCAAACACCCCCACCAGGTAGAAATATAAACAGGGGGACTCGGGTAACAGATGAGCCCCAGGGGTTCAGTAGAAGAAAACAGAGAAGGGTTGGGATAAGGTTTTGTTTTTAATTCAAGGATAACACCTTCACTAAAAGCGACACAGAACTGCTAGAACATGGGTTCATTCATACATGTTCATAAACGGTTAACAAGCTTTTCCTTTGTATCATTTCCCTTGTCTTACCATGTCTGAATAATTTGGCCTGACAAAAACTAATAATGGCTTCATTGGTAGTTAAGGGATAGTTCACCCAAAACATTACTTATTTTCTATCAATTACCCACCCCATGAAGCCTTGAATTCATGGAGATTTTTTAATTTTTGTCACATTCCTAAGCCAATAACTTAAACGATGACTCCATTGGTCATCAAATTATTGGCTTAGGAATGCGACAAAAAAACTCCATGAATTCAAGGCTCCATGGGGTGAGTAATGGAGAGGAAAAAAAGTAATTTGGGGGGTGAACTATCCCTTTAAGTTTTGCCTCTATGGAGGCTGACATATGCTTGATATTTACACTACACACATTTCTCTCACACATTTCTTTCTTGTTGGCACAACACACACACACACACACACACACACACACACACACACACACACACACACAAACACACACACACTTATCATGCATAGGTAAATCCTGTTTATTGATCCATTTGTAACTCTGAGAGGGTACAAATAAATATTTCTACCCGCTAATTTTTTACTGTGCAAGCATGTTCTCCAACGTTTAATATCATGTACTTTATGTTCATTACATGATGATGCAACATATACTACTGTGTTGGACCAGGATCGGTCTGGGTTTAGTTAACGTGATCTATAGACAAAACAACACCACAGGTGTAGGCTATTTAGTGCGTCATGACCAGTGGTGGAAAGTAACCAAGTACATTTACTTAAGTACTGTACTTAAGTACAATTTTGAGGCATTTGTACTTTACTTGAGTATTTCCAATTTCCAATACTTTTACTTCTACTCCATTACACCTCGGGTCCAAATATTGTACTTTTACTCCAAATATTGTACTTTTACTCCACTATATTAATTTATTTGAAAACTTTAACTAGTTACTTTGTAGATTTTGATTATTACAAAACATACATTAACCACTTCAGCCCTATACGTTTCGGCCATTTGAAAATAGCCGATCTACAAGCTCACAATGCATAGCGATGCAACGCAATGAGAGCTTACAGATCGGCTTTTCAAAATATTTTAAAAGTACTTTTAAGTATATTTTGATGCCAATTTCGTACATTTACTCAAGTAAATGTTGAATTCCGGACTTTTAATTGTAACAGAGTACTTCTACATTGGAGTATTGCTACTTTTTACTTAAATAAAACAAAATGTGAATACTTATTCCACCACTGGTTATTATTACTTAACGTGGTCTAAGACAAAACAACACCACCATAGGTGTAGGGCTATTCGTAGTGCGTCATGACACGGTGGTCAGGTGAGGGGGACAGGTGGTCACAGGTGTGTATAATATACCTGATGAAGGTGGTCTTCCCGGTGGAGTACTGGCCCACCAGCAGCACCATGGGCTTGCTCTGGAAGTCGGCCGCCTCCAGCGCCGGCGAGTGGAAGTCATGGAAGAGGTAGGTCTCCTCCAGAGGCAGCAGCTTCCTGGTGTACAGGCTCTGGAGACCCTCCGTCACCGTCTGGTACATCTCCCCTTCTTTATTCCGACCTCCCTGCTCCTTATTCACCCAGCTGAACATAATGACACCGCGGTTCACCTCCCGTAGAGCGAGAGAGAGAAAGAGGGGGGGAGAAAAAAAAGCAGAAGTGAAGGATTGTGTGTAATGTAGTTCCTTTAGAGTCTCCAGTCAGCAGCAGCAGCGCCGGGGGTTTCTCTCACTCACACAAAAAACAATACTCCGTTTGTTGTGCGCCGCGTGTGTTAACTACCCGGAGGACTCGGAGGTTGCACTGTCTGCTCTGCTCTGCTCTCGCGCTTGGCAACTGGAGGAACTGGACGTGGCACCTGATGGTCTCCTGGCTGTTTGACCGCGACCACTACTGCTGCTGATGCTGAACACACACGCCTCTGTGTGGAGAGCACTGTTGCCAGATTCTGTGAGGGAACCAAGCAACAGGGTCTACGAAAACAAGCCCAAAAGACGCGACTATGAACATTAGCACTTTAAACATATACATTGGCTATTTGAAAATAGCCGATCTGCATTTTTTTTTAAACACACACATCTTGTATGGGGGTCCCTGGCATAAAGTATTTTCAGATGGGGGTCCGCAGACAAATTCATATTCATTTGGGGGTCCTTGACTTGAAAATATTCGAGAAACCCTCGTTTAAACAACATAAGGAAGCAAGACCAAATAAGCAACTACACTTTAGAAACAAGCCAAGACAAAACACGCAACCCGCAATCTACAAAACTTTACAAAACAAGCCCAAAGTCGCTTTAATAAGCAGACCTGGCAACACCGGTGTGGAGAGAGAGAGAGAGAGAGAGAGAGAGAGAGAGAGAGAGAGAGAGAGAGAGAGAGAGAGAGAGAGAGAGTTGTGTGTGTGTGTGTGTGTGTGTGTGTGTGTGTGTGTGTGTGTGTGTGTGTGTGTGTGTGTGTGTGTGTGTGTGTGTGTGTGTGTGTGTGTGTGTGTGTGTGTGTGTGTGCGTGCGTGCGTGCGTGCGTGCGTGCGTGTGTGCGTGTGCGTGTGTGTGTGTGTGTGCCGATCACACCACTGGCGCGCCTACCTGGGGGCACCGCCCTGCCCGCTGTGACGCAGCCAGCCACTAACGGAGGCAGGGCAAAGGAGAGAGGGAGAGGGTCGAAAATATACTCTCTCAATGTCAAAGTAAACCAGTGAAGGGGGAAGGGAGGGAGAGAGAGAGAGAGAGAGAGAGAGAGAGAGAGAGAGAGAGAGAGAGAGAGAGAGAGAGAGAGAGAGAGAGAGAGAGAGAGAGAGAATTATATTAATGGGAGATTTTACATTTTACCATGCCAATACAGCCATTTGAATTGAAGAGAGAGAGAGAGAGAGAGAGAGAGAGAGAGAGAGAGAGAGAGAGAGAGAGCGAGAGAGAGAGATTTAGCTAGTCCTCCCAAGTGATGTCATCGGGAGAAAAGTTATGGGTTACTACTGGAACATGTTGTTTTAATGACAAAGTGTGATTTATGTCTGAGTGATATGGACTTTTTATGGAATTCAAAACAAAACATTCAAATGATGATACTGATTTACAGGATAATGAAAATGTACCATGGAGAATCAGTAACACTGACTACAGTTTATAGTGATTATAGGTTAAATAATACTCTAATACGTCTACTCACTAATTATGCTGTTGTAGCGTACCCTGGTGGACAGAGGCTAGTATCAAGAATAAAAAATCACAAGTGTTTATTTGTCACTTACTCATACAGGACAGGACGGGTACAATGTTGGTGGGACGTGTTCCAGAGACTGTGCTAACATTAATACGACACAAAAAAAATAGACTTCATACTGGATGAGATAGAAATAAAGGTAAAGGCAGACTGGCAGTATTATGAACCCTTTAAAGACAGGTATCTTTTTAGCAGCAGTATCAAACGTGTGCAAGAACAGAGGCATAGTAGGCTATATCTTATATATTTATCTTCAGTGTCAAATGTTCAAAAGCAGCAGGCAGGTACGCATGCATGCATACATACATGAAAAAATCACTTGTCTATTTCACTATGTGCATATGCAGTAACAGTTTGCTGGTAGGATTCTTACAGTTGTTATATTTTGTCTATTTTATTTTGGCTGAACAGACTATTTTGGACATAAACATCCTCCATCTTCTCTTCCATTTTCAGGACCTCAGATGTTTTCCATGTATCACATGGAAAATATGTTTTCATAATGGAAAACATATTTTCCATGTGAAAAGATGTTTCCACATGGAAAACCTCTTTTCCATGTTTCACTTTTCCATGTAAGAGAAAGAGGGAAGGGTTCCATGCCTGAAAACGGGCAATACGGGCAAACTGTGGCTGTGTATTTATTATAACACTACAGAAATACTAAAATGTTACATGTAACAAGACCCTTTGGGTCATACACAATATATTACGGGTCAAGTTAAAATAACATTCAGGATTTTACTATAGTCTGTTAAGTTCACTGTCAGGATTTTACTGTGTAGTCTGTTAAGTTCACTGAACTTTATTTGCTGTCACCACAGGTAATAACAATATACAGTATAATACTATAAGACTACAACAAGACCAGGAGACCTGGCTCTGCCAGACCCAGAATAAGTACTTTATAAGATCAGAGCACTACGTCACGGCTAAGCCGGACTTCACATGACGTGTCAGCCTGTGCCCATATATGGACGGAAGGGGGACAGACTTTTATGGCTGGGGCCTAAGGGCAAAGGGGGCATGCCCATGTATGGAGAAAACAGGTACAAAACATGCCCATGTATGGACGAAAGGGGGACAGACTTCTATGGCTGGGGCCTAAGGACAAAGGGGGCATGCCCATGTATGGAGAAAACAGGTACAAAACATGCCCATATATGGACGAAAGGGGGACAGACTTTTATGGCTGGGGCCTAAGGACGAAGGGGGCATGCCCCTGGGTCTGGCAATAATCACAGGTAATAACAGTGATATTTAATAAAACAATGATCACAGGTACTAATAATAATCACATTAAATAAATCTGTTATCTAGTATCCATGGACTTTCACATCCAAATCTTTCCAGTCTTCCTCTCTTCTCCCTCCATCATGTCTTTACTCTCACTGATTGAAGCCTTTCAATCAGTTTCTTCCTCTCTTCCTGGAGCTTCCTCCTCTCTTCCCGATGCATTTCAATCAGTTTGTCCCTCCACCCCAACTCCCATTCATTTATCTTCTTGGTTAAACAGTCTTCCTCCTCCTCCAACATCTTTTCTGTTTTCCGGTTCTTGATCTCTCCAGTCTTCCTCTCTTCTTCCTGGAGCTTTTCAATCAGTTTGTCTTTCCACTCCAGCTCCCGTTCATTTGTCTCCAATTTCATTTTTATCTCCTTGATGCAACGGTCTGTTTCTCCTGTCCTCCAATTGAGAGATTCAGGCTTGATGTTGGAGGCGGTTGGACTGCTACTCGGTTGCATGAACTGATGCAATGAGCTTGGATACTTCCTCATACGCCTGAATGTGTCTTGACTGCACTCTCTGAGAGACTGGATGGAGAGAGCCTGTCTCCTTCCAGAAGCATTGTCCACTTTTTTGAAAGACCAGAACTTCTTAGGAGTTAAGGTCCCATCGTCAGGCCGAGGTTCACCATCCTGGGCTTGAGAATGAGATGATGGATGTGGAGTGCTGAAATCTCTTGTACTCTTTGATTTGCCAAAGAAACGCATCTTCACCACCCTCAGGACACGGGCTGTGCCCTCACTGAAGGCAGAAGCAGCAGTATCTGTGAAGAAAGGCCTCTTCATTCCCCTCAGGAAACAGGGTGTTTCTCCTGTTCTCCCCTTGCTGGATCCAGGAGCTGGATCTGTGCTGTTCCCCACTCTGAAGGATTTGAAAGTCATTGTTATTGAGCGTTTAGTGAGGTTCGTTAGAGATATAGATTAGGTCTGTGCAAGTCCTCTCTGTTCTCTCTTCTTCTCAGCTGCCTTGATACGCCGCTTCACTGGATTTCAATGTGACTGCTGGGCGTCTGTGACCTGCCTTTTAAGGATGAAATAAATCAACAAAACCATGGAAACCATGGTAAACAGCTAGCTCGACCAATCAGAGACGTTGTTACCTGGTGTAACATCACCACCATGTCACCAACTTGTGGCGTATGAGGCACAGCACTACAAACTAGGCAATCCCTGCATCCAACGCTATTTGAGCAACAATAAACAATTATCCAATTTTAACACAGTTAATAATTTCAAAATATGTTTTTTTGCATTGTCAATCCCTGAAGAAGACCTATCCAGGTCGAAACGTTGGTATCAATAAATAATCCTGCATCGTGGCTATGAGTAGGCCTATGCAGCCTTTTCTTCACTTTTAGACTTATTAACCAAGGTCAGCAGCACCTCATCAATACTGGTGTGTGCCCTTTTCCTGTTTGTTTGCCAAAATAAGATTTAAATATGAATGTAATCAAATATTAAGGTCAATGTTAAATACCTACAGTAATCTTTCATATTTGTCTTTATGCCTCAACCTCAATGTTTTATGAATGAACATTGTGTTTTGTGTTTTTGTGTTTACTGCAGGTTCAGTGGAAGGTCTGACTGGATGTCCATGTGAACGGTTATGTGATCCATGACAAGGAGAGCAGCACAATCCAACCCTCAGGAGGGCAAACACATCCAGTGTGGACGGGCCTCCCATCACAGAAACGTGTGACCGCCTGGTAGAAGTCAGAAAAGGAATAAAATAACACAAATTATGGAATTAAAATGTGTTTGTGTTTGTGTGTGGTGTGATGTATGCGATTTTAATAGCAATAAACAAAAATGTATGCCATTTAGAAAACAATGAACTATGCTATTTAAACATTAGCAACAACAAAAAAAACTACATGTTGCTCTGTATTACAACTGGCTCACATTTGTAACAAAGGGGAGACTCAGGCACAATAAATTTAATTGATTTAAAAAATAAGTAATAGGCTAGGCATAAATGAAAGAACATAACAACAGAATCTGTCAATAAAGGTGAGTGTGTCAGCAATGTATGGGTGGAGGTGTATGTGCAATGTGTATGTGATGAGGTGTATACCAAAGAGATAACCCATGCATGACCTGAAGCAACCTGTGAGGGGAAAAAGAGTGACTTTTATTTATAGAAAGAATCAGGTTTTTTTCCGGAAAAAGCAATCGAATAGCTGTAGACTGTAAGACTGTTAGAAGAATGGACTGAACATGCAGAAAATATCAGCACTGTACTATATCAGGTAAACAGTTAGGCCTGGCTATTTGACATAGGCTAAGGCTAATGTCATCATCACTGTGTTCTGGACATTTATTTAACAATTGTGCTCCATTACTGTTGCCAACAACACAAGCAAAACCATCAAAAATGTTGAGATTTTTGTATTTCTTCATTTACCCCTGAACCAAATGCATGACTAAACCCTGAAATATTTTTTTTCTCCAAACATTAACCTTTAGATTTATTTCTACCAGGAGAGGAGTTCTGTGCCCTCTAGCGGTCAGTAGCTGTATCACACTTTGCACTGCTAAGCTTCTGTTTTTGTTTGTTCACGCAGCATTATCTAAAACAAGAAAGACAGATGTACATTCGTTTAATAATCTTTAATATCACACATCCATAAACAATCTGTGCAAATAATAATCTCCATGACAACACGCATACGTACGTACGTACATATGTACGACCTCGGCCTCAGTTATGTGTCCTTCCCAATCCTGCTGGAAAAACAACAACACAAACCCTTCTGGCTAGACTGGAATCACTGGATATACTGGGACCTGGTCTCATTTATAAAAAAACGTTCTCTGAGACTGTACTAAACTGTATTATATGATAATTTTACATAATATGAAAGTAAATGACCACGAGTCATGTGGTTTATGGTAGTATAGATTATACATATTGTGGTTTATAATGGTATATATTATATGATACTTTTCTGTGTAGTGGAAATCCCATGTTTCCTTAAACAGGTTCCTGTTGTCTGTTTTTTCAAGCAGGCAAGGGCAACAATGTAAATAAAATAAAATAAAAAGACAAATATGAAATGATGCACAGCATCAGTAATCAAACATTATAAAAACAATGTATATAAAACATACCAAAGATCAAAGATACAAACATGTTCATAAACTTCATGAGGTTGCTAGTTCTGACCAGAGATGCACAGACAGAGTGAAGCCCTGGTAGCTTCTTCCACCAGGAGCAATGTTTGCTCCACCATTCTCCACGTTGGCGCCAGAATCCTCCTCAACAACTGCTATTAGGAACACCTACTAAGTTCTGTCGTTTGTATTTGTAATATATGTACATATTATTACATGTATTCCATTTGAGTTTTATTGAGATATTTTGATATTACTGTGACTCCTGCATTATGGTTATAACTGTATCTGTATCAAGGTTATTATAGTTCATTATCTAAAATGAAATAACAAAAACTAGCGCTGGAAAAAAATGATTTTAGTTAACAGAAATAAAAACAAAGCTTTCACGATAACTGAAACTGTGCTGTGTTTAAGAAACTGTAATGAACTAAACTAGCAGGGACGCTTTAAAAATTAAAATTAATTTGAAATCAAGGTAAAAATAAAAATAAAAATAAATAAATATATGCTAATGAAAAATGCAACACTATAATAACCTTGATCTGTACTGTCTTCACTGGATGACAAGAGTAGAACCAGAAAGCAGCTTGCGGTTTTGCTTAATACAAAACACTTTGCTACAAAACAACAGCAGAACCCTGCTATAGCATTTGACCACTTGAACCCCACCGCCCCCTATTGGGATAAGAACATTCGCCAGAAATAGCCGATCTACAAGCTCACAACGCATTGTGAGCTTTCTGGCAAAGTGATTTGATGTAGAAGGAAACAAGAGCAGACAAAGTGCACAGTTGCAACTCAGGTCCGTTTTACTAAGGGCTTTAAGCAGTTAAACCTACTTAAGTAAGGTTACAGAGGAAATGCTTTCCTATTTACAGCCAACAGAGGAGGGCAGCAACATGGCAGCCATCAGAACAGCCAGGGAGTGAAGCATCATTTGTACTCTGTGGTATGTCGGTGTCACTTGCCAATCTACCAAGGTTATTATAGTTTACTATTAGTTTAGAAAACAAAATGTAAGACTAAAACTAAAAGGGGAAAACATTAATGAAACCAAAATAGAACTAAAGTAAAAAAAATAGAACTATATAAAAACTAAACTACACTAGAACTAAGCTAAAGTCAAACACCAGAACGAAAAACGAAATAATAACAAATTAATATTTCAAAACTATAATAACTCTGCCAACCTCACAATGCAAGCGACACCATCGTATGACAGAGTATAAATTAAGCTCAAATTAGGCGTAACGCTGTCCATGTACAACTCAGGACCAGATAAGATGAGATTGTATTGTGTTGTATTGTGTTGTGTTGTGTTGAACTCCTCCGTACCCTGGCCCCTACCTCACCTGTCAACACTCTGATGAACAGACAGGAAGGTCTGCCTGTTTCTGTTGATGAAATATCAAAATCTACAATGAATATTATATCATTAACAGTAAGCTTGGCAAGACACGGGCATACACACATATACACCCCCCCCCCCCCCACACACTCACACACACACACACACACAAAGGATTCAACCAATGACACAATCCCAACAGGCACGTATAAAGACACTGCATGCACACCCATACACATACATGTTTACAGACACCGCATGCACTCCCATACACATACTACATTCCGTATTTATCTCAGTATCTCAGTTGTAACTTATAACCAGTATTCACCAGCTACACACACACACACACACACACACACACACACACACACACACACACACACACACACACACACACACACACACACACACACACACACACACACACACACACACACACACACACACACACCATTTTCAATAACAGTCATTTTGTTGTATCTGGAAGGCAAGCATGTGTCAAGACAGAACTGCACGTGCACGTGCACACCCACACACGCGCACATTTCGGCCATAACAGTCTCAACTGGCAGCCATGCTAGCGCCACAGTCCAGTTCCATGGCTGTTGCTGGGTAACATGGTCCATCCATATGAGAATATGAGCGACATTGTACAATCTGGACTAACTCTGTCCTTCCAAAGATTAAATATAGATGTATAAAATAACAAAGCATTAGTCCACTGGTTTCAGCGGACTGGTTTCTGTTCAGAATGTCTCTTCAATCTTCTAGAACTCTGCCTTCCAGTTCTCCGTGTTCCGTTTCAGAGCGTTCCATTTGGTTTCAGATTCCAAACCCCTCCAGTGCGGCCGTCTCTCAGACCAGCGATGTTTGTCTGCCATTTATCGATGACCATATTCATACAGCAGCCATTTTGCTCTTCCGCCATACTCGGAGGGGAGTGTGACGTAAGAGCAAAATGGCCGCAATTTGAATATGGTTATTTGGTGGGTTTATGTTGTTGATCAGTGACAGTGGCCTGTGTGTGTGTGTGTGTGTGTGTGTGTGTGTGTGTGTGTGTGTGTGTGTGTGTGTGTGTGTGTGTGTGTGTGTGTGTGTGTGTGTGTGTGTGTGTTTGTGTGTGTGTGTGTGTGTGTGTGTGTGTCCGTCCACACACGCACACACTCATGCAAGACCTCTGCAAGGCCTGTGCATGTGCGCAACACTGTCAGATGAGCTTTATGTCACAGGGACGAATACCCCTGTTGCCATAGAGATACCAAGCGACTGTCCGTGCCAGCATCAGAGCCGCATGTACACCCTGCCCCAATTTAGGTCCTCATTCATGGGTCCTCATCTGATCCTGCATGAAGTCCCCCCTCTCACTTTATTTTCTTACATTTTCTTTTCCATCTTTCGCATCTTCTCCACTTCCCTTGTCTGTCATTCTTACAGTTTCTTTTTCTCTTTTCGTCTTTCTGTTCGTATACCATTTTCTCCCTTTCTCTCCATACTTTCCCCAAGCCACCGTTCTTTTTTCTCCTCTGTTCATCTTTCTCCCCTTCCTACAAGCCCCTTTTTTCATTTTCTCTCCAATCCGTATATTCATCCAACCTTCTCTCTCTTTCAAGTCAGTGTTTGTTCTTCTTTTCCATTCCTTCTAGAGCTTTCTTTCATCATTACTTCACCATCCGTCTCTCTCTTTTATCCATCCATTCGTTTTCCCCCTCCCTTTGAGTTGGACATGTGTCCTCCTGTCTTCCATCCATCCTTCCCATCATGCTTTGCTTCGGTGGGTGTGACAGGTCGGCTGATCTCAGACCAGCGAGGTCAGAAGTAAAGGTCACGGGTCAGGGAGGTCAGAGGTATCCACAGTAACCTGTAAATGATATCAAATACAATATTGGATCACAAATAATAATAAAAATACACACACAATATTTCGTAACTATTACATACTACAGTATAATGTATAATGTAATCATCAATATACTTTTAACTTATAACAACTGCTTTACCGTCTACTGTAACTAGCCAAGTCATGGCTGTGAATGGCGGTCGAATCAGACTGAAATCAAATATGGACTCATATGTCATAGATACGTCATAAACAACTGGCGTCAAAGACTGGCCACATGAAGTCCAAGATCCACATGAAGCATGTATTAGACCCAGGTTGTTGTTTTGTTTTTTTCAACTTTATTGTCACATCACAGGGAAGGAAGGAAGGTATACCATTCTAGTGGGAAATTCAGATTCAGTTTCACGCAGCTGATGGGTGCTCAGAGGTAATTGGGGGTTAAGCGTCTTGCTCAGGGACACTAAGACGCATATGCTGGGCGGCCTGGGAGCGATCCGGTGATTACCAGACGGCCTCTCTACCCACTAAGCTACAGTGCCCCTAAAGTTATATAAGATTTTTTATAAGATATTTTCTGTACAAGCGTCCGCACATTTTCTGGGTCTTTCTTTGTAAAAAAAAACACCTATAAACATAATTATCATCATGTTAATACCTTGATAAATATGGTGTCATCTTTGATGTAGGTGCCATTCTCCAGGACGGTCTGAGCCACAAACAGAGGACAACCAGACGCTATGTTCATCTCTGCTGCTGGACGTCTGAAGCTGCTGCTGTTAGGATCTGGTTTGAACGCATCACCTAGGTGCTTCCTGGTCGAACCCTGGTCCATCAACATCAATGTTACCTGGACGACAGAGAGACAATGATGTATGTTACCTGAGAGAGACTGACACACAGGTTTATACCTTGTTCCATCTGTCATTCACGGATCCATCCCTCTATCAGTCATTCCTCCCTCAATTCATCCATCAGTTATTCCTCCCTTCCCCATCTATCCATCACTTCATCCATCATTTTTTCACCCAACACGCTTCTGCAACTGCCACGCCCCATGTGATTCGATGTCACTTCATTGGTTGATGCCACACACCCCAGGCAAGACAGACAGTGGAACAGCATCACAGTTGTTCATACCTTCTGCTTAAAAGGCCAGGGCAGCAGGGCGTCATACTCTCCTCTCATCACCACAAAGAATAGAGAGAGGTGCGTGCCTTTCCCCATGCCGTCTCCATTCAGATACACCCTGGCACACATCTTATATCCAAAGTACCCCGTGTAGAAAGGCTGGGAGTAGAGGGAGAGCGTTTTTGACGCCACCGCTTCCTGTTTCCTCCTCTTGTAGTCTCTGATCTTCCAGATGAGCGTGCCGTTGTAACTCGCCGTCTCTAGGACCTGGAAACGAAGGTCCATATCAGCCAACCGGATCTCATGCACGCTCAGCATGTCATCGTGGCGATTCAGCTGCGTCTCCAGGGATCCTGTGGGGGGAGGGGTTGAGGAATTATTGATTGATTTCATTTATTAATGCTAAAATGTAGACATTTAGATTTAGTTGGTGTTACGAGTGGCTTAGAATAGGGCTGCAAATGACGATTATTTTCCATCGATTACTTTTTCAATTCATTGAATAATCAAGAGTCACGTTTCTTTTTAATGTATTCTTTTATGTTTTATATATCAACGAATCAATTAATCACATAAGGGGTATTTTATATTTATCACTCAACCATTTTGTGCAAAAATAGTGAAAATAGCCGATACAAGCTATTTTCATAATTTTTGTCCACGATAGGGATAGATTATGAATAGATTATTTAATTAAATGATAAATATTTTAAATAATCGATTAAATCGATTAGTTCAACTGTTGTGCCCCTGGCACAGAACAGCACAAACCAAGAACCAGCACAAACCAAGAGCCTAGCATCAGTCTAAAACTATATACAGTACAGACCTAGTGTGTGTGTTGAGGTTCCTGTAGCAGTGCGTCCACCCTCCAGGGAGGACAAACGTGTTCGGACGTTGTCCAGTGTTCCTCTCAGGCTCTCCACCTCCTCCCTCACCAGACGCAGAGAACGAAGCTCCAACTCCACTTCCATCAACTTCTCAGACTGAGAACTCATGAGTTTCTACACACACACACACACACACACACACACACACACACACACACACACACACACACACACACACACACACACACACACACACACACACACACACACACACACACACACACACACACACACACACATGCGAAAATAGATGATGTAATATTGCATGTTATATGCACATAATGTTGTATAGTAGTTGTAGTGCATTGTGCAGTATTTGCATAGCAGTTTTGTATCTTGTGTAGTAGTGTGTGTAGTATGTTGAATAGCATTGTTTCCCAAACAGTGGGTCGGTACTCGGGACCCATGTTCGCTGACCAATCTTTATGGCTCGGGAGTAGAATATCCCTTTTTTTCCTTACATACATTTAAAAAAATTATATATATATATTTATATATATTATTTCAAAAGATTTAAAAAAGTTTAAAGAGAACAAATTACAACTTTTCATCAATTAAAAACAATTCCTACATTTTTCAAAAGTATTTCATAAATAAAATGAAAATAAAATCTAATAATTTCCATAAATAAATAAAAGAAGTAGTGAAAATAGTATATCTACAAGCTCACAACGCGAGGTGACGCGTTGTGAGCTTGTAGATGCTATTTTCACTAGTTTGGGCAAACGTCTAATTTCTCTTTTGGGTCTTGAGCTAAAACGTTTGGGAACCACTGTTGCATAGTGCAGAACATGATCCAAGCCGGAACATCAATCAATTGATTGATCATTAAAATAAACATGCTCTGAAAATGCACGCGGCCCCACCCATCCGACCACCATTCAGATGGGTGGGCCACGAACGCTTTTGAGATTTTCAAGGTGGGTCCCTGATCCAGAAAAGGTTGAGAACCACTGTTCTAGTGTAGCAGGCTGTGTGGTACTGTGTACTAGCAGCTGTGTACCTGCATGGCAGATACTTTCTGCTCCAGCTGCCTGTTCTTCTCTCTCAGTTCTTCGTTGAGCGTTTCCAGATCCGACAGTCGACTGCTGAGACCTGGCAACACTTTATAACGCTCCAACAGCTCACTTTTAACATCCTCCACCTGTACACAAACGCACGCGCGCACGTGCAGACACACACTCGCGTTAGTAATCTTGAAACTGGCTAAGGGAGCAACAACAGTGTGAGGCTCAACTTTTTATCCTTTGAAACAATATGACACTAAACTTGAGACTGTTAGATGTGTTTGCTATGGTTACCTTGGCCTCCAGCGTAGCGTTTCTGGTTGCCATCAGCCTCAGATGCTCTGCTGCTGAGCTGCACTCATGTTCCCTCATTGTCTGGTTCAGACCCTACAAAATACACACACACACACACACACACACATACATAAACACACACAAATACTGTTGATTTTCTGCTTTGTCTTGATCGCATAACAGTGTCAGACAAAAGTAGCGAAAGTAGCCAAACTACAAGCTCACAACATTCATGCATGGACTTACAGGACTCCTTGATGCAACATTACATTAAAGTAAATATTGACATAATGAAATAACTAACCAAAAAATATGTCCAGCTGAACATGACAGAAAGAAATATTTCAACAATTAAAAGTATTAGCAAGATCGTGAGACTAAACTAGAAAAAGTGCTCCTCGGAGCACAGGTCTCCGCCAGGTCAGGTAGGTTATTGTGGGCCAGCAATGTTGATGGAATATGAAGAATCGCACAGATCCATCTTGATCACATGACTATAGAGATAATGTGTACCAATTTGCATGATGTTTGGACAAAATCTGTAGGAGTAATATAAAAAAATGTATTTGCAAAAATCGGCCTGCTGGTGGCGCTATAATAGGCCGATCTGAAAAAAATCCGGGCAGAGGTTCTGCTCTGGCATCCAGGGAGTGTGCGTGCACAGTTTAGTTGCGAACGGCCCAACGGTGCTGGAGATTAGCTGGTCACAGACAGACGGACACACACACGGACACACACACACACACGGACGGATGGACAGGGTGCAAAACATAGTCTCTGCCACTCCTTCGGCCTGGCGGAGACAATAATAACTTTATTGGTTTCATTGGAACACAGGTTCTTTTTTTAATTTCCTGAAACGGTTTTGGAGATACAGTTCAAGGTTTTTTGGCCTACAGCAATGTTTTACAAGAACACTCAGGCTATTGGTTTGAGGTTAACTGACACACTCAACCTATAACTACCCAGTGCAGTTGTTTTATCTCAGTTCCATGCAAGCGCTAATGGAATCTCCCGGCGTTGTGAGATGAAACCGTCAGTGTGGATGTGGCATTCCTGATGTGTGTGTCAGCAATATTCCATTGACAAAATGTGAGTTTGCGTAATGACAGTCATATCTAATGACAGTCATATCTAACTAGCAAAAAAGATTCCCCTTCCCCTTTATTTGGAGAAGCACATCGACTTGATAGGGTGAACAATCATTGAACAAATCGACAATGACACGGCAGTCGAGACTGTAATGTTGACCAAGGGTTTTACCAATGGTGGGAAAAAGAAACAGGGTGATGTCTACTGCCAAAAAAACAAGAGTATAAGAGTTGGAGTTTCATTCAGGTGTGTGTGTGTGTGTCACAATGTTGCATTGTGTTTCTGATAAAATGAACTGTTTAAAAAGATTTGTAAATATTTACACTTCCTACTTTGCTCAACAATGACATGGGGGAAACACAGGGAAGTTTGACGATTCAACTGAGAGAACGTCAGTCGACTGAGGGTTCTCTGACTGACGGTTAGAATTGTGGACTTTTAGGGGGGCAGTAGCTAAAGCCAGTGTTTTTGTGGTTGGAATGTACCCTTTCAGTCTGTTAAGTGTCAGCTGAACAAACTCTGATGCTGTGTATCAAATGTCCGAGACCAACAATTGCATAGCCAATAAACATGAACTTCATCACCCTCAGACTAGAGGCCTCACACTATTACACACACACACACGCGCGTGCGCGCACACGCACACGCACACGCGCACACACACACACACACACACACACACACACACACACACACACACACACACACACACACACAAGACAGACAGACTGACTGACTGACTGTAGGAGAAGGTGTCTGCCTATCCCTCACCTTGAAGGTACACCCGTAGCGGATGAAGGGACATGCAACCTGGGCTTTGGGACAGTCATGTTGGTGATTGGACAGCTGAGAGACAAACACAGAGGATACAAACACAGACGATATCTTACATTAAAACAACACTAACACACAATCCTGCACTGCCAAGACAAACAGGTTTTAAAGGTCAAAGAACATGACAGGTTTAAAAATGTATCTATTAGCCACATCTGCACCAACAATTCTTTGACATAATATACTTAGACAATCACGTTTTTTAATGTAATTTATTCCATTGGTCTTTACTGGTTAGTACCATAATGACCTTAATATTGGTACATTGTTCACTATCCCCCATTTGGTAAACTATGCTATGATGATGATGATGATGATTATGTGTGTGTGTGTGTGTGTGTGTGTGTGTGTGTGTGTGTGTGTGTGTGTGTGTGTGTGTGTGTGTGTGTGTGTGTGTGTGTGTGTGTGTGTGTGTGTGTGTGTGTGTGTGTGTGTGTGTGTGTGTGTGTGTGTGTGTGTGTGTGTGTTTGTGTGCGTGTGTGCGTGCGTTTGTACCTCGCTCCTGGGCAGAGAGTTGAAGGAGCATTGGTTCGGACAGGCTACAGGGAACGCTGGACACACCGTCTCCTTGTGTTTCTGAAATAACACACACATTTATGGTGCATTCATGCCAAATGGGAACTGGAACTTCCTACAAAATAGACACCTGAGATAAACTTGCGTTTGTCTGGCATATTTCACAACACACAACAGTGCTTCTTGTGTTTGTAATGTCACAGTACTGCAGTTCAGAGAAATCAGAGCTTTGAGAAATCCCCAAGTTACCAACCAGGAGTTATGTGTTGGAGGACCATTCGTGTGGATTTTTCCTACTCAAAAGTCAGAAACTTCCCAGTAACCACTTGACACGAATGCACCGTACCTTTAGCTCTGTGGAAGTCATCTTGTTTGTAGTTTTATTTAAAAAGAATGTTTTAACTAACATTTATTTTTGCATTTTCTGCTTTATTTGACAGTGAGTAGAGAGACAGGAAAGGCTGGAGAGAGAGGGGGGATGACATGCAGCAAAGAGCCTGGGGTTAAATTTGAACCCAGACTCAACCTTGATATGGTACAGGATTTACAGGAGAGCTACTGGGATGCCTCTAGTCCAGTGTTTCTATTTTATTTACTTGTAGTTCAGTGTTTATAGTTGTATTTACTTGTGGTCCAGTGTTAGTAGTTTTATTTACTTGTGGTCCAGTGTTTGTAGTTTTATTTACTTGTGGTCCAGTGTTTGTAGTTTTATTTACTTGTGGTCCAGTGTTTGTAGTTTTATTTACTTGTGGTCCAGTGTTTGTAGTTTTATTTACTTGTGGTAGTGTTTGTAGTTATTTACCTGTAGTTCAGTGAGAGCCATCTTGTGCATGCAGAACTCGCATGTTGTCTCTCTGTGTTTACATTTCCAGCTGAGATGATCTGGAATGTCCTTCCTCATCATCCTCTCTTTACATTTACCCAAAGGACAGGGAACCTCAAAGAATGAACACACATTCAGATGGTCCTGGAGAGAGAGACAGACAGAGAGATAGAGAGCGAGGGGGGGGGGGGGGGGTAGAGGAAGGTAGAATGAAGACAATCAATCAAAAACAAGAATAATAATAAAGCCAGAGGATGAGGAGGAGGAAGGGAGGTAAAGGAGTGTTGAAATAAAGATAATAAGAGAAGAAACAGTTTGAAAAAGATACGTAGCAACAGACAAAATGACAGAAAATCATGAAAATACGACATTGTGAATCTGAAATAGTATCAGAAACGTTATATGTGAAACCTGTGTGTGTGTGTGTGTGTGTGTGTGTGTGTGTGTGTGTGTGTGTGTGTGTGTGTGTGTGTGTGTGTGTGTGTGTGTGTGTGTTGTGACCTCACCATGACCTGATGTAAACTCATCTGTTCCTGGCAACCGTTAGCTTCACTTCGACAAAACACCTTCAGAGCCATGATCTCTCTATGACAACACACATCACGGAAGATCTACAACCACAAGGATGGAAGTGTTAACTAATGCAGCATGTTCTGTTCTGCAAAGCATCATAAAAGCTACGGTAAGTCAACTTGAAATTAAGTAATCAAAATAGAGTTAGCTTCGTAGTTAGTTCATAGTGATTACTTTCACTTTAGCGTAACTGGATGTGACATCAGACATGGAAATTCAAAAAATGTAGCCATGGAGGGATGGAAGAGATATGCTACATGGTTAGTAATGACGTTTATTTGCAACAACCTGCATTCACAGTATTACCAGCTAAATGTGACAAACATTTCTCACCTTGTCTTTAAATAATGGGTCCAGGTCAACTGGACACACTGGGTTAGCTTTACTGAGGAGAGGAGAGGAGAGGAGAGGAGAGGAGAGGAGAGGAGAGGAGAGGAGAGGAGAGAGAGAGAGAGAGAAAGAAAGAAGAAGAAGAGAGTTTCATAATTACTTGTTTTGACTTTCAGTTACTTTTTCAAAATTGTTATTTCTGCTTCCTGTGACTTAAACAACTGTCATCTCCTTCAAAACATGACATATCACATCTTTCTTTCTCATCCACAAAGTTGGGTGTCTCTCGTCTCTGTCATTCTGATCAAAGTTGCTACTCTTATTTTACTTTTTTTATCAGGGTTCTTTGTATCATATTCTGTCCTGTCATTTTTTGGTAAGTATGCCTTCTCTCTGCCTATAGCTTTCTGTTTCTCTCTCTCTCTCTCTCTCTCTTTCTTAATGCCCAAATGTTTAACGTTAAATGCATACAGGCACGGACGGAGCCTGTCCCTTCTTCCTCTGCATTAATTTCCTCCATCTTTCAATTTGGCACAGGGACAAACAGTTATCGCCTTCTACTTCTCCCCTTCCTCCATCCATCTTGCTCTCACTCCCTTCCTCCTCTCTTTCTATCCCTCCCTTTGTCTCTCCTTACCTGAGTAGGTCATTAATGCAGGTCTCACAGAAGCGGTGTCCACACTCAGTCTGTCTGGGCTGACACAGGACCAATCTACAGGCCTCACAGCAGTACTTGGCTTCAGGCGTCAACACAAAATGGTCCCTGAAGCCTCCGTGGATAGGCAGGAAGCCGGGGTCCGGCCCCTGGGAGCCACCTAGGAACAGAACAACAAGGACGGACGGGTCAGACTGTTAGGCTGAATGGGTAGAGAGGCCGTCTGGGAAACAGAAAGTCCCAGGTTCGATTCCAGACCACGCCAATGTGTCGAGGAGTCCCTGAGCAAGAGACTTAACCCCTAACTGGCCCCCCCAAGCTCAAAGTCTGACCACTTGGGCAGCAATCAGCTGGGTGAAGCTGAGAACTTAATTTCCCCCTGAGCAATGAAATAGGTGTAATTATTATTAATAGAACAAGGACGGGTCAATTTGTTACCTTGTGGTCCTGTGGGTTCGCTTGACGGCCAGGGATTGGTTGGGCGATGAGGGGGTGGTGCAAGGGGTGCAGCCAAGGAAAGGGGTGTGGCCAGGGATGGTGCCACCTGCTGGAGAGGGATCTGCACCTCCCTTCCATCAGCACTCCTCCCTCCTGACATGACCTGAGGAGAAGAGCGGGCATTGAAACCATGTCCGACCTACAATAAAGATGGTGGAGCATCTAGTGTCTGATTCAAATAACTTTATTATCATTGTCAACCAGTATGTGTGCTGTCCTACCTGACACCAGGGCCAAACGTTCTCAGTGGAAGAGAAGGGAGACCACCTCTAACCACTGCAGATGTACTAGTTATATAATATTGTATAACATACTCTACCATAAGGATTGGTTAAACATAAAATAACACTTTAGTCATTAAAACAATCCCCGGACTGTAGCTTTAAGCAGTTAGCTAAAAGGTTAGCTAGTTATGTAGTTAGCTTGTCAGTCAGCTAGCACATAAATCACCTTCACAACATAATGCTGGATAAAGATTAATGCTTTGATGATTTACATGTTGACAGGAGGGAACGTCAGCGCAGAGGAGACAACATGAAAGTTGGAAATCCCACAGTACACTAAGCTCTGTTTATCTGTTCATTCATCCCCCATGTTACAAAATACAGTATAAGACTTAACATGCACACACAAGCGCTCGCTCTCTCTCTCTCTCTCTCTCTCTCTCTCTCTCTCTCTCTCTCTCTCTCTCTCTCTCTCTCTCTCAGACACACACACATTTCGTGTGTGTTAAATACATACAGACGGAACTTGTCCTTTCTCTGCATTCTGAAAGCTTATGGATATGGACAAAACTGAGCAGTACCACCGGAAATTGTGGGGGTAGTGTAGCCCCATGATATAGATACAACAAAGACTTAAAAAGTGAACGCTTTGAGGAGAGGTTGTGTGTGTTGGCGAGAACATTTAAGCATGATGTAATTTCAATCTGGCACAGGGACAAACAGTTATTACAGCTGGGAGGACATTGGTTAAATTAAATGTGTCAGCAAACTTTTGACTCTGAACTGCCCTCTAGTGGATGTACTGCTTAACATCCATGTTAACTAAAGGATACATAGAAGTATTTGAGCAAGAGTTGTGAGTAACGCTTAAGTAAAGAACTGCATAGAGCGTGCTTGTGGGTCTGTGTGTGTGTGTGTGTGTGTGTGTGTGTGTGTGTGTGTGTGTGTGTGTGTGTGTGTGTGTGTGTGTGTGTGTGTGTGTGTGTGTCTTTCCGCAGTGAATGTCACATACAACATGGCCGATCAGTGTCATATTTCTTGTGCATAATATTGAAAATACATGTCATTTTTGTGAATTAATAATCGCAGAGAACAGCCCACCAGGCTATAGGATACGAGCAAGGTTATGGTTGGACTGTAACTACTAACTAACCAATCAGTTAACCTCCGTCTACTAACTAGCCAATTACAATGTTCCTGTCCCTCCAAAACCCCCAAATCACAAGTGTATGTCCGTGCATATTCAACTCAGACCGAGCTGTCTTAAGTCAGTCTTTTAGCCTCTTTGATATTATTAGATAGAGTTTAGAGTGCCGAAGTTCACAGTGCATGTTAAAGCCTAATACAGTGCTGTCTTGGAATCACAGGCATGTAGAGTTGCCAAACGAGCATGCAGGATTTGAACGTGATTTGTTTATGAAATCCCTACTGAATTTAACATTAAATATGTCATGCATGTTTATGGGTTGAGAGACCAATCTGTCCCCTCTCTCTCCATCTCATGCGGAGCGTCACACATGCAAACACAGGTCTGCGGTCTCTTTCCTGATACTATGCTGTCATGGTCTGACATCTGCCAGATATATAGCTGTGTACATCTCATCCTATATGCCATTACTTTTCAGTTTTGTGTACAATTGACTGTCAACTTGTGTAGCCGTAATATCAATGACATTACAGAGCTTAATTCCTCTCACAAATGATTCACAAAGTAACTGTGGGGCAGCAAAAATCTGACATTTACATAGCAAATTGCAACCATTGATTGACTGGTGATACAAACCATAACTGACACAAGGAATTAACAACATCATACTTAGCAGATTACAGAGAGCATTGATAGACAGAATCTCTTCAGAATTCTCAGGTTCTCCTTGTTCTTACTGACATTGGAAATGGAACGGTCACACAAATCACAAGCTTTATACTTATACTCCACTACATCTGAAAGGCAAATATAGTACTTTTTTTACTCCACTACAATTATTTGACAGCTTTAGTTACTAAGTTACTTTGAAGATTTAGGTTATTATTTCAAAACATGCATTAATCACCTATTTTATACTTCGGATCTCCCAAAATAGCCGACCTACAAGCTCACAACGCGTTGTGATGTGACGTGTTGTGAGCTTGTAGATCGGCTATTTTTGAAAGATTTTGACAAATTTAGAAGACTTTTGCACTTGTACTTAAGTCAATTTTGAATACCAGACTTGCACTTGTAACAGAGTATTTCTACAATAGGGTATAGATACTTTTACTGAAGTAAAACATGTGAGTACTTCTTCCATCACTGGTGACTTTTCAATGTGTTGTTCACTGTCCAATGATTTGTCTCCTTATAACCTGTCTATTCTGGTCGCATTGTAACAATGTAATGAGAGTCATTTATTATATCCCTTCCCCCATTACATTGCCCCATGCCTTTTCATACACACAACCCCAAAACATTGTCATCACATGCCCCAGACAGACAGAAAGATGGAGAGAGGTAATGTATGCCTCCTGGAAGAGATTTCTCTCTCTTTCACACACACACACACACACACACACACACACACACACACACACACACACACACACACACACACACACACACACACACACACACACACACACACACACACACACACACACACACACACACACACACACACACACACGCACACACACACACACACACACACACACACACGAAGACCAAATGTACAGAGACAGTCACAGACAGCATGTGTAGACAAACACACACACACACACACACACACACACACACACACACACACACACACACACACACACACACACACACACACACACACACACACACACACACACACACACACACACACACACACACACACACACACACACACACACACACACACACACACACACACACACACGCTGGTCAGTGCCCAGTTCCTGTCCAGTGGGTTAGTCTGGGATGTTAGGGGCTTTTCCACAATCAGTCAGCACACTGCAATTACACACACACACACACACACACACACACACACACACACACGCGCGCGCACACATGCGCACACATGCACACATTATACACACAGAGAAAGCACAAAACTAATTTACGCACATGCACACACGTACACCACATGCAAAAACACACAATTACATACAGACATACAAGACAACACAGACATAAGCATAGACACACAACACACATCGATATAAAAACATATCGTCTCTGTTGGGTGGAAACCTCACATATATCCAAAGCTGCTGCTTTTCAGGGTTCAAATTCAAAAATAGCAAAAAAAAAATGAAATAGCCCAACAGCACGATATACAAATACACAAGGGCCAGGGCCACTAAATGTACATACCGTACATCAACAGCAGCAATATTGCCAATATTCACACACAGCAGCCATTTTGCTCTTGTTTCATACTCGGGGGGGTGGGAAACCCCAACGGGGTGAGGTGGGAAGCCCCAACTGGGTCGGGTGGGGCAGTATGAAACAAGAGCAACATGACCGGCATGTGATGTGTACTGTAAATCATCTCTTCACTGTGTTGAAAACATTGGGAGGTGAAATGATAATCTTTTAATTCAAATGAAAGCATTTCCTCTGACGTGTACCTGGACGTTGACAGCGACACACAACGCTGTGTTTAGAGAGTAGAAAGTTAGTGGACTGAAACGGTTGTAATTCTGTTATGCTCTCATGATTAGTGCATTAAGCAATACTGGGATTTCAATATAGGCATATTTTGCATCAAAATGGTGTCTCTAGAAGGTGACAGATACCGTGGGAATACAGTTTTAGTTCATATACTGTGGCTCGAGTGTGAAACCAGTTGAGGAACATCTTAAAGCACTGACACAGATAACATCCAAACCATACCATACCAGCTTCTCCTACACTAGCATGGCAAACTCTTGAGTATTAAATGAACACCAATGAATACTAGCTGGTTAATAATTCTGATCAACTAGAGGTCAGTAGGTTATACTGGTTAAGTCATGTTGGTAAGTCATGCACTTTAACAACAAGCATGTTCACTGAGCAGTATCCTACTTGACCAAAATAACCCAAAGCAATTCCAAATCGTAGCACATACCACAAATATGATCGAATTAACTAAATTATGATTTAGCTATTGATGGCATACACATTTTAAACACAAAAATGTCCCTCTGGGATTAATAAAATACAGTCTAATCTAATCAAATGTAATCTAATCTTTTCTAATCTAATCTTAGACATAGCCTACATGGATGGCATCAACAAATTATAGTGCGAAGTAGGAAGTCTGTCAAATCAATCATCAGACAAACATCAGTGCTGTTGAGGTTGAGTATGCAAATACATACATACATTGTTGGTGAATCTCAGTGATCTGACTTCTTGTTCTTGAAAGTCTCAGTGATTTGGTTTTTTGTTCTTGAAAGTCTCAGTGGCTTGAGTACTTGATCAAAAATATTTCTTAGTCTTTTTCGTTCTTTAAAAAATGGAAATTACGTCAAACCAAATGACAGTTCTGGTAAGATAGTAAGTTTGAGTGAAGCGGAAATAATGTGTTTCTGCTGAAACACTGGAAGCAAGAAAAGGGTATTCCCCAACATGCACAGAAAAATACAAGTATAACAAAGACACACAGAGATGTGCATACACACATGCACACACACTGTCTAAATGAATAATCATGAGTTGTCAGAAATAAAGAGAATCTTTCTCAGTTGTAAGTGACCTCAGAGTAGTGACATCTCACAGTTTTCAACTTAGTATGGTTTTCTGATTCATTTATCCTGCGCTCTTATCCAGTGTGTTTGACTCAGCAAGTCAAGTGTTCACTGACTTATTCAAAGACTTTGGCGTCACTTTACACAAATTCATTAACCACTTAAGCCTGATTTTATGCTTCGTCGCAGAATGGTGTCAAGCGGCAAAAATAGCTTGTCTACAAGCTCTAATGACTATAATCACTTATAACACCTACATGCCCAAAATAGGGACCCAGGTTGAAAGTGGTTATCACAGCCAAGGTTAGCGGTCCCATTCCATGTGGCAAGGCATTAAGTGGCAAACAACTGAGGAATGCAACAATTACAGATTTTGATGGTACAATCGTATTCTGAACCACGATTTCACGATTGGACTATTACCCGTAAATTTATTCCAGAACATTATGGATGTTTAAAAACACATGAACATTCGTAAATTTGAGATTTTATTGTATTTTTGACTTTTTTTTTTTTATCCCACGATTTTGTAACCCACATTTTTTTTTTTCACCCAGTGCCAATTGCCTATGTAATCCTGGGCACTACCTACCCTCTGCCAGCCTAGGGAGAGCCCAAGCTGAAGCTCATGCCTCCTTCAATGCATGAGGAGCAAGCAGGCCGCTTCTTATCACCCGACAGGGGGGAGTTTCCCTGGTTGGACATAGCGCGTGGAAGGAACACATTATTCCAACCAGTTCCCTTCTCCTCCATCAGGCGCCCCGGCTGACCAGGGGGAGGCAGTATAGTGACCAGGATTACTACATGTTTTTGTGAGGGTATTAACTACCCTAGGAGACACGGGGAGAACATGCAAACTCCACACAGAGAGGCCCTTTCGCCAACCCCACCTAGGGTATGGGCGCCGATGACGTGGAGGAGAGAACACGCCCCCAGCGCCCACAGCGTCCCCGGCGGGAATCGAACCCAGGACCTTCTAGCTGTGAGGCGACAGCGCTACCGACTGCGCCACCGTGCCCCCTGTATTTTTGACTTTTGTTGGACTTTTGTTGGCCTTAAAACATTCAAAACACAAATAAGTAACCAAATATGCATTAAAATTATAAATACAAATAATATTGAATTGTAATAATAATATATATATATATATAGTTATTACATATCAATATTATTTGTATTTGTATTTATTATTTTTTATGTATATTTGGTTACTTATTTGTGTGTGTGTGTATATCGAGTGTGTGTATGTATGTGTGTGTGTGTGTGTGTGTGTGTGTGTGTGTGTGTGTGTGTGTGTGTGTGTGTGTGTGTGTGTGTGTGTGTGTGTGTGCGTGCGTGCGTGCGTGCGTGCGTGCGTGCGTGTGTGTGTGTGTGTGCGGGCGTGCGTGCGTGCGTGTTTATTCGTATTGGTTGTTCACTGCATTCTTAATTTAATATCAGATTTTCAGAACAGAACAGAACACAATTAGCCTACTTTTTTGTAAATATTCCTTTACACTTCTGAAAGATAAAATAAAATGAAATGTTTATGATGGTCATCAAAATATATCTATTAGGCTATACAGCAGAAAACAAAACTGCACAACACTGCACATAAAAATCTATCTATCTGGTACATCTGAGAGATAGTAAGAGCGAGACAAAAAGCGAGAGCATTTGTGTGTGTGTGTGAGAGAGAGAGAGAGAGAGAGAGAGAGAGAGAGAGAGAGAGAGAGAGAGAGAGAGAGAGAGAGAAAGAGAGAGAGAGAGAGAGAGAGAGACTGACTATATTCCTACAGTTTCAGCTCCAGGCGAAGTAATATGAACACACCATTCTACTCGGCCTAACAAACCCAACAGCAGTGAGTAGTACATGAGCTCTAGACACTGTCTATCTGCTGTCCCAACAAATGGATTATTTGAACATATTTTTTGTAACATTTACACTATTTTTGGCTGATAAGAAAGGTAAACGTTGGTACTGCTGACCTGTGACCTTTGAACCACACAGGAAGTGTTTTGTAGTGTTGTTCGTCTTTGAAGAGCAGGGAAGCAACAGTAGCAGTCATGGTATTACCCTGCTAAAAGTACCATGACATCACTGAACAAAAACTAAACTACTCCCCACGGGGAATTCTCTGTGTCATCATTCTGATTGATGGAATGACTGAGAGACCCACTCACTGGATGAATGAATGAATGAATGAATGCATGAATGAATGAATGGATGGATGAATGACATACTGGCTAATTGACCGATCTAACACAATTCTTGGGGTTATCACTAATACAACTAATACAATTTTCCGAACTTGCTTCATGGTCAATAAAAGCAGCAGAAATATGTTGTGAGTCCTTCCATGTTCATTCTTTCGAGGTCAGCCTGACTAGTTGACACACTGATGTCAGCTATGTTTTTGTATTCATTGAGAAAGGCAGCAGGGCAGGTGAGAGGGAGTCAGTGTAGGGGAGACACGGGAGAAAATGTTCCGGTGGGATTTGATCCCAGACTAAACAGGTTCAGGAGATGAGGCGGGTCTCAACCACAACAAAGGAGATAGGGTATTTCACGAAGAACTGAATACAGGCAGGCCTGAATTACAGTCGTTAATATTTTTCCTCTATTAGTTTATTGCTGAGTTGTTTCTTTTTCGATGCATATTATTATGGGCTCAAGTATGGATGTAAGCTAAATCGTAGGTTCTCAAAAGAAAAAGGTCATAAAACAGAACAGCTCTCTTGTAAACGTGAAAATGAAAGTGTTCACCTCGCAATAAAAACACACTTACTGTAAATTATCTAACGTGACACGTTGTATTATCAAGGCAGCACTTCTGTCTGTCTGCTGGCTGACAGACAGAAAATCCCCCTTCCTAACATCCTCCCCTGATGGAGGAACAACGGACCTGTAGCTACGACACATTTATATGAATGGAAACTTAAATGAACAACAACACAATTAGCTAAACACACAACCCATATGAACCCAAAAACTATACATATTTTGAAACAAATTCACGTCGTTCAAGATCATGATTTTGAAATTGTGATGACATCAGGATAGAAAATATGGCTGCAAATCCCATGAGCTATATATATATATATATATATATATATATATATATATATACACACACACACACACACACACACACACACACACACACACACACACACACACACGTATTACCACCAAATACCTGGTGCACTACAGGCTGTGGTGAAACTGTATAATTATACAGCCCTAACATGAAACTGTTATGCTAATAATACAAGTCGATTGATAATCTACATGGACACGTGTAGTACACTATAGTTCAACATTACATTACAAGACAACATCCATTCAAACACTAGACTCTTAGGCTACATTAGACACAACAATTCAGACAGTAGACTGTAAGCTACATTAGACACAACATCCATTCAGATAGTAGACTATACATTAGAAACAACAACATCCATTCATATATTAGACTATACATTAGACACAACATCCATTCACACAGTAGACTAACATCCCGTCAGACAGTAGACTCCATTAGATACAACATCTATTCAGTCAGTAGACTATACATTAGACAGCAGAAATGCATATATGAGGTGAGGTAGGAGGTCAGCTGTCTGGTGTTGCAAAACATGTGGTCTTCCTGAGGAACAGAAGCTAAAGATGAACCTCTTATTTTTGAATAATGAGTGTGTCAAAGTAGCTGTGACTCAAACATATGGGTCACCATCAGATTTACTTCTCGAGTTCACAGCACTCCAGGTCTGGCCAGTCAGTCAGGCTGAGGATGCAGCACTTTTTGTTTTGTCACCTGACTGAAGAGCTTTAGCTAGAAACATCCATAGCCAATAGCCATCAGTAGCCACTTTAAGTAATTTCTTAAAGCACACATTTCTCTGACCCTTGTACTTCTTACTATTGCGTTCTCCGCAATGTTGCTGATCTATGGACTATAGCTTACACTGCTGCTGTAAATTGCTGTGGATAAAAGAGTAAAAAAATGACCTTAATAAATGCACACATAAAGGACAAAGCCGTGTTATAACAATAGTGCCTCATCAGCAAGTGGCCTCAGTGTCATGCTGATGAAGGAATACTGTGTATGACTGTATGAGATACAGTGTTCCAATCACAACACATTGGTGACAAATACTCTTTTGGAGCCAATTATAAGTAGAGACGGACCAATACCAAATTTTTGGTTCCGATGCCAATCCCGATTTTGGAGAGTAGAGTAGGTTTTTCAAAAATAGAAAATTAAAAAATAGCCGATCAACAAGTTAATGCGTCAAGTGTGCTGAGCTTCTAAATCGGCTACTTTTGAAAGTTTTTGAAAATGTTCACCTAAAACGATATGGCCACAAATTGTGACACATCGGCTTCATTAATTGCCGATATCGATGTCGTCATTGCTGATATATCAGCCTGGGTCAAATCATGGCTACAACAAAGGACACAAACAGTGCCTGTGTATCCTAACACAGCCTACGCTGATCTCCAAAAATGCCCATTTGCATTATGACAATGACAATATGTAAAATGTTCCCTACCTAGTCCTACACGTATGATCCTGCTGTGTACGCGTCATGGAGTTTGATAGTAAACAGCTTCTCTGTGGTCCGCCTGCCTGTCTTTAAAATGCTACTGTAACAACTAAAACCACCTCCCTCAGGATGAATATAGTTTCATCTGACCTGAAAGAACAATTGACCTGCCTGTCATTACTCCAGTTCAAACTGAGCACATCACTCACTCACATCCAACCTCAGCTTTCTAACGTTAGCTTAGACTTCACAGTGCCTGTTGCCTTGTTCCATCACATACATTCCTGTACCTGCAATGCAGTTTTGTATACGTTATTTTATTATTATTTCATAGGCTTTGTTGGAGATGCCAGGCCTCTGTACTCTACTCTCTTTTTGTAATCTATGTAATGGTATGAATAGCACACTTTCATACTTCTAGGGACACAGGAAGAATTGTTATCCTTTTCCACCTGGTTAGTTTAACGTTCCTCATGGATGTGAGCAGAGCTGTTAAAATGTTCATAAAGGGAGTGTGTGATTGTTGGAGCATCCTGGTCGACCGTGTAGTAATACTGTAGACCATTGGTACTCATAGTGGGGTCCGGGGACCCCCAGGGGTTCTTGAGGGGGTCCCCAGCAAAATGTGTTAATACAGCATCACAGTCATTTTAACCACTTCATCCATATTTTATACGTTGGCTATTCAAAAATAGCAGATGTAAGCTCTCAGCGAGTCGCTTTGTGCGGCGCTGCAAGCTTGTACAACTGCTATTTGTGAACACTTTTGAAAAATCTTGTGTTTGTACTAGAGTCCGACCGATGCCAGATTTTTGGAGAGTGATTTTGGAGTCCTACACGATTACCAATATTTTGACCAATATTTTGACAAAAATTGCTAAAATGTTCTAAGCAATTAGAAAAGCTTGGATTTGAAAACATTTTCGAAGAATTAAGTTATAAGCAAACAAGTACATAATAATAAACACAAATAAACAATTAGGCTGTATTCACATTTTTCAAAAAATTGCTGATCTACAACTTAACGTGTCGCGACGCAACGGGTTGTGAGATCGGCTATTTTCTTTTAAGTTTGAATGTTTTCACCTAATGACATGCATAATTGCCGATACTGATGTCGTCAAAAAAGCCAAATAATGGCCGATATATCGGCCAGACCGATCGATCCGGGATCTATACTAGACAAGAGTAATACCGTTGTGATATCGGACAGTAGTACTGTAGGCATATCATGCAGTGTAGTACTCTATCAATATCATACAGTGTGCAGGACTGTTTACTACAGTGTAATGATCAGTATTGTAGTGACAACAGACAGCGTGCTACTGTCTACCACACTGTAATGATCAGAGTAGTATGTAGTGATATCATACACTGTAATGATCAGTGTAGTATGTAGTGATATCATACACTGTAATGATCAGTGTAGTGTGTAGTGACATCATACACTGTAATGATCAGTGTAGTATTGTCTACTACATTGTCTACCACACTGTAATGATCAGTGTTGTACTGTAGTGATATCAGACAGTGTAGTACTATCTACTACAGCGTAATGATCAGTGTAGTACTGTATACAACAGTGATCAGTGTAGTACTGTCTACTACAGTGATCAGTGTAGTACTGTCTACTACAGTGATCAGTGTAGTACTGTCTACAACAGTGATCAGTGCAGTACTGTCTACTACAGTGTAGTACTGTCTACTACAGTGATCAGTGTAGTACTGTGGTGGTGATTGGAGCCGCTCTGACAGCCTTTGTCTGGCTGGTTGGATGGATGGATGGATTCGTCCAGCTCCAACCACAATGGCTGTATGACATTACCTCATCCTAAGCCTTGCTTAATTCGTAGCCCCCCTGTCTGTTGTTCTCACACACACACACACACACACACACACACACACACACACACACACACACACACACACACTTGGATGGACCCTTCTTCTCCTCAGTGTGTTGCCATTACATACTGATCTTCTACCCAGTAAATGTCTTCCATATTCTATAATTGTTCACAATACAAATAACACATTAGCGGCCAATGCAGCATCGTTTACTCACATGAACGGAGACCAATGCAGCGGTGGATCCTTCCACAGTCTGGGGTGAATATTTCACAACGCAGGAGCTTGTGGCTGATCAATCTGGAAGGTCTGGGACCCTCACCGTCCCGTCCGCTCAAAACACACACACTTACACTCCGCTGCTCCAACACACCACGCCATGGTTGCTGCTACAAGGCTAAAAATGAAAATACTGCTGGATTTTTTTTGGTGGGGGGGGATAGAAATAATCCACGGTATAGTTGAAACGGGCTGCGCTCCTCCTGGCTGGTGGAGGAGCAGTGTTGTTACGAGGAGGCTGGAAAGCCCCCTTTGGGTACTTCCGCCCAGGAAATCCCCGTCATGAAAAACCACTAGGAGAGAGCTGCAGGCTGCAGGGCGCGCCAGCCGCCACGGGGGGGCGACACTTCAATCTTCTACTAGTATACTACTACTACTACACTACTGATACACTTCAGTGATGATTCTCGACCATTTTAATTTCAAGGACCCCCAGTTTGACATGCATTAGGCTACGGACCCCCGTTTAATGGAATTCCTATCTATGGGACCCCGATTTATATTGAAAAAACAATGTTGATTTAACTCAGAGAGTGTACAAATGGACGCAAATGGACCCTAACAGTAACAGGTCCATTTGGTTCCATTTGTAGACTCGAATTACAGACCCATAAGGGTCCTTTGGTTCCTAACTATTTAGCTGGAACTCCCTCAAGGACCCCACTTGGAGAACCACTGCACACTTTACTCTGTGCTGTGCAGTGCAGTGCAGTGCAGTGCAGTGCAGTGCAGCGTGCGTGCGTGCGTGTGTGCGTGTGTGTGTGTGTGTGCGTCAGACAGACAGACAGACGGACAGACGGACAGACGGACAAAGCTAGAGGCAGGTTAGGTATATCTCCCCTATAAATGTTGGAAACTATAACATATTTCATTGCTCCGACCTAGAAAACCAAACAGCAGGAATTGTTTGGGCACAGAAAAAGTTTAAGTTTAATTCCTGGCAAATAGTATTGCTGTTACAAAAGTGGATTGGATGTTGTTTGATGGCATGTTAATAAATAAATAAATGACCTGCCAAGTTAAAGTAGTTTATTGATTTATTATATATATATACACACACACAATAGACAATACAGCCGTGAAAATGCGAGGCAGTTCCTGCCTGATAGAGCTGTTATTTTTCCTTATCAACCAGATATATAGATATCGATACATGGCAGTACATCACATCGATATTTATATAAGTATTAGAACATTTTCATAAAAGGCGACAAAGAAAAACCAGACTCAGGACACAGGCAGCCATTGGATGTAGTGAAATATCTTGTATTCAGACAGAGAGAGTGGGAAGGTTACAGTATCAGCAAGTGTTCACGCATCATCGGTCGTCGTCTCTCTCTGCCGTTAAACAGAGAAAGCCCTGGACTTTAACAGCGTCCAGTAACATAAACATATGACATCATTGAAGATACATCGAGCGTCCAGCCATTAGAGGTGTCGTCCTACTATTGGTGGATAGTGATGATTACGTCGTCGTCAGATGAGGATGATGATGGTAGATGATGAAGATGATGAAGATGGTGTGACAGTTTATCTTTGAACAAACAGCGTCCACATGTCTCGAACAACACATTGGCCTCGGCACTGACCTGGTCACTGGTCAGTGGTGACTTCAGTGGCGCTAAAGGAATTGTTAGCAGAGAAGAACATCGAGATACAGTGTTCTCAAAACAACTGATAGCCACAGAACGCCTGTAGCTAGTTTGACCTTGTATAGACAGAGAAATAGCAGAATAGTACATGACAGAGTTTAGGCCAATATGAGCAGCTATTATATTAATTTGACATTTAAAGCAGGTTAAGGGCACTAGACAAATTATGATCAATCAAAATAACTCCATCAAGCCTACATCTTATCATGATTTGGATAGGGTCAAAGGGCAAGCTGATCAAGTCTTGTACCTTGTGACATTATTCAAACCAAATCAGACACAGACAAACCTTACAGTGACTAGGTAAGGACACAGAGATTTCAAATGACTTAAGGGCAAAAATAAATGGTTAGTTATTCAGATAACATACACATTTGTACTTCTTCAAAAGGACTGTATAATTTATTCAGATATTAATTCAAAATTGTACTTCTTCAAAATTTTACTTCTTCAAAAGGACTGTATAATTTATTCAGATATTAATTCAAAATTGTATTTCTTCAAAAGGACTGTATATAATGGTTATTTATTCAATTAGGAAGCAAAACATGGTTATATTTCATGACATTTTAAGACACCACACAACAAAGTTTTCCCCTTGCAATTTGCAAATAACTTTATTATAATTCAAAAAATCTCAGCTAATGTACTGTCCCAAACAAACCTTTTCAAAATATGTTTAGATTTGATCAATTTTAGCACCGTTAATGACCCTTAGCCCGTTTCTGTTGATAGAGTGAGAGAAAACTAACCAGCCTGACAAGTTTTCAAATAATCTGACAAGAGACCTACGTCACTTTGTCAAAGACGATTCTGGACACGTTCAGAAAAAGAAAAAGTTACCCTCCTCGTTGTGAAGCTGCGGTCCAGTGCTTTATTTAACAAGTTGACCTGTAGGTCCAAGTATTTGAAAAATGGAACGGTACACTCCTGATACCTGTATTTATTACATCACTTTATACTTTATTTAGGGAAAAACTCACGTGGAATGGTCTTAAAACTCAAGAAATACCTCCCGATTGCATCATGTAGGCATGGGGGCATCAAACATCTATCCAAGACATTGGTTGAAATCTGTAAGATAGATGGAAATCAAATTTACTGTTTGGCATGAGACCTACAGTTGACTATAGTATGAAACAGAGTTTAAAACAGTTTGGAATAAAATTAAAGTTTTAGCCCTGTATGTCACAATTAGCAGGTATTGTGACATTATTGTTGTCCAGGAATTGGATTAATGGAGTGGCTTACATTCTCGTTCTAAAATGAAACAAAGACAAGCAAAGCATATTAAACATTTAAATCAAATCATTCATCAAACTCCCCTCTATTTGACACTCATATATCTGTAATATAGTGTGTGTCAGAGGACGAATTTGTTGATGAGAAAGAAAAGAAAAAGAAAACTGAAAATCAAAAGAAAAAAATGAAAAAAATTCAATTTTTTTTTTTTTTAAAGTTATAATTAAAATATTTAAAATTAAAATATAACAATGAAAAATAAGGAATAAACATCTTTGTTCTGAAGAGTATATTAGAGTTAGGTAAAGTACACCAAAATAAATGGAAATTAAAACTTTCAAAAAGAGCAGATCTACCAGCTCAAAAAAATCTTAAGTTAAAATGATAAAATATTTTTCAAAACTTTTAAAATAATTCAAAATGACTTTATAATAAAGTTAATATTATAGTTAATTTTTTCCAATATTGATATTAGAACATATTGAATCGTATTAGGGTTAATTTAACTGAGATGGGTTGAATGAAGTTGAACAATGGAGGCTGTAGGGGCAATCGTTGCTAAGCAACGTGGCAGTTAGGATTACGAGAACTAACACTTCCTGTAAGGAATTATGGGTAATGTAGTTTTAGAGACCAGAGTGGTAAACTAATTTTAACTGACTGGAGAATGATTGAAATTTGGACTAAGATTGTTAGAGAACGAGCAAGACAGACAAACGCGCATTCAAACATTCACGCATGCCTGCATAGCTGAATCGCTCACACACATAGAAAAGAGAGAAAGATAAACAGAGAACTTTCACCTTACGCTCCCTCACTCACACACTGGCGGATCCACACAGAGAGAGAGAGAGAGAGAGAGAAAAACAATCGTTCATTAATACACACAGACATACCGAACATACATATTTCAGCGACAAACTAATTTTGGAATGAGAAATATTTTATCCTGACTGTGTTCAGTATTACTTAATATTTTTCATTATATTAAAAATATTTAAAACTTAGAATTTAAAACTTAGGATTTAAGGCTTATTATTAAGGTTAAGGAATATAAAAGGTATTATTAAAGCATTTAAAACTTATTGTTTAAAGCTCAATATATTGGATGGTTTAATCTACAGTGGTCAAAATAAAACCGGTCAAAGGAAAAAAATCTATATACGCACTCCTGCACCACCATGGCATAAAATACAGAATCTGGGTTCTGCCTGAGTCATAAAATACAGAATCTGGGTTCTGCCTGAGTCATAAAATACAGAATCTGAGTTCTGCCTGAGTCATAAAATACAGAATCTGGGTTCTGCCTGAGTCATAAAATACAGAATCTGAGTTCTGCCTGAGTCATAAGTTGTGGTACCAAAAAATGTTAAAACAAAAAATTTAAACCGGAGGTGGTGAGAGAAAGAGACAGATAAGATAGTAATCAATACGAAATCCACCGAAACAGATAAGGAGCAGGTAAGAAATCGCTGAAACAAATAAATACTCATAGAGTAAAAGACAGTAATTAATCAAAGCATAAGCTCACAATGAACGCAGGACCCCATATGGGAGTGTCCACTTGTGAACTTAGGCTGTAATAAATAAGATAGCCTGGCATCTATCTTGTGAACTGAAAAACCAGAGAAATAATATATTCATGCAGCACCACACAGACATACCCTCCCCAAAAACGTTGAGGATGTGTCTGGCGGTGTGTGATCAATATATATACAGAATGGACAAGCCAGAAAATAAAACGACCTAAATAAAGACCACTGTATTCTAAATAAGAGGATAATTTATGAGACATTCAGGGAATGTCCTCCCAGAAATATAAGGTGATAAAAAATGTTTTACTTGACTGACTCCCTGGCGGAGCTGTGTTAAACAGGAATTTAAAAACAGGCTTATAATTTATGAGACAAATCGTTCGGTAAAGACAATAAAATAAAATAAATAAAAAGGTATACTCATCAGATCAAGGTTTACATGGAGAAGTTACGTGGAGATCCCAATCACTGGACCATGGTAAAAATAAAAATAAAAAGATATACTCATCAAATCGATGGTTCAGGGATCCTGACCCCGATGGCTGGACCCTGTGGAATTTGAGACATGTCGAGAGTCAAGGGGCAAGTCCAAAGGTCCAGCGATCGCGTCCAGGTCCAAATTACTATAAAATAAAATAAAAATGTGATACTGTTCAAAGATAACCTTCATCTGAATAGAAGTGATAAATCGTTACACCCAGGGCTGGTTCGTTTGATACGTATTAAAACATGGTCTGCCAGGGGAAGAGAGTCTGACCGTACAGTTCCGGTCAATAGCTCAGTTCCCCCCCGTCCACCCTGTTTTAAACATATCCGGCTTCGATCGGACCAATTGATAGAGCTGTTATTTTTCCTTATCAACCAGATATATAGATATCGATACATGGCAGTACATCACATCGATATTTATATAAGTATTAGAACATTTTCATAAAAGGCGACAAAGAAAAACCAGACTCAGGACACAGGCAGCCATTGGATGTAGTGAAATATCTTGTATTCAGACAGAGAGAGTGGGAAGGTTACAGTATCAGCAAGTGTTCACGCATCATCGGTCGTCGTCTCTCTCTGCCGTTAAACAGAGAAAGCCCTGGACTTTAACAGCGTCCAGTAACATAAACATATGACATCATTGAAGATACATCGAGCGTCCAGCCATTAGAGGTGTCGTCCTACTATTGGTGGATAGTGATGATTACGTCGTCGTCAGATGAGGATGATGATGGTAGATGATGAAGATGATGAAGATGGTGTGACAGTTTATCTTTGAACAAACAGCGTCCACATGTCTCGAACAACACATTGGCCTCGGCACTGACCTGGTCACTGGTCAGTGGTGACTTCAGTGGCGCTAAAGGAATTGTTAGCAGAGAAGAACATCGAGATACAGTGTTCTCAAAACAACTGATAGCCACAGAACGCCTGTAGCTAGTTTGACCTTGTATAGACAGAGAAATAGCAGAATAGTACATGACAGAGTTTAGGCCAATATGAGCAGCTATTATATTAATTTGACATTTAAAGCAGGTTAAGGGCACTAGACAAATTATGATCAATCAAAATAACTCCATATTGGGTAAAAACAAAACAAAAAAAGCACCTGCTTACACTCACTCACTCACTCACTCACTCACACCAAAAGTTAAGAAAATGTATTTCTACCAAATAAGAAAAAAACCCAGAGTAGCATCACTGTATGCTACAGTAGTTGTTAAGAGCAGTTAATAAGAGCAGCCCACACCCAACCTTTTTTTAAATGTTTTTAAAAAATATACATATATTCATTGATTATCTTTACCACTTTTATATTTAAGTAATAAGTCAACCAGGGAAAACTTAACTTGTTCAATGGTGATTCTGAGATGGACAGATCACTTACTCTACGACGATTATAACTCAATCCTCCCAATATCCCACAAATGAATAGTTTTTTATTACTACCACGGCACCACACTAGCCTTGGATCAAGACTAACATACTATCGATTTTGACATTTGCATATCTATGATAGTCTTGGGCTGCACAATGCACAATGCACCCAGTGCCCTGGACCTTCACCAGTAAAGTCCGTATTTCTCCGAACGTGTACAAATGCAAAACATAAAGTGCTTACACTGTTGCCCCAAATGTTACATCACCCTTCGGAGTCTTTGTGCAATGTATTAGTCCATATTTCTTTTCAATATTGTGTTTCAATCCCGTCAGTTCCAGAACGCCATTCCCCCCTTCGTTTACTTCCTGTTTACATTGTCTGTAATTCCGGATTTCACCGGATGCGTTCCATCACTACCGCCCATTGGGAATTTCCAACAGAATCCGGCACAGACGGGATTAAAACACATATCTATAGAAAGAATACGTGCTAATTTAGAACACATGGTTCCTAATATTGAGTTAACATCCGGAGCTACGGGGTCAGCACTTTATATATTTTTGTTTGTACATGTACGGAGAAGTACGGGCTTTCCGCGCGGATGTTCAGTGATAATTGGGGAGATACGAAAGTAAAAGTCAGACTCGATAAAATACATCATAGTCTTGATCCAAGGCTACCTCCACACCACCTGGTGGCGCTCTGCTGTTTTCCAAAAAGCGGAAAGACAGCACCGGAAGTTGGTAGGGGGTTAGGCTTTGCAACAGCTTTCACAACTTTTGTTATAACCGCGACGTTCCTTTTAGGTATCAATTAGTTATCTTATTCATTGGTTAGGGTGAATAATATTCAAATTAACATACGGCACGACTGACTATTTGCAAGGTTTGTGGTTTTTGAACAAAATCCTCTTTGAATAACGACGCTAGCGACGGAGTGGCTGTTAGATAAATGCTATCGGTGTTTCACCAGTTTTTGTCTCCCGACTGTCGGGTGACGTTATTTAGGTTATAGAGGTGGATGTAGGGCTGTCACGATTAAGTTGACGATTAATTGTCATACAAATAATTGCGCTTAACGATTTAATTGTGTTTTTGGCATTGACCATTGGAACATATGAATCAAAATATATTTTCTGTTTGCCTCTTAGGCTTTGTAATAAAAAACATCCACTGGGCATATAACATATATATAATGACAAATAACTTAAAATATACAAATATTTGACTGACATATTTAATAATTTTATACAAAAAATAGGGGAAATAGCAGATCTACAAGCTTACAATGCGTGCGTTGTAAGCTTGTAGATCTGCTATTTCTGCTTAATTTTTTTTGACTATTATAACGATTATGCAAAATAATTGCGATTATCTCAAATAATTGTGATAGACTATTATGTAATATTGTAACAGGCCTAGGTGATAGCCACTTTATCAATTCAAGACAGCTTAACAAATTAAACGTTTTGTGTTTGCTCGTTTATGAAATAAATCTATTTGTTAATATTAAAAAATATAGTTATTTTAACCACTTAACCCCCAGCATCCATATTGGGGAAAGCCTTCGCAGAAAATAGCTGATCGACAAGCTTACAACGCCTTGCCTTGTCGAAATGCTATTTTGCAAAAGCTTTCCCCAAAATAACAGAAAATAGAAAATACACTGGAATAGAGCTCTGAGGGACTCCGCTCAACCACAATGGGGTTTAAGTAGTACATTTTCCTTTTTGCTGTCGTATTTGCCAATCCTGCTGAATTGCACGATATACTTTATAGGAATAATCTTAAAAATGTGTCCTACTCATATTATATGGTCGATGTATCATTTTTGATATGTGCATTGTGCTCAGATCACAGGTTGTCAAAGTGGGGGACGCCAGGGGTCGGGTTAGTGGAATGGAGTCAATGGACATGGAAATGAAAAATTAAATATAATGTTTTAAATATAATATGAAAATAGCAGATCTACAAGCTAGGGGTTGCAACAGAGACTATGGGGGTCCTTGGCATTGGAAAAGTTTGTGAATTCCTGTGCTACATTAGATTATATGCACTCAGCAATGCTGATTGTTTTTGGCACATCTCTCTGACCCTCTTGCTCTATTAATCTGTTTTCCCTTTTTTGCATGTCTAGATGCCAGGGTTTGACTTCCTGGATCGGGTAGAGCAGTATGTCCGCACAGGAACCTTCCCTCCTGAGGTTGATACAAAGGCGGCCAGGCATGTCGTCAAGAGAGCCAGCAAACAGTTCATTTATAAAGGTATGTAAGACAATGAAGCCCTGGCTTTTATGTCCTCATCATTTCTTTATCATTTGACCACATGAACCCTACCGTTCCTTTTCTGGGCATGTCATAATAGGGGAACATGGCAGATCTATGAGCTTGTAGATCTTTCAGTGACAATATTTGAGGTAGAGGTTAAAATTGGGGTACAAGGATAGAGCCCTGGGGGACCCTGGTCATTGAACTATATAGGGTTTAATTCATTAGAAATTATTGACATTACATTGATAAAGGTTATTTTGAAGTGTGTGAGCTACATAGTTGGATTTTGCTTTGAAATGCCGTGACCTCTGTCTGTCTGTCTGTCTGTCTGTCTGTCTGTCTGTCAGATAAGCGACTGTGGAAGTCATTTAAAGGTCGTCTCCTGAAAGTGGTCAGGAGTGAAGAGGAGATGGTAGAGATCCTGACACGTTACCATGAAGACAACGACCACGCCGGCCTACAGAAGATGGTCAAACAGATATTGGTGAGGTTCATGATTAATATAATAATAATTATTATAATGATCTGTCTGGATAGTGACAGGTATTGGTGCACTTACTAGACAATGGCAAATAATAATATTTCATGTTATTATGATTATTATTATTATCATTATAAAAAAATAATTCCTTGACAGTACATAGCACCACATTCATCCTACATAAACTGCTTCCCACCCGCTACACAATCCCACCTGGTTACACTAATCTACACAGACCACGTACAACACTCACAGTGCCCAGGGGTAAAAAGAAAAGAGTGGAAAAAATAAATAAATGTATATATGTTGACACTTCTGCAGTAGCCAGAATACAATACTTCAATGAAACATCAGTTCAACCTTTGAGGGAATTCAGATTCAAAATATGACAAATGGTTTCCAGAATGGTTATCATAATTGTAATGAATTTTGTGTAAAAGACAATTAGTCTTTTTTTGGTTCAGGTACTCCTTATTAAAGATGAATTCACCGGGTAAAAACACTTCTCTCATTGTATTGTCAAGAGTGCGTTATGTTGTAAATGACTGTGTGATTTCCTGTCCAGTCTCTGTACTTCTGGAGTAGTGTCACCGAGGCGGTGAAGGGCTGGTTGATGAAGTGTCCCCAGTGTCGGGTGAGGGCTCAGCTACATAAGACAGTCGGACCTCACAGACAGCAGTGTCTGGCATACTGCTGTGACAGCAACAGCTGGAACAACCCAGAATCTGTCACCTTTTACAGGTACGCTAACTAACTAACTTTCTTTTGTATCAAATGAATTTAAGACGTCTTTAGTTCCTCTGTTTTGCCCAGAAGTTGTTCAGTTTTGAGTTTCAGCTTTTCTTGTTCAGAATTTGTTAACCTTCACTTCAGATTAAGTTAATTTGCCTGTGTGCCTCTCTACCAGGTTTCCCAAAGACCCAGAGCTCCGGGACAAATGGCTCTCTGTGGCTCAGAGAGACAAAGGCTCCTTGCGTACTCTGTCCTGTCTCTGCGCCAAACACTTTGACGCTTCCTGTTTTCTGGTCGACACCGAGGGTCAAGTGACTCTGAAACCAGACGCTGTTCCAACCATCGTGGCTGCCACTTTACAGGAGGATGAGGTACATACAGTACATGCCTGTTAGGACTGGCTAGTGGGTAATTTGTGTGGTCTGCTGCTGGGATGAATATAGACAAATTCTGTTCTCAAAACCAGAAACAAATAATTGTGCTACACCAAATAGAGTCTGCCTCCCTCTTTTCCTGTTTTGATAATTTGTGAAACCAATAAAAAGGTGTGAAACAATTTTGTGTGATTTGAGGTCAGAATAATGATTCATACCTACTCAGTAACGATGCAAGTCGAGAACCAATACCCAAATGCAAATGCATTCTCACTCCTCGCATAGGCTACACAGCAAGCAACACAGCATTTTGGCTTCAGTAGCTGCTGCTGCCAGTATCCCATCTTCACACAACAATGCCTCAGCCACGTCGAAGAAGAGAAAGATACTCGTTCAAAGCAAAGTGTGAAGTTGATCAGTCAAACGGTGCCCGAGTTTTGCCCAGGACAGACAGACGGACAGTCAGATACAGTCAGGAAGACAGAGACAGATTTTGTGAATTTGTAGATAGATTCTCATTCAGGAAAAGATTTAATTGATAATATGTTAGTTACAGTACCTGCTGCTATTAGTCCATAATGGTCTGTGTTGTTTGTTTCTAGCTGCCCATTGCTGCAGAGGAGGACTCCCTCCAGATCTCCTCCCTGGAGGAACTCATCGCTGCCTCGGATGCTGCAGAAACCATAGAAACCACAGAACGCCCTGAACCCAGAATGGATCTTCCAGAACACCAGTATGCCTTCCCTCCTCCAGAGAATAACAGAACCATGCAGTTGGGGCAGCAGACTGGCTTGAGGAAGACCTCGGAACCATGCTTCGTTATGTACGACAACATAGAGAGGTAACTGAGTACTCAAAATGCTGAAACCAATACTACTATGATATGATCAGTTATGTCATGACCATGAACCTTTTGACCCAAAAGTTATTCATCTCTTGGCGGTAGTAGACCGAGTATTACCAATATCTGGTCAACAGCCAGAAGGGGCGAAAACACAATAAGTAAAAATCAAATCATGTGGACCTTTTTTTTTTAATTCTCATGTTGTCACTTACAGGTATCTGAAACACGGAATCATACCTCAGCAAACGAAGAGTCATACTTTTATCCTTAGAAGAGCTTCCAGGCGCTTTGGTGTGATCAGTAAGGAAACACACACACACACACACACACACACACACACACACACACACACACACACACACACACACACACACACACACTTGTTAATTGTTGTTGATGTTCAATCACTGACCTGGTATCAGTTAACATTGAAACGATTAGATCTATCTATCCCTAACCCAAGATTAATTAAAGAGCTAGTTTAAAATGACTGTTAATTGATCATCTGTGTTTCAGACGGAGTGTTGATGTACACAAAGGTCTCCCCTCCTGTTAAAGTCCTACGCAGCAGAGATGAGGTACAATCGTACAGTTATTACATTTCCTTTTTAAACTGTTGATCATCTGTTCATCCTGGGATGTGTTCTCTATACAGCAACACCTTGCTTCATGTTTGCACAGGTTTTAGTCAAGCATGTATAAATTAATGTTCCTTGAAAGATTGGTTAGGATGATGAGGATGATGATGGTGATCTCATCAGCCACATAACGCTTTACAAAGAATAAAAAATGGAAAAGTAAACAAACAAAAAAAATTGTAAAACCATCAGAAGTAATAAAAATACATGTGAAAAACAATCTAACAAACGCACCAATCGTATCATTTGTTTGTTTCTAGGTAATAGCGGTCATGCGTCATTTCCATGACAACCAGGGTCACCGGGGTCAGGGTATGTGTCATCGGTCCATCGTGAAGCAGTTCTACTGGGCCACGCTGAGCCGAGACCTGGCCACCTGGGTCTCCACCTGTGACACCTGCATCAACAGACCCAAGAAGAGACGTTTCAGATGTAGCGTCTACAACTGTACCAACTACTCTGGACCCATAGAGAGAGGACTGGGCATGACCTTCCACAAGTATGGGACATCCTCATCGTCATCACAAAACAATTTGTTGCTGTCGGGCAGAAACCTATTATCTTTTTGTGTTTTTTTGTAATACTACAGAGTCACACAAAAGTATCAAAAGTAGCAGATCTTTAACGGTAAAGTAACGGTTTCCACCTGACAGACAAATTATTTTGATTAGTGATTAATCTGTCAATTAGTATGCAATACATTTAGACAATATTATTATTGTCATTGTAAAATTCATGGTAAATGCTCATCAGAAGTTATCTGGACCCAAACATACGTCTTTTATTTTTCATATTCTTTTATTTCAATTTTTTATAAATATTTGTATTAGTATCACGTAAAGTTGACATTTTGACAAGTTGGCAGTTACACATTTTTTTCCTTTTCTCCCCTCCCCACTGACCTGTGTTTTATTTGTAGGTTTCCTGTTGACAACCCTACTCTGTTGACTCGCTGGCTGAGGAACCTGGGTCGACCACACTGGCATCCTAGTCTCTGGTCCTCTGTGTGTTCATCTCATTTTACAGAGGACTGCTTCGACCGCAGCGAGGGAGAGGTTTGCCTCCATCCAGATTCTGTTCCCTCACTGTTCATCTACAGTGACCCTGTGGTGAGGAGACAACACCTGATTATTATTCATATATTTAAGATTTGTATTAATTTCATGCTGGAGAGAGAGACTGTAGACTAGTAGCTAAAGGGGAAGATTATGCCGATTCAAAGCCACAGAGTGGCAATAAGGTCTGTAATGTACCAGTATGATATGCGCACAACAACAACAAAAAACAATTGATTTGTGAAAGTCACATTCATAAAGCATTCATAAGCCACTCGAGTCAGAACTGTCCTTACTTCATTCGCAAGGCACCAAATTCAGAGAACCATGCCAGGCAGGCATGACTTCAGAACTGCAGCATATATGAACTTCCTCTGTTGCACCAGACAACATACCGTAATCAGTTTACAGATAAAGCCATGATCAAAACAGACTTACACCTCAGGAATGACTGTAACCATGCTCCTGCAGAACCAAGCCAGAATCACCCCAACCCAGCCGGCTCCACTGGAAGCAGTCACGACCCAAGACCAGGTACTGACCCGTTGTTTACTAGTTAACAGGTTTTAATCCTGTTAATCAGCTGCTGCAGAGAAGCTATTTATCAGCTAAAGCACAGCTACAGTAAATGCCACAAGACATTTTGTTGCCTTATTTTCCTTTGTTATTTGAGCAGATATTCTTTGCTAAGTATGATGCGGTGGAGCGTTACCTTCGTAGAGGGCACTACCCTCCAGGACTGAACGGTGTGGAAAAAAACACCTTGCGAAGATTTGCCAAGAGCTTTATCATCAAAGGTACAAAGAAAATCTAATGGAAACAAACTTAAATGAGCAAATAATTGAACTACTGTCTTAATAATATCAAGAATGGTAGAAGCGTGGTGCACCCTGGTGGTCCAACCAGATACTGTAATATTGTTTTTATTTAGGCATTAGAATCAGAATCAATTATTAGAGGAGTGTAGCATTGCTGCGTTTAACTCATGTTGATATGAAAATTCAAACTAGTCATATCTTGTAAGTGCCGTTTTATTTCGTTGGACAGACCAGATGTTTCATTTTTTTCCTGACGTGTGATAATAATGTGTTCTTGCATCCAGATGATGAGCTGCATATTGTTCGAGGAAATCGCGTTCGTCGTGTTCTGAGGAACAGAGAGGAGGTGGAGATGGCGTTGGTTAGTTACCATGACGAACTAAACCACCTTGACCTTGATAAATGCATCCGCCTGCTCAACGAGAGGTAACGCTAACTGTTGTAGATTAAGTAGTTGCAAACCTCCGCCATGGAGGCAGCTTGGACTTAATCCCTAAAGTGTTGTGGTTTTTTCAGGTGTTTCTGGAAGACAATGAGACCAGATGTGGTCCGCTGGATCGACAACTGTTCTCAATGTTCTGCTAAAAAGGTCAAGAAGATAGAACCTCAACAAGACCCCAAACAGAGTCTGGGTTCCCCACAGATCCCTTCTGACTCCCTTGCCAACAGGTACAGTATGGGTGGAGAACAGAGAGGGTATGTGTATTGATCTAGTTATTTAGCCACTTGAACCTTAGCATTCCTATTCGGGGGCCAACACATTCTACAAATTTAGCAGATCTACAAGCTCTTGTAGATTGGCTAAGATATTTGGTGTAGAGGGAAAAGAGGTGGAGGCCTAGCATACACCTCTGGGGGACTTTGGTCAATGAATATAGGGCTTAAGTGGTTAAGACGCTTGAGACATTTAATCAAGAATACTCACAATTTCCCTTTCTCTTCATCCGGACAGTGACTATGATGATGATGACGACGACGACGACGATGACGACGACGACGACAACAACAACGATGATGATGATGACGAAGATAGTTATGAAGAAGACGATGATGAGGAGGAAGAGGAGGAGGAGGAGGAGGGTGATGTCAGAAAGCACCAATCAAAGAGCAGAATGGTTTGACAGTTTCTCTGCTCCTTCCACACGCACACGCACACACACACACACACACACACACACACACACACACACACACACACACACACACACACACACACACAATTGACCAGGGCTTTTTGTGTTATCCTTTTAACAATCATTGTAAACTGTACGTCTGTACAAATTGCAAACTGTTAAATGGATTCCTGGCTAATAAGCCAAACATGCCTTAATGCATTATAATTGCCCCTAAATGTAAAATTAAAAACACCTTAAATATTTTGATTAAATATTGCTTTGATGCTCATATTAACCGTACAAAGTATTAAGTTGTTTTTCATTAGCACATACAGTACATTCCATAGGGCTGGACCACAGATGGACAAATGACATCATCAACTTGCGACGGGAGCGGTCCCTATTGAGTGAAAGACGTACTATTTCTAAAATAAATAAAATATTTAAGGTGTTTTTCATTTAATTTTTTTTGTTACATAGGGCAAATATAATCTATAAGGCATATAAGGCTCATTAGCCAGGGATCCTTTAAATAAAATATTCAGTCAAAAAACAAAAGCTCTCTTAAGTTTGATGTATTATTATTATTATCTCCAACAGACTGAGCAGACTTCAGGAGATATCCCTGCGCCCTCCCCCTCCCAACCTGAAATCTCTATCACCTCCACACAAGAAACCTCCATGCAGCCTCAACCACCAAGCTCCACCCCTTCCCAGTCCGAAGACGCCACCATCACCACTCCCTCCCAGACAGAAACACCCGACATCCAACTCGCAACCATCAACTGCACCGACGAGACCGAAGCACCTCCTTCCCCCTCCTCCCCGTCAACTCCTCCCAGCTCTCTGATTTGGGTGGTTCGGAGAGTCTCCACGCAGCCTGTCAGCCCCTCACAGCCCCAAATCCAGACCGAGGAGAACGAATCTGAGAGTCAAAGCGGCACCGAGCCCCAGAGCCCAGTCCACTTCGAGATCATTTCCCAGACTCAAATACAGACACAAGCCGACCCGATCCATGAGCAGACAAGTGAGTGTGAAGTTCAGGCTCAGGACCAGAGCGACGCTCCTGATCAGCAACCCCTCCAGTTCCACTTCATAACCCATCCTCAAACCGAGTATGAGACAAACTCCCAGCCACAACCTGAGGTCCAAACGGAGGTGAGCGTGACTGAAACTCAGGATCAAAGCCCTGCCCACATACATGCCCACATACAACCTCAACCCAGTCTTCAAGCTGAATTCACGCCCAGAGCCCCGCCACAGGCAACCCCAAAACGCAGCTCTCAAACACTACCACAGAAGAAGAGAAACGGCGCATCTAAACCAAAAGCCAGTACCCAAAAAGCTAAACTCCAGACCTCAAAAGCAAAACAAACTCAAACCCAGGTCAGCAGCGGGGCCCAGGCCAAGAAGAGAAAAGGTCCAGAGACAAAGTCACCAGCTAAGAGAAATAAGTCTGGTTCTGTGTTGGAATCAGCTGGGTCCCAGAAAACCAAACCGTGGACCGTCTCCAAGTCTGTCTGGACAGACACCATCAAGAGGCTAAAAACCGAGGAGAATAGGTGTGTAAATATATAGAAGTATACAACAGTTAGTGAATTTGGGTCGAGTAATTTGATAGGGCAAGAGGCATTCCATGAGTGCTGATACACAGTACAGCAGCTCTGGAGCTTGTTACATTTTGTTGATGACATATCACTCTGCTATGTATATATGGTAATATACAATTACTAAAAAAGTAGTTATTTAATAATTGACAACATTATAAACTCTTTACTCATTACTCAAAAGCAATATCACTACACATTGCAGACCATCAACACAATCTTTAATTAATTTATAAATTCCACTGTGCTGTTCTATTATACTAGTATTCTCATATTTCACATATTCCTTGCTGCTACAGAGACCCACAGACAAACAGCCACAGTAGAACTAAATTCTTTAGCTTTATTGTGTTAATATATACTATATTTTCTGTATCATTGTACACATTTGAATTCAGGGAAATCACTTAAACCCTACTCATAATTGTTAAAAAATATCTGATATTTAGATATCATATTCTTTAAGATTTCTGACCATTTTCACCAATAATGACATGCCCAAAATAGGGAAGTCATGTTGAAGGTTGTTAAATAGATTAAATAATCCATATCTTTGTGTGTCTGTCCATTTGTCTGTGTAGAGACCAACCAGTTGACCTAGAACCTATAAGGGAGGTTAAGGTGCAGCAGGCCAGGGTGATGGTGCAGCACTGTACTCAGGCAAGGGTGAAGGTGAAACCGGCTGTGGATGGAGCAGAGGCTCAGTGGGCAGAGGTATACAATACAATCACTAAAACTTCAACTCATGGAATTTGATGTGGTTGGTGTCTCTCTGTCTAGACATCTGTCAGTCTGTCCATTCAGAATCTGTTTGTAATCTCTAGACAGGAGCGCCAAACTTCAATCGTTTTCATGTCCACTTCATGTCTTCTGTGTCCTATACCCTTTGTCCTCAGATCCAAGAGGGAATGGTGGTCTATGTGTGTTTCTTCCAGGGAGCCACAGAGGACATTGTTAAAGAGATGGGTAAGATAATAAAAAAAATCCAAGCTGACTTAAATAAAAAGAAACCGCATATGATGACGTATAAATGACCCAGAAGTTGTTGTATTTCATTGAGTGGTTACAGCTAACGTAAATAAATACCAGTAGTACTAAAGAAGTTCTTAACAAGTCAAATCATATTCCATTCAACAGCCAACACTCTGATGAAAGCCAAGTTGTTCCGGAACACCTTGAAGCGTCCGTCTTCTGTTCTAGAACTCCCGGGCAGCGTTCTGCTGATTCCACAGGACTCGCTGGTCGGAGAACAGCAGCTCCTCAAGAGAAAGCGGCTCCAGTACGACAAGGCATGTGCGATGTGGTGGGGTGCTCAGCTGTACGCCAAGCTGGTCTCTGCCTGCAAGAACATAGTGGAGAAGCATGCGTCCACATCAGCGCTGGGGATCACCGTAGAACATGGGACCTATGGTCAGAAACAGGAGATAGTCCTGACCTCCTCAGAACCACTCACACACCTACTGGAATTTTAGATGTCTGAAAGACAGCCGTGATGGTGTTACACAAAAACTGGTGACCTATGGAATTCTGTGATGCCACAGGGTCTAGATTGAGCATTTTCAGCAAATCCTTCGTTTACTAATCCAGCACAAAACTAGCTGAGCTGGGTCACAATGTGAATATGTGATAATACAGAATTCAATAGGTCATTGAAAAAATGGGACATTCACCTTTGCAACAGTAATGCATTATGTTCGCATGAACATAAAAACATGCCTGATTATAATAGAGCCGTGTAAGTAGAGGGTTACATGGTATTCATAATTTATTCACACGGTGCAGAGCCACAGGACACCCTACTGTATATAAAATATAACATTTCAGGGTGCACTTAGTCAAGAATCTGTATAAATGCATGTATACTGGGTTTAGTTTTACACCAGGGTGGCAGTGGCCCAGGAGATAGCGTGGTGTCCTGGAATCAAAAGGTTCCCTGTTCGATCCCAGATTATCCCGTCAATGTGTCAAAAGTGTCCTTGAGCAAGACGCTGAACCCCTAACTGCTCCCCAAGTGCTAATCAACAGCTGCCCACTGCTTCTAATTAAGATACACAGTAAAATCCCCAGTGTTCATTTATCTATGGACAAATGGACCGGTCGAAAATGTACACTGAGGATTTTACTGTGTGAGTTTAAATGCATGGGACACGTTAAAAGTACTGTATTTACAAATTCACTTGGCCAATGAAGGTTTCTTTACCTTCCCCACCAGGAGTTTCCCTGAATAATTTAGTTTCAAGATGTCATTACACCATGTAAATTAATTTAAGTGAATATCGGATAGAGTTTTTGCCCTTTCACTTTTTTTTTTAAATATAGGAATGCATAAGTGTTTGTGTTAAACATGATGCCTGATAATAAACCGATGTATAGATACATTAAATTGTTTCATTGTATTTATAATTCATTGTCTGATTTGTGTAAAAAACGAATATAACATTCAATGCTGCAATATTGAATAGAACATGGAGTACATGATAGGAGTAAGAAAAGTACAAATAAAACTAAATGGGCCTGTTTTTCCGTTGGCATTTGACAATTGGAATAATAGAAATGCAAATGTATTGTCATGCTTATAAAGCACACAATTAGAATAAAAAATTGACTGAGCAGACAAACACATGGATTTCTGCTTTCTGAAGCTCTCTTGATGCATATTCCCAAATTAATGTTTATTAAACCTATATCCCTCTTCATTACTAAATAAACATTCGAGAAAGAATATACACTCAAGCTGCAATGACGGGTCCAAGCGGATTGGGAGCAATTTGGATTATTTTTGTATTATATAGTTAATGAAACTAGAATTATCAGAATGGATCAGACACACTTTAGGCACAGCGCCCTAGGCAACCGTGAACCACCTGACCTAGATTGTCTGTGCCTAGAAACGCCCCTGAAAGGTTCGGGGGCCCTAAACCGGTGGTTCTCAAAGTGGGGTCCTTAGGGGGGTACCAGGGGGTCCCCAGCAAAATGAGTTAATAAAGCGTCACGATCATTTTAACCGCTTTATCCAAAGGTAAACTGACTGAAGGAGACTCGCTCACTGCATGGAGGTTAAGGGAAAAACTCCTTAGACAAGACTTAAAGAACATTTTCTATATTTTTAGATGCCCATAATGTGCTCAGTGGATTAAAAAGCAAACGTTTCTGTGCTCCCAGGACCTTCGTCAGTGCTATAATGGTGGGACACAGACAAATACACTGCTTTTATAGGGTGCTTGATCACCTCAGTTCAGGTGCTGAGGATCACTACTCAAGGTCATTACCATGGTTACCGTAGGGCGTGGACAAATCAATTGCAGACAGAAAAAACAGGATTACACATTTGTGTTACATTTGAATCATGAAGTTCACTATATAAACAGTTTATGCATCCAGTCCAGTCATGCCAGCATTCTTTTGATACACATTTTTGAAAAACATTTGTTAAAACAGTAACATTAGTAACATTTAAGGATTTTTTAAATAATGTATACAAATTAGTACAAAATAAGATAAATGCAGGGTTCCTATAGGTAGCATTGGAGGGAAAGGTCTTCATTCATGCCACCCGGGTTAACAGATTGCAAGTGAAAAATCCATCTGGATTCAGTTTGTAAGAGTTTTGTGTCTAAATCACCACATCTTCTTGACTTTTTAACTTGTTCTATCACTGTGAATGACAGATCTGCTACAGAGTGACCGGCTTCCATAAAGTGTCTGGCAATAGGAGATTTAATGTCCTTGCGTCTGATGGCACTCATGTGTTCTATAATGCGGACTGGTCTGGATGTTGTGCCTACATGGAGATTACATTTACAGGAAATCATGTAGACTACATTGGAAGAACTACAGTTGACAAATTGTCTGATGGTGTATTGTTTGTTAGTGACTGCACTTTTAAATGTGTTCATTTTCTTGGAGTATTTACATGCTACACAGTGTAGACAAGGGTAGAAGCCGGTAACTCCATCAAGCCGCCCCGTGTGTTGCTGGGGGGGTATGTAGCAGTCTGCATTCACCATATAGTCCCTGATGCTTCCACTAACCACTTTATCCATTAAAAAAGCAGATCTACAAGCTCACAGCGTGTGACTTGGTGCTGCGCTGCGAGCTTGTAAATCTCATTTTTGGGGGGAAAATGTTGAATAATTTTCTTTTTTTTTTAACGCAAAACTTCTCTTCCCTCCCTGGCACAAAACCATTTCAGATGGGGGTCCGCGGCCATATACACATTAATTTAGGTTTCCTTGACATGAAAAAGTTTGAGAACCCTAAACAACTATTGCATTGTAGGGCAACTAAAGAACAACAACTTTTCTGTAGGAAATACGTACCATTAATGTTGTGGTTGCAAAGGTATTAAATGATTGCCCGAGTCCCGTGGTCAGAGTTATGGTCCGTTTCTGATAAATATGAAGTAGTTCCGGTAGATTAGTAGATTTGGTGGGGGCCGCTCATTAAAAATAAATTAATTAAAAAAACTAGCGTCATTTGTATTGTTGACCTATTTCTACCATATAGAGCAGGTTTCGTTCAATTTCGACCCCTCTGTCACATGGTACTAATGTTTGTGTCCAGAATCACTGCGCCGCGGCAGCTTACTCACGCACAAAATATATGACACAAAAAATAGTACCATGTGACAGAGGGGTCGAAATTGAACGAAACCTGCTCTATATGGTAGAAATAGGTCAACAATACAAATGACGCTAGTTTTTTTAATTAATTTATTTTTAATGAGCGGCCCCCACCAAATCTACTAATCTACCGGAACTACTTCATATTTATCAGAAACGGACCATAACTCTGACCACGGGACTCGGGCAATCAATTAATACCATTGCAACCACTACATTAATGGTAAGTATTTCCTACAGAAAATACTCAAAAAATCAGACCTAACCCTTTAAGTAAAATTTTAAGGTAGGCCTATTTTGTTTTTAATTAATTCAATTTAGTTAATTCATGTATTTTCTGGTGATGGAGGTACATGATAGATGTATATTAATTCATATATTCACTGTGTACATTTATATTTAATGATAGACTGTTCACTCATTCAGAGATCCATTGCCGATATCTGGGCACGATATTGTTTTATTCTTATTTATCTTGTTTGGTTCATGACTCCTACCTCTCCTATGTTTTATTCTCACTGCTGTTGCTGCTATGACACCTGGATTTACCTCCGAGGATCAATAGATTTATCTCAAATCTAAAAATCTCAAAATATCGAGGGCTTGGAGCGCAAAGGATGTAAGTAATATTTTCAGAATTTTACAGGAGAGCAAAAACAACCTTTTCATGATTGTAATTATTTAATCAAAAGCAACATAGCAATCTATACTTTTATAATGATGTGGTCTTACTGACATGATACTTACCATACTGACATGATAGTCTACTTACCATGATAATGACATGATACTGACCAAGCCTTTATTATAAAAAGTAGAAATTATAATGACCTTTTACCCTCTGATAGAGCTCATAGAGACCTTTAAAATTATATTAAAAAATCAGTTTAGCCAAAAATGTCACATACGCCCTTTGTGCTCCAAGCCCTCGATATTCTATGTGGATATTAATAGACCCCTTAACAGACGACGTCACACTGGCTGCACGCAGCCAGTATGCGCGCAACGAAACCCATTATATCAGGTCTCGTTAGGACGCGTCTCACTAGCCAACACACACAAGAGGGGGTTGGGGTGTGCTGAAACCAGTGCACCCCGAAACAGGTTGGGAATTGGTTGCGTGAAACAATCACCTGTGCGTCCAGGCTCAATGGGCCTCATTCAGCAATAAATTCGTAAGTTGTCTTCTTAAATTTCTTCCTAAGTGAATTCCTAAGAGAAGTCGAGTCAGATTCATGAAATGTTCTTAGGTTCTGCCTGCAGTCACACCTGTGTGTGATTGCTGCACACAGAAATCACAGGAAATCACACAGAGAAATAAAGTTGAGAGAATGAAGTAAAGAATACCTAAACTAAAGCCTAAAGATGGTGGAACACCAGACTCCAAACATAAAAATAAATAAATATTTCTGTGGAGGTACTTCTGAAGTGAACAAAAAAAAATGTCTTTCTTTCTTTGGCCCCTGGTCGTGGAATGATCTCCAGACCAAACTCAAATTGGCTGCTCTAATTCCCTTGAGAAGCTTCAAAAGAATCGCCATAGTTTTATTCACAAACAACTGCACCTGTCCGGAGGTTTACTAGCCTAGCGGTAGGTTCTTGGTTATTTGTATTGGTTGTACACTGTGTGTATTACTATTTCTTGTTTGACTTTTGGCTTTTTTCTATTGTGAAAAGTGTATCATTAGGAGTCTTATCTTATGTATTTGTGATGTATCTTGGATGACTATTTTGTTGTTTGTTTTTGTACTTGTATGTTAAGCTTAGACTGTGTAAATTTAACGCTGCATCTTGGCCAGTTCCCACTTGAAAAAGAGACTGTGTCTCAATGTGTTTTTACTGGTTAAATAAAGGTTAAATAAAAAAAATAAAAAACAGCAAATTATTTAATTTAATTAATGAATGTATTTTATTATTTCTCTCACATTAATCAACATATCACCACTCGATATCAATGTAAATTTGCTGAAATTAGCTGTTAAAAATGTTATCCATATTTAATGTTCAGGAGTAGCGTTAGTAGTGGATATAAAACATTTTAGTACTGAAAGCTGGTGGGTGGATATAGAGGGTCTTTAAGGTAGCAGCTGCTTGGTATGTAATGGGGTGGAAATAGGGGTGTGGTGGGTGATATGGTGGTGCAAGGAGGGGTGTAGGGGGCTGTGTGGGGTATGGGGATGGGTGTGACGGGTGGGTATAGGGGGGCTTTCAGGTAGGAAGGGGACTTGAAAATGGGGGTGTGGCGAATGTCGGGATATGGGGGTGGGGGTATGGGGGGGCGATGAGGGTGGGTTGGGTGGGGGGTTATGGGGTGGGTATGGGGCTTGGGCTTCAACTCAACTGGGTCTGTTTGGGTTAGATGCATTTGGCTGCAGACCCCCACCTGAAAATATTTTCTGCTAGGGAAATGTTTTCAAGATTTATCAAAATGTTTCGAAAATAGCCGATCTACAAGTTCAAGATTGCCAGTAATGGGACGCGTTGTGAGCTTGTAGATCAGCTATTTTCAAACAAAGTATAAAATAGGGTTAAAGTGATTAAACTGTTCCTCGTTTGCTGTGGACCCCCTGGAACAGCTTCAAGGACCCCTGGGGGTCCCCAGACCACACCTTTGAGAACCTTTTTTGCTCTAAAGATATGATAAAAAATATTATTGTAATTTAAATCCTATATTATACAACTGTAGAATTGAAGAAACTTCGAGAAATAATTATTTTTGCACAAACATATCACACTTAAGAACTCAAAGGCCACCCTAAGAGTGCTCTCTAGTATGCGTAGATTTCTTCTTAACTTAAGAACAAATTACAGCTAAGAAAACATTTGTGAATGCCAAAATCTCTTAAAAAACTTCTTAAGTGGGAATAAGAACAAATTTGTTCGTAAGTACGGTTCATGAATCGGGCCCAATGTTAGTAAACAAATAATTGGTCTATATGGTGTAATTCCTCTGACATCAAGGGCTTCATTGAATTCCCTGTACACTTGAAGGGCATTTTCAATAGCAAATGGATTGAGGTGAATACATTCCAGGTTGTAGGGATATGCATCTGGGAGGATCTGGTAGCTGTTTTTAGTTGGGAGAACTCTGGTGTTTGCACTAACCTACTAGGCTGGTAGCTGGTAAAAAGATTTTACAAAGATTCCGGATCAACTCTGTGGTGGATAACGAGCACTTTATTTCAGTACCGTTACTATAACTGGCATAATACAACAACAACCTGTTTTTTTCCCCCATAAACTGACCCACTGAGCATTTTTCGGTCTAATAGACGTACAAAACACGTCTAAATGGCCCCTATACGGCTAGGCTAAAACAGGTTTATAATTGGTCTACTGGTGAAAGTTTTTTAGCGGTATAGGTTTAGCCTAGCCGTTTAAAAGACGTCTATTCAACGTCTATATATATACCTCTTAGACGTCTAAATAACAGCTAATATACGTCTAAAGCTATATTTAGACGTTTGTTAAAACGTTTATTTTTATATCAAATGTATACCCCATAGACGTTATTTAGACGTCATTTAAACGTCTATTTAATTATAAGGATATGAATACTTATAATTAAACCCAGACGTTTAAATAAGATATAAACTTATTAGCATTAGATAGACTACCTTTACAAGACATATATTAATTTAAAAGCCTCAATATTTAATGCAGATCCAGCTTCTCTATTTAAAAAAAAAATACTAAAGGGAACAAATTTAACCTGTTATCCTTACCTTGATAAATGTGGTAATGTAGTCCCAGGATGTTCTGACAATGTATTTACATTGTTATATTTATGGATATTTTAAACAGGTTTGAGTGTAACACTAATGTCATTTGTACTGTACAACAGGATATAAATAAATGTATTTATGTTAAGATTTGACTATCCCTCAACTACATTTCAATCACAACATGTATAACTTGTAAGTTAATGCCTTTGAACACTGCCTCCAGGGACAAATCTAAGGCATTCTTCTTCTCACCATACCAATACTCATCAAATATATCTCCACATTCCACTTTGAAAGGTTAGGCCTACAGTATATATTTGTCCTGAAAGAGGTATTTTTTAGAGCCTGTTAAAAATCCTTGTGATATTATCACTATCAATCCTCACAGGTTGATCAATTCTTGAAAGTGGCCAAAGAGCACAGAGATTGTGAAACAAAGCAAAAACTGCATTTCAAAGCAGTGACCTGGCTTAAAAATCTTGAAAATGATTGACCAGGAGAATAAAAGTGTGACAGCAACATTATGAAATGGCTTGCAGCAACAAAGAAACACACAAGGCTAGGAACATGCATGCATGACACACACACACACACACACACACACACAGGATTATGGTGGTATGGTGCAGACTTCAAATTTTCAAGGGGTGAGTAATCGATAGTCATTTTGGGGTCCTTGGGGTCCTTGTCCTTGGCCTCTTGTACCCCCCCCCCCCCTGCCACTTCGAGCTGGCGCCTGCTTGAAGTGGTCGGCTATTGAGGCGCTGACCTGGGCCTCCGTTGCCTCTGCAAAATTCTGCCGAACAGCTTCTGCAATCAAAACGATGACAAATATCTACTCTCAGACTTGACAGTAGCCATTACAGAGATTGCCACATATAGTCCAGACAAATTGTCATTTGTTAATGTATGTCATCATGTCAGTCACACATTTATAACATGAAGAAGCATCAACAAAGAACTAGCACAGACAATTGTTCTATTTACCCTGGATGAGGGAAAAGAAGTTTGTACTCTTGAACGCCCTCTTTTTTTGCTGCCCACCACCGGACATATTGTATTTCCGCATCAGGCCATTGGTGAAAAGTCTGGAACAGATTTTTTTTTAAAGCAGATACATTCTCAACAGCATGCGCTAGCAGCTTGTAATGAAGACAATGTATATGGAACAGCAATAATACACTGACTACCACATTGGAACCCCCCCCCCCCCCCCCCACATTATATTTCTTTTTCTACAGTGTCATGTTATTAAACTTCAATTTGTATTCATACCTGTCCAGGATCTTTCTTGTACATGCCCTCACGTCGTACCCCCCAATGTGGGACAGCTTTGAAATCTGTATGATATTACAAATTATCAACATTGATGTAATCGTTTTGAATTCAAATGATTTAAAGCATATACTTTTTTGTATTTACCATTGAACGTCGGAATCGTTGCTTCTCCAGCTCCTTAGACATGAGGTTGAACTCCTCCTCGTCGTCTATTGGCAACGCTCCACCCTCATCATCACTTTCTCCCCGATTGTTGAGTGTCCTCAATTCATCGAGGAGCTCCAACAGCGTCTCCACAACGATCTTCTGAAACTCTGAGTAAAAAAACAACATATTAACCTAAACACTTGCCTTAACAGATATGACCACTTTATTTCAAATTATTTTAAAACCTTAAAATACTTCCATTCTTACTTTTCTCGGGCATAGGGTAGTCGTACACCTTCTTCTTTGCTGTTAAATTATAGAATGAAACAATAAATGTTGTATTAAAGGTTGAGAGTCTGGTGTGGCTGGCTATGTGATGCTGCTTTACTTTTGGCTTGTCAATACATAAAATGAATTGTTTTCCAAGATCAAAATCTTCCTCTCTCCCCCCCAGTAAGATCACTGCCAAACTTGATAAAAATGTACCTTTTGTAATCCTGGGACTTTTTGGCCCTCTACTTCCAACACGCTTTCCTGATGGTGAAAGACAAGCCAATTACATTTCATACTTGCGACATCACTATTTAAGATTACTGCTATAGTCAATCTGTACCTTGTGGGGTCTGGCCATTTCTGAAGACTGACGGTCTATTTGGTGGGCTAGGAGTCTCTGTTGGGGGAGGGGGTAAAGGAAGTAACTCATCTTACAAAGTCACCAGTTACACTGTATATCACTGTGAAACTAAATACTTTTTTACCTTGTTGAGTCCTTTGCCTTGGACTCCTTCGACTTGGAGTGCGATGCCCTGTTGAGGGCAAAACAAATCAAATTGCACATCTTAATTACACCATCGTCATCACTGTTACAGCAAATACAAATCTATCTTTGATAGTCCTGTTTTTTTGATTGAAACTATAGCCACGGTCCACTGGGGTGGAAAACAATTAAATTATACATCCAAATTAAATCTTTGCTATGCCATCTCAAAATCTGTCAGCCTTGCCATCTACACTTACAGTTTGATCTCTGTGAGAGAACATCCCTGGCTAGTCTAGTAAGCCGGATGTTGCTGTCATCTGCAAAAAAAAAAAAATGTTTTAATGTTACAGCTTTCACATACAGATCTATTATATAATCAAATAAAATGTAAAACATTTTTCTCTGTACTGCGAATATCATCTGTTGATGACAAAAACTTCAGTCGCCGACTGCACAATCACCCTTGTGATCACCTCTGGGGGGGGGGGGGGGGCAATTCAATTTCTTATTAACAGTCACCATTGTGATCTCTGCTATAATCAATAGAATTTACCTTGTGGGGTCCTGGCTCGAGTCAGTACTGGACTGCGTCTAACTGTGGGGGGGGGGGGGGGGCATACAGTAGTATTGAATAAAATACACTGTATTAGTTCAATGGATTTAGATCCATGTTGTGTTTCTAACCCATGCAGTCAGTCAGTCTGCCCTGCACAGTCTGATAGAAAGCACAAAGCCTTAATAACAGAAACAGTCTGCCTCATCCAGGCAGTTGGACAGTAGTCACTTTGAGTGTCAGTTGGGACAAACGCAGTCAGTGGGGCAAACGCAGTCCGCACCAAAAAGATTTACGATTCTGTCCCTATCGGTACATAACTCGGACGGCGCTGATTCGACTAGCAGACCATCGGCTGGTCGTCGCGGGCACTCGCGCCTGGGCCCTGCACAGTCTGAGAGAAATCACAAAAATAATAATAACAGAAATAGTCTAGGTAAGCTTAATTAATTGCAAAACATGACACCCCTTATTCAAAACAGATGGCAAATGCATTCTTCTCTTTATAGGGCCTACACAGGTAATAAAATTACCTGTGAGACCTTTATGAATTGAACCTCACAGTCAGCAATCAGTCAGTCAGTCAGTCAGTGTTGCCTGGTTTCAGACGAATCTGCCATTGCAAAAATAAATGATCTACACAGTGATATTAGTTCTGGCCATGCCAGGCTAAGTGAGTGAGTCTGTTAGTTAGTTAGTTAATGAATTAGTGAGTTAGTCAGTATGTTTGTTAGTTAGTGAGTTAGTTAGTTAGTGAGTTAGTCAGTATGTTTATTAGTTAGTTAGTAAGTCTGTTTGTTAATTAGTAAATTAGTTAGTTAGTCAATATGTTAGTAAGTTTGTCAGTTTTTCAGTTTGTTAGTTAGTAAATTAGTTAGTTAGTCAATATGTTAGTAAGTTTGTCAGTTTGTTAGTTAGTTTTGGGAACAACATTAGTACCTCTAAAGCAGTGTTTCCAAAACTGGGGTTTGGGACAGTGGTGTGTTCTAAGTTTTTTCGGAGGGTATACGATACGATGCGCGTGGTCGTGGGTATACACTCGCACGTTTTCAATGTAATGGTTATTAGACTGTATGCGCTTTTCCCAAAAAAAATCTGGACTGTATACGGCATATACAGCGTGTAACGGTAGAACACACTACTGGTTTGGGACCCCCAGGGGGTCCCCAGATGATTAGCTTAATGGGCAACATTGTTTACTCACTCAGTAAACAAACCAACATACAGTATAAGCGCATACAGGGTATCTGCACATTTATAATGTTACAATTTAATGACTTTAAAGACCTTTTTAAAACCAAATTGATAAATATTATGTAAGAAAGAGGCAAACATTGTGAAAATAGTCGATCTACAAGCTCACAACGCCTCACACTGAGAGGCGTTGTGAGCTTGTAGATCGGCTATTTTCACAATGTTTATCCATGGAACCGAGTCAAACTAAATGTAATGCCTACATCTCCAAGTCCAAGTGCTGGTCAGGGTGGGGGGTCCCCAGTTCAGATGTGATTATTTTGGGGGGTACCTGTAAATGACTACACTTACAAATACACTTTTAACCTAAATGTAACCATCAGGACACCTCAGGGACTTGAACCCCGTCCTAGTGAACCAGGAGTGCCATACCAGTGTCTTTTACCTCTTTGACTCATTTACAGGCAGTGGCGGGAACATTACTCAATTTCTTTACTTAAGTAAAAGTATCAATACTGCAATGTAGAAGTACTCTGTTGAAAGTAAAAGTCCGGAATTCAAAATGTACTAAAGTGCCAAAAGTAGAAAGTACTCATTATGCAAATCCCATTTCACAAAGTTTTCGAATGTATAAAATGCATAAAAATCTTTTTTGAAAATAGCAGATCTACAAGCTCACAATGCGTCGCATCGCGACGTCCATATACATTATATCACAATATACTAAAGGTCATTTGTACAACGTTTTTCCGATGTACGGCACTCAGCTTTTGGAAGCGAGTTTAAATCAGTGGTTCTGGGACTTTTTCGTGCCAAGGATCCCCAAATTGATACATATATATATATATTTGGCCACTGACCCCCCCCCCCCCCCCCCCATCTGAAAATGTTTTTAAAATCTAAAATCAAAATGACACAGATCCTTTCCCGGTTTTAATGGGTTAAATGGCCTGTCTTGGTTTAAAGCCCACTCACCACGACAAGGTGCAGGCCGAGAGTGGGGACACCCCCACCTCCCCCCTCTGTGGGGGGGGGGTGGGGATTGGGGGGTTGGGGGTGGTGGGGGGATTGCAAACAGACGTACACGGACGCCACATACATTACAAACAGACGTATTACATATATTACAATATATTACAAACAGAAGTAAATATATATTACATATATTACAATATAATACAAACAGAAGTAAATATATATTACATATATTACAATATAATACAAACAGAAGTAAATACATATTACATATTACAATATATTACAAACATAAGTGAGAATCAGGCTTCTTCTTCTTTCGTTTATCATCATTAGATGTCCAGCTCAATAACGTGCAGCCACGCCCTCATCTCGGGTCCCACATCAAAGCGGCCGGCCTACGATGGTGGTCTGTACAGGACACAGAGGTGATTATGTGATCGGCAGATCGGCAGGGTTCTGGATACAGGGCTGCAGGCTCTGGATACATTTCAGACTTACACGGACGTCAAATTTATTACAAACAGACGTAAACAGATATTACATATATTACAATATATTACAAACAGAAGTAAATAGATATTACATATATTACAATATATAACGAACAAAAATAAATCATTATTACACTTATTACAATATATTACAAGGAGAAGTGAGACTCAGGCTTCTTCTTCTTTCGTTTATCATCATTAGATGTCCAGCTCAAGGTCGTGCAGCCACGCCCTCATCTCGGGTCCCACATCAAAGAGGCCGGCCTCCGATGGTGGTCTGTACAGGACTAAGAGGTGATTATGTGATCGGCAGATCGGCAGGGTTCTGGATACAGGGCTGCAGGCTCTGGATACAAAGTTATGGATACAGGGTTCTGGATACGGGGCTGCAGGCTCTGGATACAAAGTTATGGATACAGGGTTCTGGATACGGGGCTGCAGAGGACGTTGCAGAGACCAATCAGTCATCCATCCCGTCTGTCGAAGTGTCCTATCCATCCATCCACCCCGTCGGTCGAAGTGTCCTATCCATCCATCCCGTCTGTCGAAGTGTCCTATCCATCCATCCATCCTCCGTCGGTCTAAGTGTCCTATCCATCCATCCATCCCCTCTGTCGAAGTGTCCTATCCATCCATCCATCCCGTCTGTCGAAGTGTCCTATCCATCCATCCACCCCGTCGGTCGAAGTGTCCTATCCATCCATCCCGTCTGTCGAAGTGTCCTATCCATCCTCCGTCGGTCGAAGTGTCCTATCCATCCTCCGTCGGTCGAAGTGTCCTATCCATCCATCCACCCCGTCGGTCGAAGTGTCCTATCCATCCATCCCGTCAGTCGAAGTGTCCTATCCATCCATCCCGTCTGTCGAAGTGTCCTATCCATCCATCCAGTCTGTCGAAGTGTCCTATCCATCCATCCCGTCTGTCGAAGTGTCCTATCCATCCATCCCGTCTGTCGAAGTGTCCTATCCATCCATCCATCCCGTCTGTCGAAGTGTCCTATCCATCCATCCATCCCGTCTGTCGAAGTGTCCTATCCATCCATCCATCCCGTCGGTCGAAGTGTCCTATCCATCCATCCACCCCGTCGGTCGAAGTGTCCTATCCATCCATCCACCCCGTCTGTCGAAGTGTCCTATCCATCCATCCATCCCGTCTGTCGAAGTGTCCTATCCATCCATCCATCCCGTCGGTCGAAGTGTCCTATCCATCCATACAACCCGTCTGTCGAAGTGTCCTATCCATCCATCCACCCCGTCGGTCGAAGTGTCCTATCCATCCATCCATCCCGTCGGTCGAAGTGTCCTATCCATCCATCCATCCCGTCTGTCGAAGTGTCCTATCCATCCATCCTGTCTGTCGAAGTGTCCTATCCATCCCGTTTGTCGAAGTGTCCTATCCATCCATCCATCCCGTCTGTCGAAGTGTCCTATCCATCCATCCATCCCGTCGGTCGAAGTGTCCTATCCATCCATCCATCCCGTTTGTCGAAGTGTCCTATCCATCCATCCATCCCGTCGGTCGAAGTGTCCTATCCATCCATCCACCCCGTCTGTCGAAGTGTCCTATCCATCCATCCATCCCGTCGGTCGAAGTGTCCTATCCATCAATCCTGTCTGTCGAAGTGTCCTATCCATCCCGTTTGTCGAAGTGTCCTATCCATCCATCCATCCCGTCTGTCGAAGTGTCCTATCCATCCATCCATCCCGTCTGTCGAAGTGTCCTATCCATCCATCCTGTCTGTCGAAGTGTCCTATCCATCCCGTTTGTCGAAGTGTCCTATCCATCCATCCATCCCGTCTGTCGAAGTGTCCTATCCATCCATCCATCCCGTCGGTCTAAGTGTCCTATCCATCCATCGATCCCCTCTGTCGAAGTGTCCTATCCATCCATCCATCCCGTCTGTCGAAGTGTCCTATCCATCCATCCATCCCGTCTGTCGAAGTGTCCTATCCATCCATCCACCCCGTCGGTCGAAGTGTCCTATCCATCCATCCCGTCTGTCGAAGTGTCCTATCCATCCTCCGTCGGTCGAAGTGTCCTATCCATCCTCCGTCGGTCGAAGTGTCCTATCCATCCATCCACCCCGTCGGTCGAAGTGTCCTATCCATCCATCCCGTCGGTCGAAGTGTCCTATCCATCCATCCCGTCTGTCGAAATGTCCTATCCATCCATCCCGTCTGTCGAAGTGTCCTATCCATCCATCCACCCCGCCTGTCGAAGTGTCCTATCCATCCATCCATCCCGTCTGTCGAAGTGTCCTATCCATCCATCCACCCCGCCTGTCGAAGTGTCCTATCCATCCATCCATCCCGTCTGTCTGTCGAAGTGTCCTATCCATCCCGTTTGTCGAAGTGTCCTATCCATCCATCCATCCCGTCTGTCGAAGTGTCCTATCCATCCATCCATCCCGTCTGTCGAAGTGTCCTATCCATCCATCCTGTCTGTCGAAGTGTCCTATCCATCCCGTTTGTCGAAGTGTCCTATCCATCCATCCACCCCGTCTGTCGAAGTGTCCTATCCATCCATCCATCCCGTCGGTCGAAGTGTCCTATCCATCCATCCCGTCTGTCGAAGTGTCCTATCCATCCATCCCGTCGGTCGAAGTGTCCTATCCATCCATCCATCCCGTCGGTCGAAGTGTCCTATCCATCCATCCCGTCGGTCGAAGTGTCCTATCCATCCATCCATCCCGTCTGTCGAAGTGTCCTATCCATCCATCCATCCCGTCGGTCGAAGTTTCCTATCCATCCATCCACCCCGTCTGTCGAAGTGTCCTATCCATCCATCCATCCCGTCTGTCGAAGTGTCCTATCCATCCATCCACCCCGTCTGTCGAAGTGTCCTATCCATCCATCCACCACGTCTGTCGAAGTGTCCTATCATCCATCCACCCCGTCTGTCGAAGTGTCTTATCCATCCATCCATCCCGTCGGTCGAAGTGTCCTATCCATCCATCCACCCCGTCGGTCGAAGTGCGCTATCCATCCATCCATCCCGTCGGTCGAAGTGTCCTATCCATCCATCCATCCCGTCGGTCGAAGTGTCCTATCCATCCATCCATCCCGTCTGTCGAAGTGTCCTATCCATCCATCGTTGGTCGAAGTGTCCTATCCATCCATCCATCCCGTCGGTCGAAGTGTCCTATCCATCCATCCACCCCGTCTGTCGAAGTGTCCTATCCATCCATCCATCCCGTCGGTCGAAGTGTCCTATCCATCCATCCACCCCTTCGGTCGAAGTGTCCTATCCATCCAACCCGTCGGTCGAAGTGTCCTATCCATCCATCCACCCCGTCGGTCGAAGTGTCCTATCCATCCATCCACCCCGTCGGTCGAAGCGTCCTATCCATCCATCCACCCCGTCTGTCGAAGTGTCCTATCCATCCATCGTTGGTCGAACTGTCCTATCCATCCATCCACCCCGTCGGTCGAAGTGTCCTATCCATCCCGTCGGTCGAAGTGTCCTATCCATCCATCCATCCCGTCGGTCGAAGTGTCCTATCCATCCATCCACCCCGTCGGTCGAAGTGTCCTATCCATCCATCCACCCCGTCGGTCGAAGTGTCCTATCCATCCATCGTTGGTCGAAGTGTCCTATCCATCCATCCACCCCGTCGGTCGAAGTGTCCTATCCATCCATCCATCCCGTCGGTCGAAGTGTCCTATCCATCCATCCATCCCGTCGGTCGAAGTGTCCTATCCATCCATCCATCCCGTCGGTCGAAGTGTCCTATCCATCCATCCATCCCGTCTGTCGAAGTGCCCTATCCATCCATCGTTGGTCGAAGTGTCCTATCCATCCATCCATCCCGTCGGTCGAAGTGTCCTATCCATCCATCCACCCCGTCGGTCGAAGTGTCCTATCCATCCATCCACCCCGTCGGTCGAAGTGTCCTATCCATCCATCCATCCCGTCTATGTAAGTGTCCTATCCATCCATCCATCCCGTCGGTCGAAGTGTCCTATCCATCCATCCCGTCGGTCGAAGTGTCCTATCCATCCATCCATCCCGTCTGTCGAAGTTTCCTATCCATCCATCCATCCCGTCTGTCGAAGTTTCCTATCCATCCATCCACCCCGTCGGTCGAAGTGTCCTATCCATCCATCCATCCCGTCGGTCGAAGTGTCCTATCCATCCATCCACCCCGTCGGTCGAATTGTCCTATCCATCCATCCATCCCGTCGGTCGAAGTGTCCTATCCATCCATCTATCCCGTATGTCGAAGTGTCCTATCCATCCATCGTTGGTCGAAGTGTCCTATCCATCCATCCATCCCGTCGGTCGAAGTGTCCTATCCATCCATCCCGTCTGTCGAAGTGTCCTATCCATCCATCCATCCCGTCGGTCGAAGTGTCCTATCCATCCATCCACCCCTTCGGTCGAAGTGTCCTATCCATCCAACCCGTCGGTCGAAGTGTCCTATCCATCCATCCACCCCGTCGGTCGAAGTGTCCTATCCATCCATCCACCCCGTTGGTCGAAGTGTCCTATCAATCCATCCGCCCCGTCGGTCGAAGTGTCCTATCCATCCATCCACCCCGTCTGTCGAAGTGTCCTATCCATCCATCGTTGGTCGAAGTGTCCTATCCATCCATCCACCCTGTCGTTCGAAGTGTCCTATCCATCCCGTCGGTCGAAGTGTCCTATCCATCCATCCATCCCGTCGGTCGAAGTGTCCTATCCATCCATCCACCCCGTCGGTCGAAGTGTCCTATCCATCCATCCACCCCGTCGGTCGAAGTGTCCTATCCATCCATCCACCCCGTCTGTCGAAGTGTCCTATCCATCCATCGTTGGTCAAAATGTCCTATCCATCCATCCACCCCGTCGGTCGAAGTGTCTTATCCATCCATCCATCCCGTCGGTCGAAGTGTCCTATCCATCCATCCATCCCGTCGGTCGAAGTGTCCTATCCATCCATCCATCCCGTCGGTCGAAGTGTCCTATCCATCCATCCATCCCGTCTGTCGAAGTGTCCTATCCATCCATCGTTGGTCGAAGTGTCCTATCCATCCATCCATCCCGTCGGTCGAAGTGTCCTATCCATCCATCCACCCCGTCTGTCGAAGTGTCCTATCCATCCATCCATCGCGTCTGTCGGAGTGTCCTATCCATCCATCCCGTCGGTCGAAGTGTCCTATCCATCCATCCATCCCGTCGGTCGAAGTGTCCTATCCATCCATCCACCCCGTCTGTCGAAGTGTCCTATCCATCCATCCATCCCGTCTATGTAAGTGTCCTATCCATCCATCCATCCCGTCGGTCGAAGTGTCCTATCCATCCATCCCGTCGGTCGAAGTGTCCTATCCATCCATCCATCCCGTCTGTCGAAGTGTCCTATCCATCCATCCATCCCGTCTGTCGAAGTTTCCTATCCATCCATCCACCCCGTCGGTCGAAGTGTCCTATCCATCCATCCATCCCGTCTGTCGAAGTGTCCTATCCATCCATCCACCCCGTCGGTCGAAGTGTCCTATCCATCCATCCACCACGTCTGTCGAAGTGTCCTATCATCCATCCATCCCGTCTGTCGAAGTGTCCTATCCATCCATCCATCCCGTCGGTCGAAGTGTCCTATCCATCCATCCATCCCGTTTGTCGAAGTGTCCTATCCATCCATCCATCCCGTCGGTCGAAGTGTCCTATCCATCCATCCACCCCGTCTGTCGAAGTGTCCTATCCATCCATCCATCCCGTCGGTCGAAGTGTCCTATCCATCAATCCTGTCTTTCGAAGTGTCCTATCCATCCCGTTTGTCGAAGTGTCCTATCCATCCATCCATCCCGTCTGTCGAAGTGTCCTATTTATCCATCCATCCCGTCTGTCGAAGTGTCCTATCCATCCATCCTGTCTGTCGAAGTGTCCTATCCATCCCGTTTGTCGAAGTGTCCTATCCATCCATCCATCCCGTCTGTCGAAGTGTCCTATCCATCCATCCATCCCGTCGGTCTAAGTGTCCTATCCATCCATCGATCCCCTCTGTCGAAGTGTCCTATCCATCCATCCATCCCGTCTGTCGAAGTGTCCTATCCATCCATCCATCCCGTCTGTCGAAGTGTCCTATCCATCCATCCACCCCGTCGGTCGAAGTGTCCTATCCATCCATCCCGTCTGTCGAAGTGTCCTATCCATCCTCCGTCGGTCGAAGTGTCCTATCCATCCTCCGTCGGTCGAAGTGTCCTATCCATCCATCCACCCCGTCGGTCGAAGTGTCCTATCCATCCATCCCGTCGGTCGAAGTGTCCTATCCATCCATCCCGTCTGTCGAAATGTCCTATCCATCCATCCCGTCTGTCGAAGTGTCCTATCCATCCATCCACCCCGCCTGTCGAAGTGTCCTATCCATCCATCCATCCCGTCTGTCGAAGTGTCCTATCCATCCATCCATCCCGTCTGTCGAAGTGTCCTATCCATCCATCCACCCCGTCGGTCGAAGTGTCCTATCCATCCATCCACCCCGTCTGTCGAAGTGTCCTATCCATCCATCCATCCCGTCTGTCGAAGTGTCCTATCCATCCATCCATCCCGTCGGTCGAAGTGTCCTATCCATCCATACAACCCGTCTGTGGAAGTGTCCTATCCATCCATCCACCCCGTCGGTCGAAGTGTCCTATCCATCAATCCATCCCGTCGGTCGAAGTGTCCTATCCATCCATCCATCCCGTCTGTCGAAGTGTCCTATCCATCCATCCTGTCTGTCGAAGTGTCCTATCGATCCTGTTTGTCGAAGTGTCCTATCCATCAATCCATCCCGTCTGTCGAAGTGTCCTATCCATCCATCCATCCCGTCGGTCGAAGTGTCCTATCCATCCATCCACCCCGTCGGTCGAAGTGTCCTATCCATCCATCCACCCCGTCTGTCGAAGTGTCCTATCCATCCATCCATCCCGTCTGTCGAAGTGTCCTATCCATCCATCCATCCCGTCGGTCGAAGTGTCCTATCCATCCATACAACCCGTCTGTCGAAGTGTCCTATCCATCCATCCACCCCGTCGGTCGAAGTGTCCTATCCATCCATCCATCCCGTCGGTCGAAGTGTCCTATCCATCCATCCATCCCGTCTGTCGAAGTGTCCTATCCATCCATCCTGTCTGTCGAAGTGTCCTATCCATCCCGTTTGTCGAAGTGTCCTATCCATCCATCCATCCCGTCTGTCGAAGTGTCCTATCCATCCATCCATCCCGTCGGTCGAAGTGTCCTATCCATCCATCCATCCCGTTTGTCGAAGTGTCCTATCCATCCATCCATCCCGTCGGTCGAAGTGTCCTATCCATCCATCCACCCCGTCTGTCGAAGTGTCCTATCCATCCATCCATCCCGTCGGTCGAAGTGTCCTATCCATCAATCCTGTCTGTCGAAGTGTCCTATCCATCCCGTTTGTCGAAGTGTCCTATCCATCCATCCATCCCGTCTGTCGAAGTGTCCTATCCATCCATCCATCCCGTCTGTCGAAGTGTCCTATCCATCCATCCTGTCTGTCGAAGTGTCCTATCCATCCCGTTTGTCGAAGTGTCCTATCCATCCATCCATCCCGTCTGTCGAAGTGTCCTATCCATCCATCCATCCCGTCGGTCTAAGTGTCCTATCCATCCATCGATCCCCTCTGTCGAAGTGTCCTATCCATCCATCCATCCCGTCTGTCGAAGTGTCCTATCCATCCATCCATCCCGTCTGTCGAAGTGTCCTATCCATCCATCCACCCCGTCGGTCGAAGTGTCCTATCCATCCATCCCGTCTGTCGAAGTGTCCTATCCATCCTCCGTCGGTCGAAGTGTCCTATCCATCCTCCGTCGGTCGAAGTGTCCTATCCATCCATCCACCCCGTCGGTCGAAGTGTCCTATCCATCCATCCCGTCGGTCGAAGTGTCCTATCCATCCATCCCGTCTGTCGAAATGTCCTATCCATCCATCCCGTCTGTCGAAGTGTCCTATCCATCCATCCACCCCGCCTGTCGAAGTGTCCTATCCATCCATCCATCCCGTCTGTCGAAGTGTCCTATCCATCCATCCACCCCGCCTGTCGAAGTGTCCTATCCATCCATCCATCCCGTCTGTCTGTCGAAGTGTCCTATCCATCCCGTTTGTCGAAGTGTCCTATCCATCCATCCATCCCGTCTGTCGAAGTGTCCTATCCATCCATCCATCCCGTCTGTCGAAGTGTCCTATCCATCCATCCTGTCTGTCGAAGTGTCCTATCCATCCCGTTTGTCGAAGTGTCCTATCCATCCATCCACCCCGTCTGTCGAAGTGTCCTATCCATCCATCCATCCCGTCGGTCGAAGTGTCCTATCCATCCATCCCGTCTGTCGAAGTGTCCTATCCATCCATCCCGTCGGTCGAAGTGTCCTATCCATCCATCCATCCCGTCGGTCGAAGTGTCCTATCCATCCATCCCGTCGGTCGAAGTGTCCTATCCATCCATCCATCCCGTCTGTCGAAGTGTCCTATCCATCCATCCATCCCGTCGGTCGAAGTTTCCTATCCATCCATCCACCCCGTCTGTCGAAGTGTCCTATCCATCCATCCATCCCGTCTGTCGAAGTGTCCTATCCATCCATCCACCCCGTCTGTCGAAGTGTCCTATCCATCCATCCACCACGTCTGTCGAAGTGTCCTATCATCCATCCACCCCGTCTGTCGAAGTGTCTTATCCATCCATCCATCCCGTCGGTCGAAGTGTCCTATCCATCCATCCACCCCGTCGGTCGAAGTGCGCTATCCATCCATCCATCCCGTCGGTCGAAGTGTCCTATCCATCCATCCATCCCGTCGGTCGAAGTGTCCTATCCATCCATCCATCCCGTCTGTCGAAGTGTCCTATCCATCCATCGTTGGTCGAAGTGTCCTATCCATCCATCCATCCCGTCGGTCGAAGTGTCCTATCCATCCATCCACCCCGTCTGTCGAAGTGTCCTATCCATCCATCCATCCCGTCGGTCGAAGTGTCCTATCCATCCATCCACCCCTTCGGTCGAAGTGTCCTATCCATCCAACCCGTCGGTCGAAGTGTCCTATCCATCCATCCACCCCGTCGGTCGAAGTGTCCTATCCATCCATCCACCCCGTCGGTCGAAGTGTCCTATCCATCCATCCACCCCGTCGGTCGAAGCGTCCTATCCATCCATCCACCCCGTCTGTCGAAGTGTCCTATCCATCCATCGTTGGTCGAACTGTCCTATCCATCCATCCACCCCGTCGGTCGAAGTGTCCTATCCATCCCGTCGGTCGAAGTGTCCTATCCATCCATCCATCCCGTCGGTCGAAGTGTCCTATCCATCCATCCACCCCGTCGGTCGAAGTGTCCTATCCATCCATCCACCCCGTCGGTCGAAGTGTCCTATCCATCCATCGTTGGTCGAAGTGTCCTATCCATCCATCCACCCCGTCGGTCGAAGTGTCCTATCCATCCATCCATCCCGTCGGTCGAAGTGTCCTATCCATCCATCCATCCCGTCGGTCGAAGTGTCCTATCCATCCATCCATCCCGTCGGTCGAAGTGTCCTATCCATCCATCCATCCCGTCTGTCGAAGTGCCCTATCCATCCATCGTTGGTCGAAGTGTCCTATCCATCCATCCATCCCGTCGGTCGAAGTGTCCTATCCATCCATCCACCCCGTCGGTCGAAGTGTCCTATCCATCCATCCACCCCGTCGGTCGAAGTGTCCTATCCATCCATCCATCCCGTCTATGTAAGTGTCCTATCCATCCATCCATCCCGTCGGTCGAAGTGTCCTATCCATCCATCCCGTCGGTCGAAGTGTCCTATCCATCCATCCATCCCGTCTGTCGAAGTTTCCTATCCATCCATCCATCCCGTCTGTCGAAGTTTCCTATCCATCCATCCACCCCGTCGGTCGAAGTGTCCTATCCATCCATCCATCCCGTCGGTCGAAGTGTCCTATCCATCCATCCACCCCGTCGGTCGAATTGTCCTATCCATCCATCCATCCCGTCGGTCGAAGTGTCCTATCCATCCATCTATCCCGTATGTCGAAGTGTCCTATCCATCCATCGTTGGTCGAAGTGTCCTATCCATCCATCCATCCCGTCGGTCGAAGTGTCCTATCCATCCATCCCGTCTGTCGAAGTGTCCTATCCATCCATCCATCCCGTCGGTCGAAGTGTCCTATCCATCCATCCACCCCTTCGGTCGAAGTGTCCTATCCATCCAACCCGTCGGTCGAAGTGTCCTATCCATCCATCCACCCCGTCGGTCGAAGTGTCCTATCCATCCATCCACCCCGTCGGTCGAAGTGTCCTATCAATCCATCCGCCCCGTCGGTCGAAGTGTCCTATCCATCCATCCACCCCGTCTGTCGAAGTGTCCTATCCATCCATCGTTGGTCGAAGTGTCCTATCCATCCATCCACCCTGTCGTTCGAAGTGTCCTATCCATCCCGTCGGTCGAAGTGTCCTATCCATCCATCCATCCCGTCGGTCGAAGTGTCCTATCCATCCATCCACCCCGTCGGTCGAAGTGTCCTATCCATCCATCCACCCCGTCGGTCGAAGTGTCCTATCCATCCATCCACCCCGTCTGTCGAAGTGTCCTATCCATCCATCGTTGGTCGAAATGTCCTATCCATCCATCCACCCCGTCGGTCGAAGTGTCTTATCCATCCATCCATCCCGTCGGTCGAAGTGTCCTATCCATCCATCCATCCCGTCGGTCGAAGTGTCCTATCCATCCATCCATCCCGTCGGTCGAAGTGTCCTATCCATCCATCCATCCCGTCTGTCGAAGTGTCCTATCCATCCATCGTTGGTCGAAGTGTCCTATCCATCCATCCATCCCGTCGGTCGAAGTGTCCTATCCATCCATCCACCCCGTCTGTCGAAGTGTCCTATCCATCCATCCATCGCGTCTGTCGGAGTGTCCTATCCATCCATCCCGTCGGTCGAAGTGTCCTATCCATCCATCCATCCCGTCGGTCGAAGTGTCCTATCCATCCATCCACCCCGTCTGTCGAAGTGTCCTATCCATCCATCCATCCCGTCTATGTAAGTGCCCTATCCATCCATCCATCCCGTCGGTCGAAGTGTCCTATCCATCCATCCCGTCGGTCGAAGTGTCCTATCCATCCATCCATCCCGTCTGTCGAAGTGTCCTATCCATCCATCCATCCCGTCTGTCGAAGTTTCCTATCCATCCATCCACCCCGTCGGTCGAAGTGTCCTATCCATCCATCCATCCCGTCTGTCGAAGTGTCCTATCCATCCATCCACCCCGTCGGTCGAAGTGTCCTATCCATCCATCCACCACGTCTGTCGAAGTGTCCTATCATCCATCCATCCCGTCTGTCGAAGTGTCCTATCCATCCATCCATCCCGTCGGTCGAAGTGTCCTATCCATCCATCCATCCCGTTTGTCGAAGTGTCCTATCCATCCATCCATCCCGTCGGTCGAAGTGTCCTATCCATCCATCCACCCCGTCTGTCGAAGTGTCCTATCCATCCATCCATCCCGTCGGTCGAAGTGTCCTATCCATCAATCCTGTCTTTCGAAGTGTCCTATCCATCCCGTTTGTCGAAGTGTCCTATCCATCCATTCATCCCGTCTGTCGAAGTGTCCTATCCATCCATCCATCCCGTCTGTCGAAGTGTCCTATCCATCCATCCTGTCTGTCGAAGTGTCCTATCCATCCCGTTTGTCGAAGTGTCCTATCCATCCATCCATCCCGTCTGTCGAAGTGTCCTATCCATCCATCCATCCCGTCGGTCTAAGTGTCCTATCCATCCATCGATCCCCTCTGTCGAAGTGTCCTATCCATCCATCCATCCCGTCTGTCGAAGTGTCCTATCCATCCATCCATCCCGTCTGTCGAAGTGTCCTATCCATCCATCCACCCCGTCGGTCGAAGTGTCCTATCCATCCATCCCGTCTGTCGAAGTGTCCTATCCATCCTCCGTCGGTCGAAGTGTCCTATCCATCCTCCGTCGGTCGAAGTGTCCTATCCATCCATCCACCCCGTCGGTCGAAGTGTCCTATCCATCCATCCCGTCGGTCGAAGTGTCCTATCCATCCATCCCGTCTGTCGAAATGTCCTATCCATCCATCCCGTCTGTCGAAGTGTCCTATCCATCCATCCACCCCGCCTGTCGAAGTGTCCTATCCATCCATCCATCCCGTCTGTCGAAGTGTCCTATCCATCCATCCATCCCGTCTGTCGAAGTGTCCTATCCATCCATCCACCCCGTCGGTCGAAGTGTCCTATCCATCCATCCACCCCGTCTGTCGAAGTGTCCTATCCATCCATCCATCCCGTCTGTCGAAGTGTCCTATCCATCCATCCATCCCGTCGGTCGAAGTGTCCTATCCATCCATACAACCCGTCTGTGGAAGTGTCCTATCCATCCATCCACCCCGTCGGTCGAAGTGTCCTATCCATCAATCCATCCCGTCGGTCGAAGTGTCCTATCCATCCATCCATCCCGTCTGTCGAAGTGTCCTATCCATCCATCCTGTCTGTCGAAGTGTCCTATCGATCCTGTTTGTCGAAGTGTCCTATCCATCAATCCATCCCGTCTGTCGAAGTGTCCTATCCATCCATCCATCCCGTCGGTCGAAGTGTCCTATCCATCCATCCATCCCGTTTGTCGAAGTGTCCTATCCATCCATCCATCCCGTCGGTCGAAGTGTCCTATCCATCCATCCACCCCGTCTGTCGAAGTGTCCTATCCATCCAACCATCCCGTCGGTCGAAGTGTCCTATCCATCAATCCTGTCTGTCGAAGTGTCCTATCCATCCCGTTTGTCGAAGTGTCCTATCCATCCATCCATCCTGTCTGTCGAAGTGTCCTATCCATCCATCCATCCCGTCTGTCGAAGTGTCCTATCCATCCATCCTGTCTGTCGAAGTGTCCTATCCATCCCGTTTGTCGAAGTGTCCTATCCATCCATCCACCCCGTCTGTCGAAGTGTCCTATCCATCCATCCATCCCGTCTGTCGAAGTGTCCTATCCATCCATCCCGTCTGTCGAAGTGTCCTATCCATCCATCCCGTCGGTCGAAGTGTCCTATCCATCCATCCATCCCGTCGGTCGAAGTGTCCTATCCATCCATCCCGTCGGTCGAAGTGTCCTATCCATCCATCCATCCCGTCTGTCGAAGTGTCCTATCCATCCATCCATCCCGTCTGTCGAAGTTTCCTATCCATCCATCCACCCCGTCTGTCGAAGTGTCCTATCCATCCATCCATCCCGTCTGTCGAAGTGTCCTATCCATCCATCCACCCCGTCTGTCGAAGTGTCCTATCCATCCATCCACCACGTCTGTCGAAGTGTCCTATCATCCATCCACCCCGTCTGTCGAAGTGTCTTATCCATCCATCCATCCATCCCGTCGGTCGAAGTGTCCTATCCATCCATCCACCCCGTCGGTCGAAGTGCGCTATCCATCCATCCATCCCGTCGGTCGAAGTGTCCTATCCATCCATCCATCCCGTCGGTCGAAGTGTCCTATCCATCCATCCATCCCGTCTGTCGAAGTGTCCTATCCATCCATCGTTGGTCGAAGTGTCCTATCCATCCATCCATCCCGTCGGTCGAAGTGTCCTATCCATCCATCCACCCCGTCTGTCGAAGTGTCCTATCCATCCATCCATCCCGTCGGTCGAAGTGTCCTATCCATCCATCCACCCCTTCGGTCGAAGTGTCCTATCCATCCAACCCGTCGGTCGAAGTGTCCTATCCATCCATCCACCCCGTCGGTCGAAGTGTCCTATCCATCCATCCACCCCGTCGGTCGAAGTGTCCTATCCATCCATCCACCCGGTCGGTCGAAGCGTCCTATCCATCCATCCACCCCGTCTGTCGAAGTGTCCTATCCATCCATCGTTGGTCGAACTGTCCTATCCATCCATCCACCCCGTCGGTCGAAGTGTCCTATCCATCCCGTCGGTCGAAGTGTCCTATCCATCCATCCATCCCGTCGGTCGAAGTGTCCTATCCATCCATCCACCCCGTCGGTCGAAGTGTCCTATCCATCCATCCACCCCGTCGGTCGAAGTGTCCTATCCATCCATCGTTGGTCGAAGTGTCCTATCCATCCATCCACCCCGTCGGTCGAAGTGTCCTATCCATCCATCCATCCCGTCGGTCGAAGTGTCCTATCCATCCATCCATCCCGTCGGTCGAAGTGTCCTATCCATCCATCCATCCCGTCGGTCGAAGTGTCCTATCCATCCATCCATCACGTCTGTCGAAGTGCCCTATCCATCCATCGTTGGTCGAAGTGTCCTATCCATCCATCCATCCCGTCGGTCGAAGTGTCCTATCCATCCATCCACCCCGTCGGTCGAAGTGTCCTATCCATCCATCCACCCCGTCGGTCGAAGTGTCCTATCCATCCATCCATCCCGTCTATGTAAGTGTCCTATCCATCCATCCATCCCGTCGGTCGAAGTGTCCTATCCATCCATCCCGTCGGTCGAAGTGTCCTATCCATCCATCCATCCCGTCTGTCGAAGTTTCCTATCCATCCATCCATCCCGTCTGTCTAAGTTTCCTATCCATCCATCCACCCCGTCGGTCGAAGTGTCCTATCCATCCATCCATCCCGTCGGTCGAAGTGTCCTATCCATCCATCCACCCCGTCGGTCGAATTGTCCTATCCATCCATCCATCCCGTCGGTCGAAGTGTCCTATCCATCCATCTATCCCGTATGTCGAAGTGTCCTATCCATCCATCGTTGGTCGAAGTGTCCTATCCATCCATCCATCCCGTCGGTCGAAGTGTCCTATCCATCCATCCCGTCTGTCGAAGTGTCCTATCCATCCATCCATCCCGTCGGTCGAAGTGTCCTATCCATCCATCCACCCCTTCGGTCGAAGTGTCCTATCCATCCAACCCGTCGGTCGAAGTGTCCTATCCATCCATCCACCCCGTCGGTCGAAGTGTCCTATCCATCCATCCACCCCGTCGGTCGAAGTGTCCTATCCATCCATCCGCCCCGTCGGTCGAAGTGTCCTATCCATCCATCCACCCCGTCTGTCGAAGTGTCCTATCCATCCATCGTTGGTCGAAGTGTCCTATCCATCCATCCACCCTGTCGTTCGAAGTGTCCTATCCATCCCGTCGGTCGAAGTGTCCTATCCATCCATCCATCCCGTCGGTCGAAGTGTCCTATCCATCCATCCACCCCGTCGGTCGAAGTGTCCTATCCATCCATCCACCCCGTCGGTCGAAGTGTCCTATCCATCCATCCACCCCGTCTGTCGAAGTGTCCTATCCATCCATCGTTGGTCGAAATGTCCTATCCATCCATCCACCCCGTCGGTCGAAGTGTCTTATCCATCCATCCATCCCGTCGGTCGAAGTGTCCTATCCATCCATCCATCCCGTCGGTCGAAGTGTCCTATCCATCCATCCATCCCGTCGGTCGAAGTGTCCTATCCATCCATCCATCCCGTCTGTCGAAGTGTCCTATCCATCCATCGTTGGTCGAAGTGTCCTATCCATCCATCCATCCCGTCGGTCGAAGTGTCCTATCCATCCATCCACCCCGTCTGTCGAAGTGTCCTATCCATCCATCCATCCCGTCTGTCGGAGTGTCCTATCCATCCATCCCGTCGGTCGAAGTGTCCTATCCATCCATCCATCCCGTCGGTCGAAGTGTCCTATCCATCCATCCACCCCATCTGTCGAAGTGTCCTATCCATCCATCCATCCCGTCTATGTAAGTGTCCTATCCATCCATCCATCCCGTCGGTCGAAGTGTCCTATCCATCCATCCCGTCGGTCGAAGTGTCCTATCCATCCATCCATCCCGTCTGTCGAAGTGTCCTATCCATCCATCCATCCCGTCTGTCGAAGTTTCCTATCCATCCATCCACCCCGTCGGTCGAAGTGTCCTATCCATCCATCCATCCCGTCTGTCGAAGTGTCCTATCCATCCATCCACCCCGTCGGTCGAAGTGTCCTATCCATCCATCCACCACGTCTGTCGAAGTGTCCTATCATCCATCCACCCCGTCGGTCGAAGTGTCTTATCCATCCATCCATCCCGTCGGTCGAAGTGTCCTATCCATCCATCCACCCCGTCGGTCGAAGTGTCCTATCCATCCATCCATCCCGTCGGTCGAAGTGTCCTATCCATCCATCCATCCCGTCGGTCGAAGTGTCCTATCCATCCATCCATCCCGTCGGTCGAAGTGTCCTATCCATCCATCCATCCCGTCGGTCGAAGTGTCCTATCCATCCATCCATCCCGTCTGTCGAAGTGTCCTATCCATCCATCGTTGGTCGAAGTGTCCTATCCATCCATCCATCCCGTCGGTCGAAGTGTCCTATCCATCCATCCACCCCGTCTGTCGAAGTGTCCTATCCATCCATCCATCCCGTCTGTCGAAGTGTCCTATCCATCCATCCCGTCGGTCGAAGTGTCCTATCCATCCATCCATCCCGTCGGTCGAAGTGTCCTATCCATCCATCCACCCCGTCTGTCGAAGTGTCCTATCCATCCATCCATCCCGTCTATGTAAGTGTCCTATCCATCCATCCATCCATCCATCCCGTCGGTCGAAGTGTCCTATCCATCCATCCCGTCGGTCGAAGTGTCCTATCCATCCATCCATCCCGTCTGTCGAAGTGTCCTATCCATCCATCCATCCCGTCTGTCAAAGTTTCCTATCCATCCATCCACCCCGTCGGTCGAAGTGTCCTATCCATCCATCCACCCCGTCGGTCGAAGTGTCCTATCCATCCATCCACCCCGTCGGTCGAAGTGTCCTATCCATCCATCCATCCCGTCTGTCGCTGTGTCCTATCCATCCATCCACCCCGTCGGTCGAAGTGTCCTATCCATCCATCCACCCCGTCTGTCGAAGTGTCCTATCCATCCATCCATCCCGTCTGTCGAAGTGTCCTATCCATCCATCCATCCCGTCTGTCGAAGTGTCCTATCCATCCATCCCGTCTGTCGAAGTGTCCTATCCATCCATCCATCCCGTCTGTCGAAGTGTCCTATCCATCCATCCACCACGTCTGTCGAAGTGTCCTATCATCCATCCACCCCGTCTGTCGAAGTGTCTTATCCATCCATCCATCCCGTCGGTCGAAGTGTCCTATCCATCCATCCACCCCGTCGGTCGAATTGTCCTATCCATCCATCCATCCCGTCGGTCGAAGTGTCCTATTCATCCATCCATCCCGTCGGTCGAAGTGTCCTATCCATCCATCCATCCCGTCGGTCGAAGTGTCCTATCCATCCATCCATCCCGTCTGTCGAAGTGTCCTATCCATCCATCGTTGGTCGAAGTGTCCTATCCATCCATCCATCCATCCCGTCTGTCGAAGTGTCCTATCCATCCATCCCGTTGGTCGAAGTGTCCTATCTGTCCATCCACCCCGTCGGTCGAAGTGTCCTATCCATCCATCCACCCACCCCGTCTGTCGAAGTGTCCTATCCATCCATCCATCCCGTCGGTCGAAGTGTCTTATCTATCCATCCATCCCGTCGGTCGAAGTGTCCTATCCATCCATCCACCCCGTCGGTCGAAGTGTCCTATCCATCCATCCAACCCGTCTGTCGAAGTGTCCTATCCATCCATCCACCCCGTCTGTCGAAGTGTCCTATCCATCCATCCACCCCGTCGGTCGAAGTGTCCTATCCATCCATCCACCCCGTCGGTCGAAGTGTCCTATCCATCCATCCACCCCGTCGGTCGATAGTGTCCTATCCATCCCGTCTGTCGAAGTGTCCTATCCATCCATCCACCCCGTCTGTCGAAGTGTCCTATCCATCCATCCACCCCGTCTGTCGAAGTGTCCTATCCATCCATCCATCCCGTCTGTCGAAGTGTCTTATCCATCCATCCACCCCGTCTGTCGAAGTGTCCTATCCATCCATCCATCCCGTCTGTCGAAGTGTCCCATCCATCCCGTCTGTCGAAGTGTCCTATCCATCCATCCATCCCGTCTGTCGAAGTGTACTATCCATCCATCCATCCCGTCTGTCGAAGTGTCTTATCCATCCATCCACCCCGTCTGTCGAAGTGTCCTATCCATCCATCCACCCCGTCTGTCGAAGTGTCCTATCCATCCATCCATCCCGTCTGTCGAAGTGTCTTATCCATCCATCCACCCCGTCGGTCGAAGTGTCCTATCCATCCATCCACCACGTCTGTCGAAGTGTCCTATCATCCATCCACCCCGTCGGTCGAAGTGTCCTATCCATCCATCCATCCATCCCGTCGGTCGAAGTGTCCTATCCATCCATCCATCCCGTCGGTCGAAGTGTCCTATCCATCCATCCCGTCGGTCGAAGTGTCCTATTCATCCATCCACCCCGTCTGTCGAAGTGTCCTATCCATCCATCCACCCCGTCTGTCGAAGTGTCCTATCCATCCATCCACCCCGTCTGTCGAAGTGTCCTATCCATCCATCCACCACGTCT